>NC_053038.3:347286995-347593558 GCF_002575655.3 Aegilops tauschii subsp. strangulata | reverse complement strand
GCAAACAGATCGAGGGGAGTCGAGGGGAGCCTCGGTGGTTCTCGCTCGAGCGGCGGGGGTGAGGGATGGAGCAGCGAGCGATCGCTGGTTTTTTTTCGTAGGTTTTTTTCGGGCCTTTTTCTCTGGTGCGACCGGAGGACTGTCCTTGGATCGACGGACGTGGAGGGATCGCTGGTTTTTTTGGTCGACGTGTCTACATGTGATGTGGGAGGGAGGACGAAAATAAACCAGGGGAGGTGGGACGAAAATTAACCGGCGGAGACTACCAACTGAGACATTAGGAGTACAGATTACTTCCTTTACCATTGCATAATGGGGTACTCTTTTCCAATATTTTATCCGCATTCTAAAAGAGAAACAAACAGACACATCACAGGTTTACCATATTGTATATGAAACTTATTTTGGTAAACCAGTTCAGTAGTAAGGTGGATAGGATAACAATATGAAACAAACATATATCTATGTAGTATGGTCACTGTATGGTCTATATCATTCTAGTTTATGTTGCCAAATCAAGATAGAGACATTTCAAATCATATCTATTTAAGACAAAGCAGCATAGATAGAATATAAGTGTGGGAAACTACACAACAATAACAACACTTGTAATGTGCATGGCATGAGAACATAACTGTTTATTTAATTGAAACCGAAATCAAGATAGAGCAAGTTACAACAGCAAACACATTAAAGAAACAGGTTTAAAACATACCTGTTGCGCCATTGGAGTTTCAATTGCATCCTTCAAATTTGAAATTAGTTGGTATGAGTAAATACAGTGATGCAGGAGTGATAATCCCCAAGTGCAGGGAATCATTGTAGCAATTTCCAAAGGTGGAAGTTATAAGTATGGAGTGTCGAACCCACAAGGAACTAAAGGTAAGATCAATATTCTCTCAAGCCCTATCTGCCACTTATACGACTCTATGTACACCGAACGTTTGCTTCCAACTAGAAACGAGAAATAAAACTACGTTGTGGGTATGAAGAGGATAACTTTGCATGGTATCGGAGAGCTAAAACATAAAAGTAGGTGCTGTTATCATAAAGTTAGAATATATTACTAAATATTATAAATAGCGAGTGTGGAATAATGATGGATCGGTGTGCGGAATTTTCCTAGGCAATTGTTAACAAAACCGGTAATCACTATTGCAATTTCATATGAGGGAGAGGCATAAGCTATCATACTTTCTCTTCTTGGATCATATGCACTTATGATTGGAACTCTAGCAAGCATCCGCAACTACTAAAGATCATTAAGGTAAAACCCAACCATAGCATTAAAGTATCAAGTCCCCTTTATCCCATACGCCGTGACCCACTTATCCATGTTTATGCTTCTGTCACTCAAGCAACGCAGACAATAAGTAAACCATGGACATATTGCAACACCCTACAGCGGGAATCCCTCACGCTTGCGCGACACGAAGAGCACCATAGACAGCACCAAAATAAAACATACAACTCATACCAATCTAGATCATCAATCAACCCAAAGACAAAGGATATCTACTCAAAACATCATAGGATGGCAACACATCATTGGATCATAATATGTGGCATAAAGCACCATGTTCAAGTAGGGATTACAGCGGGATGCGAGTGGATCACGTAAAATAGATGAGGATGGTGATGGTGATGGTGATGGTGATGTTGATGAAGACGATCACCGCGGCGATGATTCCCCTCCTGATGGCACTCCGGCGCCATCGAGAGAGAGGAGGAGAGGTTCTCCCCCTTGTGCTTCCTCCTCCATGGCCTCCCCCTGGTTGGGGAGAGGTTCCCCCTCTGGTCCTTGGCCTTCATGGCGATGATGGCCCCTCCGAGATCCTTCCCCATGGCCTCCGGTGATGATGGCCCCCTCCGGCAGGGTGCCGAAGAGGGCCTAGATTGATTTCTCGTGGCTACAGAGGCTTGCGGTGGCGGAACTTCCGATCTAGGTTAATTTCCGGAGGTTTCTGTATTTATAGGAATTTTTGGCGTCGGTTTCACGTCAAGGGGGTCTCCGAGTTGTCCACGAGATAGGGGCCCATGCCCACGGGGGGTGGGCGCGCCCCCACCCTCGTGGACAGCCCGGGACTCTTCTGGCCCAACTCTTTTACTCCAGGGGCTTCTTTTGGTCCATAAAAAATCATCAAAAATTGGCACGTCAATTGGACTCCGTTTGGTATTCCTTTTCTGTAAAACTCAAAAACAAGGGAAAAAACAGAAACTGGCACTGGGCTCTAGGTTAATAGGTTAGTCCCAAAAATCATATAAAATAGCATATAAATGTATATAAAACATCTAAGATGGATAATATAATAGCATGAATACTTCATAAATTATAGATACGTTGGAGACATATCAAAGAGCAAAGGAGTATGAACCATAGCTACAGAACCTGACCTGAGAACAATTCTTTTTCTGCTTTAAGCATTGACTTGGGGTTCGGAGTGGTGGTCCTCGTGCTTTGGGCACTGCAGTTGCCTTACTAACTGCTCGTGTTTGGGTGCTCTGTGGTGGAGACGGTGATGTGTCAACTGGAACTGGGTTACTATCAGCTGGGGTTGGGGTTAGAAGGGGTGTAGTTGGTTCTCTGTCTAACTGGGTAGGGTACAATCTGCGTGAGTCTGGGTTATGTGTGGTGGGGCTGGTTCTTGGGCAGGTACAACCATGGTTCTATCTGCATCGACAGGTAGCACAATCTTTTCTGAAGACCGTGTTTTTACTCCCACAGATACTGCCATCACCCCCTCCAATTCAAATGGCTGATAAACAAGAAAAGTAATTGAATGTACAGACATTGTAAGATAGACAGGTGCAATGGATAGTAGGGAAGAAAACAAGGCATGAAATAATTCACATTTATGTTGTCTAACCAAACAGAATAGCATGACATAATTTCACATATATGATGGCTAATTAAACACAATAGCATGACACAATTTCACATGTATGATGGCTAACTAAACAGGATAGAATGACATACTTCAAAATATGATGACTATGTAAACAGGATGACATAATATAACTATACGATGTGTCTATTAAAGTGGTTGGCATACCACAATTCACGAACATGCCATCGATGGAAACATGATGGCATGATATAATTCACGGATAGAATGAAATAATTCAAAATATGATGACTATGTAAACATGATGAGATGATATAACTATATTATGTATTTAGAAAATGGGTTGGCATGCCATAATTCAGATACATGCTATCTATGTAAACATCATGGCATGATATAATTCAAATATATGATTTATATACTAAACAAGTGAGCAGAGGGCAATCGCATATATGATGTGTCAACTAAGGAGATGGCATTCAATATTGTGTATATGATGTAAAAAATAAGCATTGCAAGAGAACATATACATGATATGAGTAATATAACCCTGCCAAGTTTGAGCATACACCTCAGGGTGGTAATAGGACTGGTCATCTACCTCTGAATCCTCCTCTGAGGAGCTATCTGTAACCAGCAAGATATCTGCTTCAGCAGGTAGCATTGTCTGCTCTGAAGACCTTGTTTTCACTCCAGATTTCTCCATCACCAATTCAAATGGCTGATGCACAGGAAAAGCAGTTGAATATACAAACGTTGTCGATAAATGCAATGAGTAATACAAAAAAAGGATGGCATGATATAATTCACATATATGACACTTGGCTAAACAGCATGGCATTGCATAATTCACATACATAATGCCTTGCAACACGATAGCATTGCATAATTCACATATATAATGTCTTGGAACAAGATGGCATTGCAAAATTCACATACATGGTAATTAGACACTAAACAGGTGGCATTCACACAAAGCATGTCTAAACTAAGCAAATGACATGCCAATGCAAGACACCATATGCACGATATGAGCAATATAACCCTGCCAAGTTAGAGCATGCACCTCGGGGGGGGGGGGGATAGAACTGGTCATCTATCTCTGAATCCTCCTCTGAGGATCTATCTGTAACCAGCAAGACATGTGCTTCGTCAGATAGCATTGTGTGCTCTGAAGACCTTGTTTCCACTCTAGATTTTTCCATGACCGTGTCGAATGGCTGATGCACAGGAAGAGTAATTGAATGTACTAAAATTGTTGACGAATTTAATACGTAATAAAAAATGATGGCATGATATAATTCACATATAAGATGACTGGCTAACCAGGGTGGCATTGCAAAATTCACATATATGATGTCTGGCTAAACAAGATGGCATTGCATGATTCACATATACGATAAAGAAACTAAACAGATGGCATTCACACAAAGCATGTCTAAACTAAGCAGATGACATATTTGATGTATAAAGTAAGCAATGCAAGGCACCATATGCATGATATTACCAACATCAGCATGCCAAGTTAGAGAGAGCTCAGGGGGTAAATAGGAGTGGTCTTCTCCCTCTGAATCCCCCTCGGAACAGTTATCTTCCTCTTGATTACAATCCGAAGTGGGTGGAGGGGGGCTGCCTTTGCGCCCACCATGGAGCGACGTCTGCATGAAATTTTATTGCCACGCAAGGCTCATCTCTTTTGCTCTACACGTTCAGTTCCATTGTGTACAATAACTGCCATGCATAGGAATAAAACATAGTGAGATTATGTAAGGAGTGCATGCACAAATCCAGAGTGATGGTAGCAAACTGTGGATAGACCCAAAACCAATGATAGCAGGCAGATAATAGCTTTCGTTAAAAAGTACAGATAATGGCTCCTTTAATGTTTGTTTCCACCCAACATGAAACTCATAGTAGACACCCGAGATTAACCAGATAGTAGACATATAGTATTGATTGCTGCCCCAATATGTACCCCACAACCATTTAAAAACTCAAGTTTGAGCATTAGTTTGGACCTGACTCGGAGTCTAATAGGTGAATATGACGATAAAGTAGCATGTCATCATATTAAGCGATGCATAACGTAAGCAGACGAGCTGGGGTGGAACACAGCGCAGCAGGAGCGGGACAAACCATACAAGGTTTTCTTTGACACATATGTGTAACAGAAGTAATTGTGTAAGGGCTTGTTTGAATTTGAGGATTCTAACAATGCAGGGATAGGAAATACACTGGAATAGGATAGGAATGCACGTGCAAAACAGATAATTTAAAAACTAAGGATTTCTGCCAATCTGGGTGTTTGGTTCACAAGAATTGGAAGATCATAGGATGCAAAGAAGCATGGTGAGATTAAGTCAAACCACAAGAAAATGTACGGTTATAATGCTATTATGCTACTATCTCTTAGTCTTGCGCTTCATGAATAGGAATTTGAAAAGGAGGACAAGTGGATATTAAAATTCCTATGGTTTTTCTTTCAAGGAGACACTAGAGGAACAAATCCTACAGTTTTCCTTTGCTCCATTCCTTTGAACCAAATGCATGAATAGTAGTACCATAGGAAACTTTCCAATTCCTATGTTTTTCCTTCACTTTTCCTTTCAAGCACTGGCGATTCTAGTAGGCAGGCTTGAGCAGGGAAAAGCCTACACTCAAAAAATATTTTTGTGCTACTTCTACTACTTTGGACCCAGGCCACTGCCCTACTAGCTCAACTCCCAGGCCCATCTACAAATGCACAGCTCAAACGCGCAGAGATAAATAATGACGGCGTTCAAGAGAGTCCATCACAGATAGCTAAGTTGCCTGGTACCTTACCGCTTGTCATATAGTAGGAGAAACTAATCGTATTTCACGTTACTACGTGTGCTTAGTGGACAATATATATAACATGTAGAGTAAAAAAGAGATGCAACAAGTGTACAACCTCTTTGGCAAAGCCATGTCAATCTCAGCGTGACTGGGTTGGTCGGTGAGGATGATCGGGCTGACTTGGTTGTCGGAGGAGGGGAAGAAGATCTTAGGCGTCTGAAGATGGAGCCCGGGGTACTGCTCCGCTATGATGGACGGTTTCGTTGTTGGAGCAGCTCCGGTGAGTTGTACGACGGCGAGGCTGAAGCAGGACAAGAGAGACAACGTTAACCTGAGTGGAATTCTAATAGCATCTCCAATAGATGACGTAAAATACATAACCACAAAGTGATAGATGTAAAATACACTAGCCACTCATCTCTGAACTTAACTGTCGAAACTGAATTTAACTGTCGAAACTAAATTTAACTGTCGAAACTGAATTTTACTATCGAAACGGAATTTTATTATCGAAATGGAACACACTAGTAGCAGAAAAGTAGTAGTAGCAGCAGCAGCCGCGCCCGGAGCAGCAGCGTGTGCGAGAGCCGGGACAACTGGTCGTGTAGCAGCATCTCGGGTAGCAGCTGCACGGGCTCGAGGGAGAGCAGGATCTGCTGCTTGTGCAGCAGCACGCGCAAGAGCGAGAGCAGCAACGCAACCAAGAGCAAGAGCGAGAGCAGCAGCGCGAGCAAGAGCAAGATGTAGGATCGAAAGTATGTCTAGAGGGGGGGGGGGTGATTAGACTACTTGACCAAATAAAAATCTAGCCTTTTCCCAATTTTAAGTCTTGGCAGATTTTAGCAACTAACACAAGTCAAGCAATCAACCTACACATGCAATTCTAAGAGTATAGCAGCGGAATATAAATCATTGCATATGAAGGTAAACGGGAGGAGTTTGGAGGGAGCAAACGCAATGTACACGAAGATTTTTGGCGTGTTTCCGATAGGTGGTGCTAACGTACATCCATGTTGATGGAGACTTCAACCCACGAAGGGTAATGGTTGCGTGAGTCCACGGAGGGCTCCACCCACGAAGGGTCCACGAAGAAGCAACCTTGTCTATCCCACCATGGCCATCGCCACGAAGGACTTGCCTCACTTGGGTAGATCTTCATGAAGTAGGCGATCTCCTTGCCCTTACAAACTCCTTGGTTCAACTCCACAATCTTGACGGAGGCTCCCAAGTGACACCTAACCAATCTAGGAGACACCACTCTCCAAAAGGTAATAGATGGTGTGTTGATGATGAACTCATTGCTCTTGTGCTTCAAATGATAGTATCCCCAACACTCAACTCTTTCTCACAGATTTGGCTATGGTGGAAAGATGATTTGAGTGGAAAGCAACTTGGGGAAGGCTAGAGATCAAGATTCTTGTGGTTGGATTGGAATGACTTGGTCTCAACACATGAGTAGGTGGTTCTCTCTCAGAAAATGAGTAGTGGAAGTGTAGGCACGTTCTAATGGCTCTCTCCTGAATGGAGAAGGGGGTGGAGGGGTATATATAGCCTCCACACAAAATCTAACCGTTACACACAATTTACCAAACTCGGTGGGACCAAATAGTGTAACTCGGTGAGACTGACCTGGTTCAAAATGTGAACGTTAGGCTTTTCGGTGGGACCGACATGATAAACTCGGTGGGACCAATGCGCTAGGGTTAGGGCGAAACCTCATCTCGATGAGACCGGTCACATGAACTCAGTGAGACCGATTTTAGTAATAAGCAAACAGAGACTTGGTCAGGCAAAGTCGATGGGACCGATCGCTCATTTCGGTGAGACCAAAATGTTACGAAAAGGAAACAGAGAGTTTGCATGGCCAACTCGGTGGGACCGATCGCTCATCTCGGTTAGACCGAAACATTACGAAGGGAAACAGAGAGTTTGCAATCCCATCTCGGTGAGACCGAGATCCCTATCGGTGAGACCAAATTGATTAGGGTTTCTGGCTATGGCTATATCAAATGAACTTGTGGCACCGGATAGATCAAATCGGTGGGGCCGATTTTGACTTTAGGTTTAGGACATATGTGGAAATGAGAAAGTGGTTGAGGGCTTTTGGAGCATATCACTAAGCATTTTGAGGAAGCAAGCCATTAAGCAACACACCTCATCTCCTTTTAATAGTATTGGATTTTCCTATGGACTCACTGTGATCTTGGATCACTAAAATGAAAATGTAGAGTCTTGAGCTTTTGCCAACATGTGTCCTTAGAATTTTGAGGGGTCCACATCTCTAGTCCATGCCATGGCAATCATTGAACTTTCTGAAACATTAATCTTGAATGGACATTAGTTCAATGAGCTATATGTTGTTATGAATTACCAAAACCACCCGGGGATTAGTTGCACTTTCAATCTCCCCCTTTTTGGTAATTGATGACAACATATAGATCAAAGCTTCAAGAAATGATAATAAGAATGATAAGCAAGAGCTCCCCCTAAATTTGTGCATTATTTAAAATTTGCTTTTGAATGCAAATGCACAATCGATTAGGATCATGGGTCACTCTTCCATGTCACATACATCTTGGTGGAGCTCTCAAAATGATAGAATATGAAATATGCACTCATCACCAAGACAACATGTGAATGATCATACATGAGAGATAGAATATCATCATTCAAGCACATGAACATATAAGTATCTCACACACACATAAGTAGAGTATCAACCAAACAAGCAAGCAAATAAAGTAGCAAGAGAGACAAAAGAAAGCAAAACACACACTCTCTCTCTCGAAGCCTATGATCTATACACTTTCTCCCCCTTTGGCAACAAGTTACCAAAAAGCTTGAAAATGCATAGTGATATATGTCACTCTAAGCATGATCTCTGGGAGCTCTGGAGTGCGAAGATGGCATGGAGATAATGATGTCTACTACACAACCTTCTTCTTGTAGACGTTGTTGGGCCTCCAAGTGCAGAGGTTTGTAGGACAGTAGCAAATTTCCCTCAAGTGGATTACCTAAGGTTTATCAATCCATGGGAGGCGTAGGTTGAAGATGGTCTCTCTCAAACAACCCTGTAACCAAATAACAAAGAGTCTCTTATGTCCCCAACACACCCAATACAATGGTAAATTGTATAGGTGCACTAGTTCGGCGAAGAGATGGTGATACAAGTGCAATATGGATGGTAGATATAGGTTTTTGTAATCTGAAAATATAAAAACAGAAGGTAACAAGTAATAAAAGTGAGCATAAACGGTATTGCAATGCTAGGAAACAAGGCCTAGGGTTCATACTTTCACTAGTGCAAGTTCTCTCAACAATAATAACATAATTCGATCATATAACTATCCCTCAACATGCAACAAAGAGTCACTCCAAAGTCACTAATAGCGGAGAACAAACGCAGAGATTATTGTCGTACGAAACGACCTCAAAGTTATTCTTTCCGATTGATCTATTCAAGAATCTGTAGCAAAATAACACGAAGCTATTCTTTCCGTTCAATCTATCCTAGAGTTCGTACTGGAATAACACCTTAAGACACATATCAACCAAAACCCTAATGTCACCTAGATACTCCATTGTCACCTCAAGTATCCATGGGTATGATTATACGATATGCATCACACAATCTCAGATTCATCTATTCAAACCAACACAAAGTACTTCAAAGAGTGCCCCAAAGTTTCTACCGTAGAGTCAAGATGAAAACGTGTGCCAACCCCTATGCATAAGTTCACAATGTTACGGAACCCGCAAGTTGATCACCAAAACATACATCAAGTGGATCACGTGAATATCCCATTGTCACCATAGATAAGCACATGCAAGACATACATCAAGTGTTCTCAAATCCTTAAAGACTCAATCCGATAAGATAACTTCAAAGGAAGACTCAATCCATTACAAGAGAGTAGAGGGGGAGAAACATCATAAGATCCAACTATAATAGCAAAGCTCGCGATACATCAAGATCGTGTCGAATCAAGAACACGAGAGAGAGAGAGATCAAACACATAGCTACTGGTACATACCCTCAGCCCCGAGGGTGAACTACTCCCTCCTCATCATGGAGAGCGCCGGGATGATGAAGATGGCCACCATTGAGGGTTCCCCCCTCCGGCAGGGTGCCGGAATGGGTCTAGATTGGTTTTCGATGGCTACAGAGGCTTGCGGCGGCGGAACTCCTGATCTAGGTTATGTTCTGGAAGTTTGGGTATATAAAAGAGGTGTTGGCATCGGGAACAAGTCAGGGGGGTCTCCGAGGCGGCCACGAGGTAGGGGCGCGCCCAGGGGGGTAGGGCGCACCCTCCACCCTCGTGGGTGCGTCGGGACTCCTGTGGTCCATCTCCGATGCTCCGTGGGCTTCTTTTGGTCCAAAAATAATCTCTGTCAAATTTCAGGTCAATTGGACTCCGTTTGGTTTTCCTTTTCTGCAAAACTCAAAAACTAGGAAAAAACAAAAACTGGCACTGGGATCTAGGTTAATAGGTTAGTCCCAAAAATCATATAAAATAGCATATAAATGCATATAAAACATCCAAGGTTGATAATATAATAGCATGGAACAATAAAAAATTATAGATACGTTGGAGACGTATCAGCATCCCCAAGCTTAATTCATGCTCGTCCTCGAGTAGGTAAATGATAAAAACAGAATTTTTGATGTGGAATGCTACCTAACATATTTATCAGTGTAATTATCTTTATTGTGGCATGAATATTCAGATCCATAAGATTCAAGACAAAAGTTTAATATTTACATGAAAACAATAATACTTCAAGCATACTAACAAAGTAATCATGTCTTCTCAAAATAACATGGCCAAAGCAAGCTATCCCTATAAAATCATATAGTCTGGCTATGCTCTATCTTCATCACACAAAATATTTAAATCATGCACAACCCCGATGACAAGCCAAGCAATTGTTTCATACTTTTGATGTTCTCAAACTTTTTCAACTTTCACGCAATACATGAGCGTGAGCCATGGACATAGCACTATAGGTGGAATATAATGGTGGTTGTGGAGAAGACAAAAAGGAGAAGATTGTCTCACATCAACTAGGCGTATCAACGGGCTATGGAGATGCCCATCAATAGATATCAATGTGAGTGAGTATGGATTGCAATGCAACAGATGCACTAGAGCTATAAGTGTATGAAATCTCAACAAAAGAAATTAAGTGGGTGTGCATCCAATCGCTTGCTCACGAAGACCTAGGGCATTTTGAGGAAGCCCGTCATTGGAATATACAAGCCAAGTTATATAATGAAAGATTCCCACTGGTATATGAAAGTGACAACATAGGAGACTCTCTATCATGAAGATCATGGTGCTACTTTGAAGCACAAGTGTGGTAAAAGGATAGTAGCATTGCCCCTTCTCTCTTTTTCTCTCATTTTTTTGGGCCTTCTCTTCTTTTTTCCCCTTTTTTGGCCTCTTTTTTTCGTCCGGAGTCTCATCCCGACTTGTGGGGGAATCATAGTCTCCATCATCCTTTCCTCACTGGGACAATGCTCTAATAATGATGATCAGCACACTTTTATTTACTTACAACTCATGAATTACAACTCGATACTTAGAACAAAATATGACTCTATGTGAATGCCTCCGGCGGTGTACCGGGATGTGCAATGAATGAAGAGTGACATGTATGAAAATCATGAATGGTGGCTTTGCCACAAATACGATGTCAACTACATGATCGTGCAAGGCAATATGACAATGATGGAGCGTGTCATAATAAACGGAACGGTGGAAAGTTGCATGGCAATATATCTTGGAATGGCTATGGAAATGCCATAATAGTTAGGTATGGTGGCTGTTCTGAGGAAGGTATATGGTGGGTGTATGATACCGGCGAAAGGTGCGCGATATTAGAGAGGCTAGCAATGGTGCAAGGGTGAGAGTGCGTATAATCCATGGACTCAACATTAGTCATAAAGAACTCACATACTTATTGCAAAAATCTATTAGTTATCGAAACAAAGTACTACGCGCATGCTCCTAGGGGAATAGATTGGTAGGAAAAGACCATCGCTCGTCCCCGACCGCCACTCATAAGGAAGACAATCAAAAAAATAAATCATGCTCCGACTTCATCACATAACGGTTCACCATACGTGCATGCTACGGGAATCACAAACTTTAACACAAGTATCTCTCAAATTCACAACTACTCAACTAGCATGACTCTAATATCACCATATTCATATCTCAAAACAATCATAAGGAATCAAACTTCTCATACTATTCAATGCACTTTATATGAAAGTTTTTATTATATCCCTCTTGGATGCCTATCATATTAGGACTAAATTTATAACCAAAGCAAATTACCATGCTGTTCTAAAGACTCTCAAAATAATATAAGTGAAGCATGAGAGTTCATCTATTTCTTCAAAATAAAACCACCGTCGTGCTCTAAAAAGATATAAGTGAAGCACTAGAGCAAATGACAAACTACTTCAAAAGACATAAGTGAAGATCAATGAGTAGTCGAATAATTGTGCAACTATGTGAAGACTCTCTAACATTTAAGAATTTCAGATCTTGGGATATTATTCAAACAGCAAGCAAAAAAAAATAAAAAAAAATGACGCTCCAAGCAAAACACATATCATGTGGTGAATAAAAATATAGCTCCAAGTAAAGTTACCGATGAACGAAGAAGAAAGAGGGGATGCCATCCGGGGCATCCCCAAGCTTAGGCTCTTGGTTGTCCTTGAATATTACCTTGGGGTGCCTTGGGAATCCCCAAGCTTAGGCTCTTGCCACTCCTTATTCCATAGTCCATCGAATCTTTACCCAAAACATGAAAACTTCACAACACAAAACTTAACGGAAAACTCGTAAGCTCCGTTAGTATAAGAAAATAAATCACCACTTAGGTACTTTTGTGAACTCATTCTAAATTCATATTGGTGTAATATCTACTGTATTCCAACTTCTGTATGGTTCATACCCTCCGATACTACTCATAGATTCATCAAAATAAGCAAACAACACAATGAAAACAGAATCTGTCAAAAACAGAACAGTCTGTAGTAATCTGTATCAAACGTATAATTCTGGAACTCCAAAAATTCTGAAATAAATTGGTGGACCTGAGGAATTTGTCTATTAATCATCTGCAAAAAGAATCAACCTAAAATCACTCTCCAGTAGAAAATTGAAGCTAATCTCGTGAGCGCAAAAGTTTCTGATTTTTACAGCAAGATCGCATAGACTTCACCCAAGTCTTCCCAAAGGTTCTACTTGGCACAAAAACTAATTAAAACATAAATCCACATGTAAACAGAGGCTAGATGAATTACTTATTACTAAACAGGATCAAAAAGCAAAGAACAAAAATAAAATTAGGTTGCCTCCCAACAAGCGCTATCGTTTAACGCCCCTAGCTAGGCATGATGATTTCAATGATGCTCACATAAAAGATAAGAATTGAAACATAAAGAGAGCATCATGAATAATATGACTAGCATATTTAAGTCTAGCCAATTTCCTATGCATAGGGATTTTGTGAGCAAACAACTTATGGGAACAATAATCAACTAGCATAGGAAGGCAAAACAAGCATGACTTTAAAACTTTAAGCACATAGAGAGGAAACTTGATATTATTGCAATTCCTACAAGCATATGTTCCTCCCTCATAATAATTTTCAGTAGCATCATGAATGAATTCAACAATATAACCATCACATAAAGCATTCTTTTCATGATCTACAAGCATAGAAAATTTACTACTCTCCACGCAAGCAAAATTCTTCTCATTCGGAATAGTGGGAGTATCATAAGAAACTCGAATACTATAAATTGTTTCCATATTAAAAGAGTAATGTTCAGAAAAAGGGTAATCATAATCACGACAAGTTTTATAAATATAATCATCACTACTTTTTATAGCATAAGTGTCATCACAATAATCATCATAAGTAGGAGGCATGCTATCATCATAATAAATTTGCTCATCAAAACTTGGGAGGCTAAAAATATCATCTTCATTAAACATAGCATCCCCAAGCTTGGGACAAACATTAATTGCAGCAAATATATTCTCAAAAATATCATCTTCATCAAACATAGCATCCCCAAGCCTGGGCCTTTTCACATTATAGGCATAATCACTCTCGTCATTAATAGTATGGATAGCACCAATAGTATAGCAATTATCATCATCACAATGAGTGCTAGGAGCAATATCATTTGGGAGGGATACCTTTTCACCTTTGCTTCTTCGTCTTTTCTTTTCTTCTTCACATTATGTGTGGGTTTAATCCTCTTTCTGGAGCTCCTTATTAATGAGATTGGTTGAATAGAAGGCTCCTCCTCGTTACCTGATTCATCATAAGAAATAATAGGAGGGTATTGGGAAGTCTCTTACCTTTCATTAGTATTCTCTTCATCTTCTATTTGTTTTCTTGTCCTTATGTAATTGGCAATATAAGGATTTTCAATGCAATTCACCACACAATACACAAATTTTTTTCTAGATCAAAATCAAGAAATCTATCAAGATTAAATTTTGGAATACCCTCAGTTATACGTTTCATTTCTTCATACCCCAAAAGAAGACTAAGCTCTTTATGATGCTCAAGGGTAATCAAGTTATCACAATTTTTGGACACGATTTGATCATGAAACAAATAGCATTGGAGCTTTAAATGACCATGTTCATTACAAAGTTCACAAGGGTGGCGATAAATATTGAATCTTTCAGCACAATCATCTAGCCTTTCTTGCAACCATTTAGTTTCCAAATACTTATGCCTCTTGCAAAATCTATCTTCCCTGTTTGGTGTGTACTTGCAAGCTCTATGTATTCCACAAAAGTTGACATGCTTATAAGAGACATTTTCATCATGACTTGTGCAATCATCATTAGTACTATGGATATTCAAATAATTCATTCTAACAACATTGCAATCATGCTCATCATTCAAATATTTAGTGCCAAACATTCTAATGCATTCTTCTTCAAACATTTTGGCACAATTATCGGAATCCTCATTCTCATGAAAGACATTAAAAAGATGAAGCATATGAGGCACCCTCAATTACATTTTTTTGTAGTTTTTCTTTTATAGACTAAACTAGTGATAAAACAAGAAACTAAAAGATTCGATTGCAAGATCTAAAGATATACCTTCAAGCACTCACCTCCCCGGCAACGGCGCCAGAAAAGAGCTTGATGTCTATTACACAACCTTCTTCTTGTAGACGTTGTTGGGCCTCCAAGTGCAGAGGTTTGTAGGACCGTAGCAAATTTCTCTCAAGTGGATGACCTAAGGTTTATCAATCCGTGGGAGGCGTAGGTTGAAGATGGTCTCTCTCAAACAACCCTGCAACCAAATAACAAAGAGTCTCTTGTGTCCCCAACACACCCAATACAATGGTAAATTGTATAGGTGCACTAGTTCGGCGAAGAGATGGTGATACAAGTGCAATATGGATGGTAGATATAGGTTTTTGTAATCTGAAAATATAAAACAGCAAGGTAACAAGTAATAAAAGTGAGCGTAAACGGTATTGCAATGCTAGGAAACAAGGCCTAGGGTTCATACTTTCACTAGTGCAAGTTCTCTCAACAATAATAACATAACTGGATCATATAACTATCCCTCAACATGCAACAAAGAGTCACTCCAAAGTCACTAATAGCGGAGAACAAACGAAGAGATTATTGTAGGGTACGAAACGACCTCAAAGTTATTCTTTCTGATCGATCTATTCAAGAGTCCATAGCAAAATAACACGAAGTTATTCTTTCCGTTCAATCTATCCTAGAGTTCGTACTAGAATAACACCTTAAGACACATATCAACTAAAACCCTAATGTCACCTAGATACTCCATTGTCACCTCAAGTATCCGTGGGTATGATTATACGATATGCATCACACAATCTCAGATTCATCTATTCGAACCAATACAAAGTACTTCAAAGAGTGCCCCAAAGTTTCTACCGGAGAGTCAAGATGAAAACGTGTACCAACCCCTATGCATAAGTTCACAATGTTACGGAACCTGCCAGTTGATCACCAAAACATACATCAAGTGGATCACGTGAATATCCCATTGTCACCACAGATAAGCACATGCAAGACATACATCAAGAGTTCTCAAATCCTTAAAGACTCAATCCGATAAGATAACTTCAAAGGGAAAACTCAATCCATTACAAGAGAGTAGAGGGGGAGAAACATCATAAGATCCAACTATAATAGCGAAGCTCGCGATACATCAAGATCATGTTGAATCAAGAACACGAGAGGGAGAGATCACACACATAGCTACTGGTATACCCTCAGCCCCGAGGGTGAACTACTCCCTCCTCATCATGGAGAGCGCCGGGATGATGAAGATGGCCACCGGTGAGGGTTCCCCCCTCCGGCAGGGTGCCGGAACGGGTCTAGATTGGTTTTCGGTGGCTACAGAGGCTTGCGGCGGCGTAACTCCCGATCTAGGTTATGTTCTGGAAGTTTGGGTATATATAAGAGGTGTTGGCGTCGGGAACAAGTCAGGGGGGTCTCCGAGGCAGCCACGAGGTAGGGGGCGCGCCCAGGGGGTAGGGCGCGCCCTCCACCCTCGTGGGTGCCTCGAGACTCCTCTGGTCCATCTTCGATGCTCCGTGGTCTTCTTCTGGTCCAAAAATAATCTCCATCAAATTTCAGGTCAATTGGACTCCGTTTGGTTTTCCTTTTCTGCAAAACTCAAAAACAAGGAAAAACAGAAACTGGCACTGGGCTCTAGGTTAGTAGGTTAGTCCCAAAAATCATATAAAATAGCATATAAATGCATATAAAACATCCAAGGTTGATAATATAATAGCATGGAACAATCACAAATTATAGATACGTTGGATACGTATCAATAACAACATTTGCAAAGACTTCGGCTGACGTCTGAGGAGCTGGAGGGGTTGCCACTTGAGGGCAACTGAGGCTGTGGCCGCAGGAGTTGAGGTTGTGGCTCTGGAGTCAATCACTGGCACTGCTGTAGACCTCTGTCTTCTAGGCACCCTCTGATAAGCATCTGTGGTTGTCCTGTCACTCCTGTCCTCAAGCTCTTCTTGTATCTTCTCCACTGAAGTCTGAATCTCAGTGACTTTGACATCCAAGTCATGTAGCTTTGTCTCAAAGATCCTCTCAACGCTCTCTTGATTTCGAGTCAGGGTAGCTAGTCCTTTCTCTATTATCACAGTGGCCTCAAGCAGATAGCTGAGCTGGTCCTGCTTGGTCTTGAGATTGACTGCAGAAGGATCTGGAATCTTTGAAGCTTTTTCAGCCTGTGCCTTCTCTCTCTTCTCTTGAGTCTCTATAGAAGTTGGATGTGAAGCATCCATCACAATAGTGTTATCTTCAAAATCAGGCCTCAAGGGAAGGTGCTCTCTGTCCAACAGATATGTGCTTGTGCCCATCTTAGAATTTATGAGCATCTGAATGTGTGGAGCATACCCACATGATCTCTTCTGATCTGCTGCAGTTTTCTTGATAATTTCAACAATCAAACTCATCACTTTAAATTTTTGTGGCACATCAAACATCTGAAGCAAGTTGACGGAGTTGCCTCTGATCATCCTGTGATCTCCTGATTTGGGCAACAAGGTGTGCCTCAATATAGTGTTCATGGTGGCTAACCCAGACAACAAGTAATATACTGAGCCTAGCTTGTGTGTCTCCAAGGCCTTGTCAGGTATCTCCTTGTACATATTGGCCATGGAGTTGTGATCTTTCTTACGCTTGGCATAGACATCAGTGTCATCCTCAGGCTCTTTAGGGGCATTGATAAGCTTGGCCCACTCAGTAATTGTAGACAGGTACCTAGTACCTTCAATCATCTAGACAATCTTTCCATCTGGGTAGAAGTGAGCAGTGGAATAGAACTGCATGATCAACTCATCATTCCATTTGGTCAATTTTTGACCAACAAATGTGTCAACTTCATTGAGTCTGAAGCTCTCATGAACTCCAGGAAAGTGATCTTCATTGTTGTCAATGTATTTCCAGTCCACCCATCTCATGTCACACACAATGGGCTTCTTGTCCAAGAGGACTGTCTCATAGAAGTCCTGTTGTTCCCTAGTGTGAAACATGTAGTCCACATCAGTTCTTCTTCTCACAGCATATGGGTCTGACTGTCTCCACAATTTGAGTCTTGCATCTTTTATTTCCTTCATGTTCTCAGCAACTGGATGATTGTCATCATGATCAGGAATCTTTGGTCTGAGTTTTTTGAGCACTTGAGGCTCTTCTTCTTCCATTTCAGGCACTGGGGCCTTGTTCTTCTGAGCGGCAGGGATGTTCCTGCTAGATCTCTTTGGTGTTGTAGGCTTAGAAGCTTGAGCAGCAGCCTTGGGGGCAGTCTTGGGCTTTGATGGAGCAGCCCCTGACTTGATGGCATCCCCCATCAACTTCTGTGTCTTGGGTGCTGGTGCAGCATCTTCTTCATCATCCTCTTCCTCATCAGATGAATGCTTCTCAAATTCATCCATAGGATCTACAAGCTTGCACCATCTTCCTCTTTTCCTTTTTAGCATCACTTGCTGGCTGGGCCTTCTCTTGAGTAGATGCTCTCACTTTTGACATAGGCTTCCTCTGAGCAGGAGCCTTCTTTTTCATCCCTGGCTTGATGCCAGCAGCAACAGCAGCAGCTTGCTCTTTCTTGATCAACTTCTTCTTGGAAGTGACCTCTTCATCAACAATGTAGTCCTCATCTTCAAAATCTGAATTTCTCTTCTTCCTTGTCCTTGTTGCTACCTTGGGCAAGTTGCTTGGGGTGCTTCTACTACCCTCATCATAGCTGTCAGAGGGACTAGTGCCCTCACTTAAGTTAACCTGTTCCTCAGATCTATTTTGTCTGTCACTCTGGTCTGACATGGCTGAAACTGCAAGCTGACCCTGTGAATAGATATAGTTGAGATAGAGTGGATGAGCATCACAAAGTGCAGAGATATTGCAAAACAAATGAGTCAAAAACTTAATTTTAGTTTTCTACAGAAAGCATTTCAGAGCTACTGATTTGTTAAACTCGGTGACACCGAAGCAATATTAGAGTATAAACTAGTGGAATCGGTCAAACCGAGACACAGTTTGGTGACTCCGAGATTGCTAGGGTTTCATAGAGTATCGAACTCTGTCACACTGATTTGTAAGTTTTGGTCAGACCAAAAATCACAAGTGCAATGGCCTAGGCCAAATCGGCGAGACCGATTCGGTCGGTCCGAGTTGAATTCGGCGGAAACCTAACCCTAAATTTTCGAATAAAAACTAATCTAAAGGAAGTTTTTGCTGGATAGAATAATCTCAAACATGGCAAGAATCATGGCATTGTCTTCGTGCTAAGAGTCGGAGTGAGAAAGCACAAAGGATCTAACTCATACCCTAACTTGGCGATGAGCTCGCTACGGCGACAACGACGGCGGAGATATCCGTTGACGGCGGTGGAGACTAGCGGCAGGGGGTCGCTGGCGATGAGGAGACAATCCGGAGACCTCGAGTCGGCAGAGCTAGATATGCTCGGGCGAAGGGTTTCGGAGAAATTTCCAAAATTTGACCCGTGGGTATATATATCCAGACCATATCGGTGTGACCGAGTGGAACGGCTCGGTGGCACCGAGATGCAGAATCGCAAGCGGTTACTGCAACTCGGTGTGATCGAGTTGTTCAAATCGGTTGCACCGAGATTGAAGCCTAGATCAACTCAATGAACTTGGTATGACCGAAAGGAATGAATCGGTTAGACCGAAATACATGGAGAGGTTTTGGAAGTTTAAGTCTATGACAAATCGGTGGCTCAGAGTGCTCCTCACCCAGAGGGTTCGAATCTGACTTGATCAAAGTTTGTGATGTAGCATGAATAGATTTTGAGACGAGAAAAGCATAGATAGCTAGAGGGAGTTCTTAGGCATTCTTGTCCATCCATTTGGCAAAAGAAAATGACCAAACAATCAAAGCAACAAATGGATGTCCTCGAATGAGAAATATATGCACTCAACATGCTCACACAATAAGATGGCAAAAGAAATATGTGGCAAAGCATGCACAAACACTCTAGCATCTATCAAGTAATTGGCGATGACTAGGTCATCTATATATGAGTATATTGAACGAGGAGTCAAATGAGAACATTTGATCGTAGGTCATACTCATCGTTTAAGCACAAGTGGGGTTACCACTTTTACATAAAGCATTGTTGTGTTCACACCATTAGAGTTGCTATAGCTCAATTCTTAGAGTAAAGCTCCCCCTAGATGTGATATCTCCCCTTAGAGGGATGAACTAACCTTGGGTTTTGTCGATGATGACTTCATGTGGGTGTTGAAGATGTAGGTGCTCAATGTTGATGTAGATCATTTGGAGCAATCCATTGAAGTGAGTTGCACTTTCAATACCTACATGGGTTAGTCCCACAAGGAACAAACAAGAATATCCATAGACATAGAGTGAAGTACACACAAGATGATGTCCATGAAAGCATTAGGTTACCTTGTCCCTTGACTTACCAACAAGAGGGTTTGTGACTCCTTGAACTAGTGCAAGATGTGGAAGTTGATTGCAGTTGTCCTTGCCAGAATGAATACGAGTGAAGTGTGTTGGCGGAGTCACCCTCAAGAACTCTCTAGTTCTTCTTCTTCGGGATCCACATCATCTTGATGGGAATCCTTGGAGTTGTAGTCGTACTTGATGAAGTAGAACTTGATGTAGTCTTGGGAACCCGCTTGACCAAAGCCTTAGGAGCTTCTTCAAATGCATCAATCTCCTCTTGAAGCTTGTCCTTGCCTTTTAGCTTGTGGTCTTGTGGTGGAAGATCATCTTGAGCTTGTGTCCCCTTGAAGGAAGTAGGATCATACTTCTCTTGTTGAGGAACAAACTTTGTCTTGGGGTATTGATCTTCTTCCCACTCAACTCCATTGGCATTGAACTTGCGCTCAAAACCAACACCTTGATTCTTCCGGTGCCTTCCTAGCTTGCGTACAATTTCCTCAAATTGCTTTCCGGCAAGGCTCTTGTAAACACCTTTCTCTATAATTCCCTTCAATAAGCTATTTCTTGCTCAAGTATAACTTGGCTAAGAGAATCATTAGTGGAATCAAGAGAACTACTAGAAGCAACGATATTGGATTTAGCATGATTATTGTTACTACTAGAAGAAGAATCTTTCTTACTTGTTGCTAGATTTTACTTGTGGCATGTAAGTGGACAAGAGTAAATGTTTGGCAATGTAAGAACTTTTCTTACGAAGATCATCATTGATTGCTATTAAGAACCCATGATCTTGCTCTAGATTGAGCTTTTCAAAGCGTAGCTTCTCATGAGTATTTAAAAGCTCTCGATGATCTTCTAAGGTAGTTTCATGAGCTGACTTAAGAGTGTTTAGTTCTTTAGTTAGACGCTCAATCTCCTTCTTATCATCGTCATTCGTTTTATCTTGATTACCATGGTTAACAGCAAGTTCATCATAGGTTTCATCACTAGAGTTGTCAACAAGTAAATCGTCAGCACCTAGCATGTCATCTTCATCACTATTGAAATCAACATACTCGGGGTGTGTCGTGGACTTGTCACGGAAAATGTCCTTAGTGTGAGGACTTAGTCATGAGGCCAACGCATCTATGTGGTAGCTTGAGAGGGGTTGATCGGAACCGAGAGACGCGATGTTTTTACCCAGGTTCAGCCCCTCGCGGTGGAGGTAAAATCCTACATCCTGCTTCATTGATATTGATGATGATGATCACGATTACAAGGGTGCTCTATCTCGAGAGCTATTGACTTGTCTGTCTAAACCTAACTTGTGAAAAACGTGTCCCTCTTGGGGTGCCCTGCCCCTCCTTAAATAAGTTGAAGGGGCGGGTTACATGAGGAGTCCTAGTAGGACTAGGATTATTCTATCTTCTATTACAAGCTGGATACAAGTCCGGGCCTTGATTCCTTGTAAGGGAAATATTCCTCACGCCTTTCCTCTTAAGCCAGCCCACCATATCATGAGCCGGCCGTCTGGGCCTTGGGCCTTGTCGTCCGTCTGCCTCGCCCGCTGGGTCACCAGTGAGTCGCCAATCTCCGGGCGGCTTACAAATGAAACGCCAAGTCCCAGCCGGGTCATACCTCTGGCCGGGTCATACCGCGGGGTATATCCCCAACATTAGCCCCCAGATTAATTTGTATTTATCCATGTTAAACTGATCCTGCAAAAATAAACACAAGAACAAATTTGACAGGTTGTGCTCTGGGTTAAAAATTCTTGTAAGCCGGCACCTGATCATCCTTAAGTCCTTGTCATTTCCTTCTTGTCGAAAGTCCGGGTCAATAGACCAGCTTCATAATCAATTTGCTGACATTGGTTTCACACAGAAATATTGTGAAGAATAATTCATTTGATTCAGCTCCCAATGCTTAACAAAAATATTGGTTTTGAAATACTTATCTGATTTTCAGTCGGCTTGAAGATATAGAACTTGCCGGTTTATCATTGCCAAAATATCCGGTTTGTAAATATTGATAGTACTGGGTCATAATTATTGCTGACATCAAGCTTGAAAATGTACTTCCCTTATATGCATATCACTTCTAGCCCCCAAGTCTTAAGAAGGGAGCGTAGTGACCGCTTAAGACTTGCTTCAATATAAATGCTGCAATTTAAAGAAATCCAGGCTTTTCATCTCAATCACTAGTCAAAACTGAATATTCCACATATGTAGCCCCCAAGTGCCGGGTTGTCATGCTTGCAGTAACCTGTGACTTGTTAATTGCCTTATGCTCATAAAAACTCCAACCAGTGTAGCCCCCAAGGGCCGGGTCATTATGCAACAATGAGCAGGGACTTTGTAGATATGATCATGTAGACTTTAACAGCAACGTGTAGCCCCCAAGGGCTGGCTTAGTGAGATAATACTAAGCTGGGACTTTATATATACTTCATTGAAAATAACATCATATGATGTAAGCCCCACCATGGGGCTTGAACCCACATCCACAAGGTTAAGAGCCTTGTGCTCTACCAAATGAGTAATGGACCCTTCAATATAATGGAATAAGGCTTGTGTACCTTGAATTTTTGACAGGAGAAATTAGTAGCCCCAAGGGCCGACTCATTACGATGTGATGAGTCGGGTCTTTAATAAGCAACATATTGTCTTATAAGCTATGACACTTGGCAACTTAATGTCAAAAGCCAGGGCGGGTAACAACCCAAACATAATATAGTCTTATGCAATTATGGAAAAGACTAGAATTAAGGCCATTCAAGCCTAAACATACTGGCGACTTAAAGTCAAAAGCCAGGGCGGGTTATCAAACCTCGCATATTTATATAGCAGGAAAAATCACACCTGTAGAATTGGCTCATACTGCCGGCCGGAGATTGACATCATGGTGATACCTCAATAATTATAATCCGTCGCGGGTATTGACCCATAGGCATGCAATATCATGATTTTGATTTCTCAAGGCAAAGATATCCTGGCGACTTAGCGTCCGCTATCAGGGGGTTATTAACCCAGTAGGCTCAAGTATGAGTCATAGAATCAAGGCTACATGGCCTTTTACACTTTGTGAATCCGGCCTCACATGACTGCCGGTTTAACGTTGACAAGTTTAGGGTCTATGTAAGATTGACTGTCAAGAGTTCGGCTTGTCATTCCAGGATTACCCGGGCGGAACGGTAGTTTCTACAAAGAAGGATAACCCGGAAGGTTTTGGTGAATACACCTGGTGTTCCAAGCCAGCTCACGAGGGTAGTAACGCTATGTTCTCTTTGGTGAATACACCTATGTTTGAACAGGAAGCCCCCACGTGCTTTGTAACCATGGCGTATGAGCCGAACCAAGAGGGATATTCACAGCTATGATTCAAATATGAGCAGGAAGCCCCCAAGTGGTTTGTGGCATTGAGCCGATCAAGAGGGATGTTCACAACTATGCTTCAAATATGAGCAGGAAGCCCCCAAGTGACCATAAGGGTGGCATTGAGCCGATCAAGAGGGATATTCACAGCTATGCTTCAAATATGAGCAGGAAGCCCCCAAGTGACCATAAGTGTGGCATTGAGCCAATCAAGTGGGATATTCACAGCTATGCTTCAAATATGAGCAGGAAGCCCCCAAGTGACCATAAGTGTGGCATTGAGCCGATCAAGAGGGATATTCACAACTATGCTTCAAATATGAGCTGGAATCCCCCAAGTGACCATAATAAGATAAACCCATGAGGCAGGATACCCATGTTTGAACCGCGCATCATGGCAGCAAGTTCTCTTTGGCAACCTTTAATTTTCTGAGAACTCGGACTTGTGAGAGATGAATTCTTTTTGAACCGGAATTTCAACCCGGATATTGAGAGCTTCAAAGCTTTGTGAGAAAACAGATTTCCCTTGAACCAGATTGTAAATCGGAGTTCTTCATTTTGAGCCAGAAATTTTCTGACGGCCTTTAAATTTTCATCAATAAAGCAGTAGTCTCCGCGGCCGGGTTATTTTTTCCCTGCAATGATCCGGAGTTCTTGATTCACTGATACTGGCCAATTCTGCCGAGTCATGTCATTGTATCCCCCGAGTCTTAAGACGACTCGAGGAGTTGTCTTGAGATTCTTCATACTCAGTTGTGATATAAACCGCCATATAGTTAAATAGCTGAACGCCGGAATTCATGAAAACCCGAGGTTTGAGGTGAGTTGATGATACTCTTGATACTTGTATATCTCCGGTATATGTCATGCAACATTTTCCGTGACAAGACGGTCATCTTTGCAGTAGGAAATTGCCCTGCATTTATAGATTTTACAAAGAAAGAGTAATTGTTCTTTTAAAGAAATTCATATGTAATAAAAAATATACTGGATGGATTTCACCTGATATGTTAGGCCGGAAATTATCCGCCACGGAGTTGATGATCACTACAGCGAAGCTGAAATCAATCACGGGCGAGTCAGCCGCGGGTGCAGATAGATTAGTCGGTCGCGGCGTTTTAAACCGGTACGGACGGGAGAGTCAGCCGCGGCGTTTTAAGCCGGTGGGGTCGCGAGAGACGGCCACGGCGTTGTAAGCCGGTGCGGTCGCGAGAGAAGGCCACGGCGTTGTAAGCCGGTGCGGGAGTCCGTTGAGTAACGACGACCACCTGTGCCGAATGATGTCGGCGCGCCTCCATCTCCGCGGTATAATGCCACTTTGCAATGAATAATTCTCCTACATATAAAACACAGCAGGGTAAAGTAATTTTGCTCGGATGAATTAATATATACTTAAAAATAAATAGGGTAAATAGCACCTGGTATTTTTTTTGCACGTATGTGGGTGCGGCCATTAGCGCGCACTTGGTCTCCATGTATGTGTGCAAAAACGGGCGGCGAAGCCACCGGTGCGGGCGTCGCAGGTGCATGGGCGCCGGAGAGAATCTGGGCACGGCCGAACCGAGGAGGCGCAGGCGAGCGCGAGGCGCACCGGCGAGTCGACGAGGCGAGGCCCGACAGCGGAGATACGCTGGCGTGGTACGGCCACGGTTGCGGCAGAGTCGAGCCCTCGTTCTTCTCCGGGTCGTAGTTGCTTTAACCAATCCAGCCGCTCTCTTCTCCTCTTCATATGTAGAAAGGAGGGAATCTTATGCGTTTTTGCTTTCTGAAACTATTTTCCCATATATATACGGACTCGCTAATTGTTCCGCAAGCTCCGGCGGCTCGTAACAGAGGCGAGGCCGGCTCAAGGCGTGAGACGATAGCGGCCCGCAGTAGAGGCGAATAGTAATCTGATGGGGGCTAATGTCGCGGCGGTTCAGCGGGCGAGGAGGTGGAAGCAGACGGTTCTGGCACCAGCGGCGACTCAGCTACAGCGGCTGAAGCTAGCCACAGAGGCGGACGACCGGCAGAGCAACGACGACTCGATAGCGGAATCCACTTCCGAATCGTGGGCTGTTTCCCAATTTTTTTTAAGCTCCACGTACTTGTCTTTGTGTGGCTTTGTAGTAGTACTATCCTTCATGTCCATGCATGTAATGAAACTCTTTATGTCAGAGTAGTAGTACGCCTTTGGATTGATGGGAAGCAGTAGGAGCCGGGGAATCCATCAGACTTTGTTTTTTGCATCGATCAGCACTTGACCCCTTGATCCCTCTGCGTGCGCTAGGTCGACCCGAAGACTTCACAAGGCCACAAGCCGCTGCCGTGCTTGACACGTGACTGCTCCCGAGTAGCAATGGATTCGGACGGTTGCTTTTGAAGTAATGTCAGTGACTCGCATATTACCATAAAGTGGCGGCTTATCTCGGCGAGACTGATCCCTTGCCGGTCTCGGCGGATCGGTGGTGTGGCAGTGCACGTGTCGGGACCCCGATTCCAAGTCACACCGATCTAGCCTGTAACACCTCATATCACTTTGCGGCCTCACACACGGTACTCCCACGGGTGTCG
This sequence comes from Aegilops tauschii subsp. strangulata, assembly GCF_002575655.3. NCBI lineage: Eukaryota > Viridiplantae > Streptophyta > Magnoliopsida > Poales > Poaceae > Aegilops > Aegilops tauschii. Next base: position 347,567,497 of record NC_053038.3, on the reverse strand, counting down.
CCTTACCATGGCCCGGGACCGTTTGCGCCTTTTGGCTCGCGTATATGACAATGTCGCTAGCATCCATATGACAGAGAACCCGGGCCGACATGGCTAGTCGTGAACCCAAAGCGGCACTAACGTATGGGGACAGGCATACGTGAATCAACATCGAACGTGTCGGTCAGCAGCGTGCGAATCCGGGCTGTAGCACTGGGCTAACAGGACTCCGGGAACCCGGGCTGTAGCAGGCTAGGCAGGACTCCGGATGTCACCGCGTGACATTTCCCCGAGGGGACAGACACAGGAACGATATGAAACACATGCCGGCCAGTCAAGTGTCCAGAGCAGTAGTGCTGGGCTAGCAGGAATCCGGTGAACCGGGCTGTAGCGGACTACTATGGCTCAAGGAGGCACTAGACTACATTTCCCCATAAGAGAGGCTGCTAAGGATAGACAACTAGGTTGTCGGATCCCACACATACCAAGCATTTCAATCATACACACAATATGCTCGATATGTGCAAATACAACATGGCATCACAACAAGACTCTACGAATCAGAGTATTTATTCATTAGGCTCCGAAGAGCCAGATATTACAAACATGGGTCTCATGACCCAACATTCAGAGCATACAAGTCAAAGCACATGCGGAAGCTTAACATGTCTGAGTACACACATCTACAAATGAAAAGGCTGAGAAGCCTGACTATTTACTAGATCCTGCCGAGGGCACAAGATCGTAGCTGAGGTATCAAGCTAAACGTCGAAGTCCACACGGGACTACTAGCGAGACTGACGTCTCTCTGCAAAACATAAAATAAGCAAACGTGAGTACAAATGTACCCAGCAAGACTTACATCAGAACTATCTACATATGCATCGGTACCAAAGGGGGTGGTGGAGTTTAACTGCAGCAAGCCAGCTTTGACTCGGTGGCTATCCTAAGCTACAATTGCAAGTAACTCTTTTGAGGTGGCGCACACGAGTCCACATATTCACCATATCAATACTCCACTATGGATCCGCTCCCGTCTCCCTACGAGAACGCCATACATAGCACTCACGCTTATCTTGCCCATTTTAGGGTATCCACTTTCACTTGTCTATGAACTGTTATAGGCAACCCAGAAGTCCATTTCCGCGGACACGGCTATTCAAATAGATCATATTAACCCTGCAGGGGTGTACTTCGTCACACACGCTCTCGCCACTTACCACCATGTACACGTCGTGTACCTCGGCAACCTTCAAGCGGAAGCCTGGCGAGGGAGTCGGCCACAGCCTACCTAAACACTCAAGTCTCTAGTCCAGGTTTATCGCCTATTCAGGTTCCATCCGCAGGGAGTCCGGCCGAGGTTTCCACATACGGCCCCGAACGATGTGTACAGGGTTCCGAGACACCAAACGGGCGCCCGGCATGCCCGGCCACGTGCCTACCCCATCACAGCCCACCCCTCCGGTCAGCGCTGCCCACGGCCTCCAGCATACTACAAACACCAGAAACTACTTGCAACTCCTGGACAGAGGACAAGGGTGATTAAGAAGCCGAGAGGGTCCATTGGTTTCGGGCCCAATGCGTGGTAGTAACTGTATCATGGATCACAAACACAAAACTCAGTTCCTGAGGACGGCTTCGATGAGACAACCCACCATGTACTCCTACATGGCCTCTCACCGCTACCTTTACCAAATCGTGTTCACACACTTAGCTCACACACAGTAGGACATGTTCATCACCATTCCAATTCATCCCCGATGAATCAGACCCGACTCAACTCTAAGCAGTAGCAGGCATGACAAACAAGCATGAATGAGTAGGCACATCAGGGCTCAAACAACTCCTACTCATGCTAGTGGGTTTCAACTATTTACTGTGGCAATGACAGGTCATGCAGAGGATAAGGGGTTCAACTACCGTAGCATGTAATAGTTGAATCGTTGTTGTCCTAATGTAGTAAAGAGAGCAGGAGCGAGAGAGTGGGATTGTATCGGAATGAACAAGGGGGGTTATGCTTGCCTGACACTTCTGAAGATAGCATTGAGTCTTCATTAGTGTCATCGAACTCATCGTCGGAAACACGGCTATCGAGAGGGGACAATACCAGCAACAGAGAGGAAACACAATCAATGCAATGCACAATATGATGCATGATCATGACATGGCAATATGAATGTGTTTTGTGCTAATGCAGCTAGCAACATATTAAATGGAGTTGGTTTGAACCTTAGGTTCAAATTCAAACTCCATATAAGACATTTCAAATGCCATTTATTCAAATTGTCATAAACAGTGGCTGTAAGTTGTTCAAACATGCATGAGGATGCCATAAACAGATTCTTTGGATTTTTCTGATAATTTTTCATATATAAATCATTTCATTTGGAGCTACGGTTGAATTTCTATGAATTTTAGAAGTTAGGGCATTTTCTGGAATTTTCTAAATTATTTTAAATCCAGAAAATACTTTACTGCGTCAGCCTGACGTCATCACTGCGTCAGCGAGTCAACGGGCTGGCCAGGGTCAAACCTGACCCGTGGGACCTGCCTGTCAGTGACTAACCTAACTAATCCAGATTAATTAGCGCTAAACTAATACTAATCTAGTTTAGTTAGGAGCATGGGCCCACACGTCAGTGACTCAGGGGGAGTCAAACTGGGGTCAAACCGGGTCAAACGAGGTCAAACCCGCCGGCGACCCGACGCCGGCGAGGCCCGAGACGGCGGCGCGGCTCGGAAAGCGCCCACAGGGCACGGGCGAGGCCGTTCTTGGGCTCATTGGAGAGCTCTTGCAGGCGCGCGTCGAATGGTGGTAGTGGCTGGGCCTGTGGTGACCGGAGTCGACGGCGGCGAGCTCTTTCGCGGCCGCCGGAGTTCGGGTGGGTGCGGGGTTAGCGCTGCGGCTTGCAAACAAACGGGCTATCGCGCTAGAGTTGCTCTACGGAACGTCGCGAGTGCAACGGACGCACGCGCGGAGCCATTTGGTCGCCGGAGCCACGGCGGCGACGAGCTCATGCGGCGGCGAGCTTCGGGCACGGTGGCTAGTCTAGCTAGAGCTCGAAATCGAGCACGGAAGTAGGGGGAAACGGTTCAGGGGCTCACAGCGAGGTCGATGAGTAGCTCAGTGTGCTCGGGGAGGCGGAGATGGCGGCGAATCGCCGGTGAGGTTGCCGGCGGCCGAAGGTTGGGGATGAGCTCGGGGAAGACGCTAGAGGGCTCCCGCGGTCGAATGGGTTGGTGTTGACGACGCAGAAGGCGATGGCGGTTCCTCTGGACCCATCGGGGAGGCATGGGATGGACGGTGGCTGCGGTAATTTGCGTCGGCGACGACGAGCTCCGCTCAGGTGTGCTCGGGAGAGGGAGCAGAGGGCGAGGGAGAGAGCAGAGAGTGAGGGGGAGAGGCGAGGGGCTGCGGGGCGTCTCCGTGGCACGTCTGGAGGGGTCGGGGTCGTGCGGCTGAAGCAGGAGGTGGCAAGGCGTCGTCGGCGCGCTCGCCACACACCTGTCTGTCCTCCTGGCAGGAGGAAGAAGACCACTCAGCCCCTGGTGGGCTGGGCCTCTTCTGCCAGGTAAGGCCCAGGTGAGGTTTCTGTCTTTCCATAATTTCTGTTCTGTTTTCTATTTTGTTTTGATCTATTTTGAATTAGTAAAAATACTAACTCATTTTGTAAAATCCTGATAAAAATTGTGGGCACTTTTGAAAATATTTCCAACAGCCCTCAACTAGTTTCAGAATTATTAGAGCATTTAAATTATTTATAGGATTTAAATGCCCCAATTCAAATACAATATGAGTTAATTCAAAAATCCAAAAATGACCTAGAAATAGGTGCATCATTTTTGGCAGAGGTTTTCACCCTTATAAAAAATCATGAACTTTTCTAAAGGGCAATCTGGGTTCATTGAAAGATTTAAACTTGAACCTAGTTGAATGCATTTGGTGCTAGGGTTTCAACATCCCCATTTCAACTTTCTTTGAAAATTAAACATGATGACATGAGGAACAAGCAAAGTCAGACAAGGACTGATCTGGGGTTGTGACAGCTCACCCCCACTAAACAAGAATCTAGTCCCGAGATTCAAGACGTGAGGTAAAAAGACAGAGGGTACACAAAGCTAACACGATCTTCATGATCCAATTGCTCTTCGCGAAGATGTTGATCCGTTGCTTCAATTAACGTTGACGTCTTTGCTTTCGAGATCTTCATCCGGCACGATGACGACAAGGGAAGCTCTATAGAAATCGATCTCCTTAAGGATCGAGCAACTCACGATCAACTCACGGAATGCGACGTTGAGTATCTCTTGAGCTGAGACTCAACACATACATCGAGAGAGGAATGAAGTGAAACAGAGAATGAAGATTCATGTTGATAAACACAATTCCACGCTGAATAAGACGGTGCATGGTTTCAAAGTAGCGAGGAGATAATTGCCATGATTCCATAACGGGGCACCTTAGGGAAGGGTGACTCGTAGAACTATTCCTTAAGTGGCAAAAAGAATTACTTTTAATACATAGATCATTGAAACTCTTTATACCAGCCCAAGGAAAATCGCAAACGAGCATTTGAAAGAGTTCAGAGAAATGGCATACTCAGATCGGAAAAGAAACTATGGTTATGGAGCAACTCGGCAAGCGGAAGGCACATTCCCGTTGATACCGGGGATATAACCTAGTGACTGAGCGTGCTTTCAAGAACTTGAGCATTTCCATATCCATCAAGGTTTTACCAACATCCGTGCTGAGGACCCTGGCGACACATCATACTACCATGATGAACGGTGATGGAGGATGCAGGTGCAAAAGAGGACAACACTTTCTTAGATTTTTCCTTAGCAATGCCAAAGAAACAATCTGGATGATCGACCGAGAGAAATTTAGCACTCCACTTCTAATGTTCTCCTTGATGTGCTAGCGTAACCCTTTTATTGATATGGTTTGATATCTAGAACATCAAGTAAAAGGTCGGACTTCGGGAGCACAAGAATCCATAGGGAATAACTAGTGGAATAAATCCTAGGAAATCCTTATGGGGAGGTGGCCAACTTCCTCAATCAAGATACTACAATAACAGGCCTTCCGGCTGGAAGCGTTGGCCACGACATCCACTTTACCGGTTATCGAGAGGGCAATATTATAATTCTTGGGAAATGTTCCAACCATCATATCTGCCTGAGATTTAGATCTAGTTGGTTTCAGTATATTCCAGACTCATCAAGTCTAGAAAGAAAATTAAGGTTTGCAACACAAATCGACGAGAAGACGTTGCAAGATTCTCAGGAGATGGACTACGGTAGTAAGCTCCAAAACATGAGTTGGTTCTGCTGCAAACATGTGAACACGTTGTCCCAGACAAGCATGCCCACATGGTAGTCTTACAATGAAACACTACCGAGCTCTGGTTGGGAACCATCTTCGAGGATATCGAAGTTCTTTCATAAGTCCGGATTAGCTCTTATGAAGGAACTCCTTCTCCTTGAACAAATCAATCGGTGGCTTGGTGTGCTAGAGAACTCATATGGAATGAAGATGATCAGTCTAACAGACCACGGAATACTTCGCACGTGCATAACTGACTTGGGACGATTCCAGAGGAGGTAGAAACATGCTTTCTCAGATTCACGGCGGCAACTTGCATCAATGCACATGAATTAGAGGAAGTCACTCCTTTCATCCAAACATAGGCTTCATGAATGGATCACGAAGATAATGCTTATAAAGTTTCCAATACTAGCTGGATGTTCAACACGAGTCATGGAGAAGGTAGCAGTGTTGCTGATGGGCTCAACAACAATTCATCCAGGTTTCCATGGAGATGGAATTCCATAATTATGTGAACAAGTGATAGCATTGGTCAGACCAAAAGATGTAATGGTGTATGCTCGAGGGATCAACCACGAGTAAGACAACATTATGAACATCGTTGGTTCTGATTTGACTTGATGATAGCCCATACTCAAATCAAAGATTTGGGTAAGACAATAGATCCAACAATTGATCACGAGGATCAATCAATGAAGATATCATATTTCTTCAACACACACACAGACACAAGATATCCCTTTGGAAATGAACTAAGTTAGACAAGCTTTTATCTTCCAACTCTCCAAGTTGTTGTTTAGCTTGACCAACTAGCTCAGGGGTATCCAACACAGGTTCTTGGAGAAGGGGTGGTTTATTGGAAAACCAACTTGTTCACGAACTCAACATATCGGTCAGGGACAACCTGGTGGTACTTCCAAGAAGATATTTGGAAAATCACGATCCACCGACATGTTGTTAAGATCGAGAACAATCTTGCTTTTCAGGGCAAGACGATATGATCAAATAAGCAAGGGATTCAATCCTAACTCAAAGATCGAAGAGTGCACCAGAATAAGAACAAGGTAGCACGATCAATCCTAGTATAGTGGTTCAATATCCAACACGCTAAGTATGATATTAATGTCCATTAACTACCAAGCAACACGGTTGCTAGGAGTATCGATTTCACACATCATAGTTCACCTGTCGGCATTCCGGTTGCAACAACACGGGACCAAGAAATGAGTGGTGATGGCGAGGAGTATCACTAAATCAAGAATTCTTAAGAGGTGGTGCAATTCTCATGACAATTCTGACATAAAGGGGGTAATACTCCGAGGTAGAACAGAACAAAAGCTAGATTGGCATTTTGATCTGCGGAATACAACTACTTTGACCAATCCAGGAAATGGATAAGGTACTGGAGTTTGTTTTTCCTAGTCATCCCGGAATAGAATGGCTTGACGGACCACAAGAATAATAGGCATTGATAACACAAATGCACAATTACTCCTGACTATCAATTGATAGACGAGGGTCAGAAAATAACTAAAGAGGGACAACCCAAAGGAACATATGTTTTTCTAAGTTGTGGATGCATGGATTAGTATGTCGAACAAATTCAACATATTTCTTCCGGATAACCCATGCAGAGGAGGAAGGACTGGCAGAGTCACAATATGAATGGAGTACTCCTCAAGAGCGCCCTGGTTGTGATCTTTTGGTTCAAACGAACTCCTGCCAAGAATGGTTCATGGTATTTGGAAGAACGATATACCACGGACCTCGAGGACTATCGCAAAGGTTACTAATATCTTAAGGGAACTAGCAAATACTAACAACATGAAGTAGGGTGAATCTCGGGTTCAAACCCAGGAGTAGAATACCTACTAACTAGATGGCATCACGGGATGCTTTCGAGAATGATGGCCAGAATCATCACACTGGGGATGCGAGCATTGCTAGACTACTAAGTGGTCCTCTAAGACACCTAGGGTCATAATAATAACTCCAACATATATGCCGAGGCAATAGAATACCTCAACTCAGCAATTAGTGTGATTAACCTGGCCTAAAAGAACAACAAAACCAGAGGGAAAAGATTTTGCAAATGCATCAGATGGTTTAGAAACCTGGGATGACTCGGACATCATAACGGCTGTAAATGCTCAAAGGATTTGAGACATCCTGCAAAATAGTGGCATAACCACTCAGAATCACAATATCAAGGTTCCGAGATCAACTGTCAACACATGGAAGTAGTAGAAACTGAACTGAGGCTTAAATCCATCAATCCTAGGAGTCTACGGATTAGTAACACGTGATCCTGATAGAAACTTGAGAAGCCTAGTTCTTAATCCCCGTAGAAGAGAAGAGGGTGACTCAGATCAGAAGGGCATAAGGTAAAGGAGTAAAAGAGCCTTACGTTCCCTCCCACAATCAATTCCCTTACATAACTAAAGCATTTCTAGACTCAACTTCGACCAGTTTGGCTTGGTAATCCTACAGGCAGTCAGGCTCTGATACCAACGCTGTCGGGACCCCGATTCCAAGTCACACCGATCTAGCCTGTAACACCTCATATCACTTTGCGGCCTCACGCACGGTACTCCCACGGGTGTCGCCTTACCATGGCCCGGGACCGTTTGCGCCTTTTGGCTCGCGTATATGACAATGTCGCTAGCATCCATATGACAGAGAACCCGGGCCGACATGGCTAGTCGTGAACCCAAAGCGGCACTAACGTATGGGGACAGGCATACGTGAATCAACATCGAACGTGTCGGTCAGCAGCGTGCGAATCCGGGCTGTAGCACTGGGCTAACAGGACTCCGGGAACCCGGGCTGTAGCAGGCTAGGCAGGACTCCGGATCTCACCGCGTGACATTTCCCCGAGGGGACAGACACAGGAACGATATGAAACACATGCCGGCCAGTCAAGTGTCCAGAGCAGTAGTGCTGGGCTAGCAGGACTCCGGTGAACCGGGCTGTAGCTGACTACTATGGCTCAAGGAGGCACTAGACTACATTTCCCCATAAGAGAGGCTGCTAAGGATAGACAACTAGGTTGTCGGATCCCACACATACCAAGCATTTCAATCATACACACAATATGCTCGATATGTGCAAATACAACATGGCATCACAACAAGACTCTACGACTCAGAGTATTTATTCATTAGGCTCCGAAGAGCCAGATATTACAAACATGGGTCTCATGACCCAACATTCAGAGCATACAAGTCAAAGCACATGCGGAAGCTTAACATGTCTGAGTACACACATCTACAAATGAAAATGCTGAGAAGCCTGACTATTTACTAGATCCTGCCGAGGGCACAAGATCGTAGCTGAGGTATCAAGCTAAACGTCGAAGTCCACACGGAACTACTAGCGAGACTGACGTCTCTCTGCAAAACATAAAATAAGCAAACGTGAGTACAAATGTACCCAGCAAGACTTACATCAGAACTATCTACATATGCATCGGTACCAAAGGGGGTGGTGGAGTTTAACTGCAGCAAGCCAGCTTTGACTCGGTGGCTATCCTAAGCTACAATTGCAAGTAACTCTTTTGAGGTGGCGCACACGAGTCCACATATTCACCATATCAATACTCCACTATGGATCCACTCCCGTCTCCCTACGAGAACGCCATCCATAGCACTCACGCTTATCTTGCGCAAGGGTATCCACTTTCACTTGTCTATGAACTGTTATAGGCAACCCAGAAGTCCATTTCCGCGGACACGGCTATTCGAATAGATCATATTAACCCTGCAGGGGTGTACTTCGTCACACACGCTCTCGCCACTTACCACCATGTACACGTCGTGTACCTCGGCAACCTTCAAGCGAAAGCCTGGCGAGGGAGTCGGCCACAGCCTACCTAAACACTCAAGTCTCTAGTCCAGGTTTATCGCCTATTCAGGTTCCATCCGCAGGGAGTCCGGCCGAGGTTTCCACATACGGCCCCGAACGATGTGTACAGGGTTCCGAGACACCAAACGGGCGCCCGGCATGCCCGGCCACGTGGCTACCGCATCACAGCCCACCCCTCCGGTCAGCGTTGCCCAGGGCCTCCAGCATACTACAAACACCAGAAACTACTTGCAACTCCTGGACAGAGGACAAGGGTGATTAAGAAGCCGAGAGGGTCCATTGGTTTCGGGCCCAATGCGTGGTAGTAACTGTATCATGGATCACAAACACAGAACTCAGTTCCCGAGGACGGCTTCGATGAGACAACCCACCATGTACTCCTACATGGCCTCTCACAGCTACCTTTACCAAATCGTGTTCACACACTTAGCTCACACACAGTAGGACATGTTCATCACCATTCCAATTCATCCCCGATGAATCAGACCCGACTCAACTCTAAGCAGTAGCAGGCATGACAAACAAGCATGAATGAGTAGGCACATCAGGGCTCAAACAACTCCTACTCATGCTAGTGGGTTTCAACTATTTACTGTGGCAATGACAGGTCATGCAGAGGATAAGGGGTTCAACTACCGTAGCATGTAACAGTTCAATCGTTGTTGTCCTAATGTAGTAAAGAGAGCAGGAGCGAGAGAGTGGGATTGTATCGGAATGAACAAGGGGGGTTATGCTTGCCTGGCACTTCCGAAGATAGCATTGAGTCTTCATTAGTGTCATCGAACTCATCGTCGGAAACACGGCTATCGAGAGGGGACAATACCAGCAACAGAGAGGAAACACAATCAATGCAATGCACAATATGATGCATGATCATGACATGGCAATATGAATGTGTTTTGAGCTAATGCAGCTAGCAACATATTAAATGGAGTTGGTTTGAACCTTAGGTTCAAATTCAAACTCCATATAAGACATTTCAAATGCCATTTATTCAAATTGTCATAAACAGTGGCTGTAAGTTGTTCAAACATGCATGAGGATGCCATAAACAGATTCTTTGGATTTTTCTGATAATTTTTCATATATAAATCATTTCATTTGGAGCTACGGTTGAATTTCTATGAATTTTAGAAGTTAGGGCATTTTCTGGAATTTTCTGAATTATTTTAAATCCGGAAAATACTTTACTGCGTCAGCCTGACGTCATCACTGCGTCAGCGAGTCAACGGGCTGGCCAGGGTCAAACCTGACCCGTGGGACCTGCCTGTCAGTGACTAACCTAACTAATCCAGATTAATTAGCGCTAAACTAATACTAATCTAGTTTAGTTAGGAGCATGGGCCCACACGTCAGTGACTCAGGGGGAGTCAAACTGGGGTCAAACCGGGTCAAACGAGGTCAAACCCGCCGGCGACCCGACGCCGGCGAGGCCCGAGACGGCGGCGCGGCTCGGAAAGCGCCCACAGGGCACGGGCGAGGCCGTTCTTGGGCTCATTGGAGAGCTCTTGCAGGCGCGCGTCGAATGGTGGTAGTGGCTGGGCCTCTGGTGACCGGAGTCGACGGCGGCGAGCTCTTTCGCGGCCGCCGGAGTTCGGGTGGGTGCGGGGTTAGCGCTGCGGCTTGCAAACAAACGGGCTATCGCGCTAGAGTTGCTCTACGGAACGTCGCGAGTGCAACGGACGCACGCGCGGGGCCATTTGGTCGCCGGAGCCACGTCGGCGACGAGCTCATGCGGCGGCGAGCTTCGGGCATGGTGGCTAGTCTAGCTAGAGCTCGAAATCGAGCACAGAAGTAGGGGGAAACGGTTCAGGGGCTCACAGCGAGGTCGATGAGTAGCTCAGCGTGCTCGGGGAGGCGGAGATGGCGGCGAATCGCCGGTGAGGTTGCCGGCGGCCGAAGGTTGGGGATGAGCTCGGGGAAGACGCTAGAGGGCTCCCGCAGTCGAATGGGTTGGTGTTGACGATGCAGAAGGCGATGGCGGTTCCTCTGGACCCATCAGGGAGGCACGGGATGGACGGTGGCTGCGGTAATTTGCGTCGGCGACGACGAGCTCCGCTCGGGTGTGCTCGGGAGAGGGAGCAGAGGGCGAGGGAGAGAGCAGAGAGTGAGGGGGAGAGACGAGGGGCTGCGGGGCGTCTCCGTGGCACGTCTGGAGGGGTCGGGGTCGTGCGGCTGAAGCAGGAGGTGGCAAGGCGTCGTCGGCGCGCTCGCCACGCACCTGTCTGTCCTCCTGGCAGGAGGAAGAAGACCACTCAGCCCCTGGTGGGCTGGGCCTCTTCTGCCAGGTAAGGCCCAGGTGAGGTTTCTGTCTTTCCATAATTTCTGTTCTGTTTTCTATTTTGTTTTGATCTGTTTTGAATTAGTAAAAATACTAACTCATTTGTAAAATTCTGATAAAAATTGTGGGCACTTTTGAAAATATTTCCAACAGCCCTCAACTAGTTTCAGAATTATTAGAGCATTTAAATTATTTATAGGATTTAAATGCCCCAATTCAAATACAATATGAGTTAATTCAAAAATCCAAAAATGACCTAGAAATAGGTGCATCATTTTTGGCAGAGGTTTTCACCCTTATCAAAAATCATGAACTTTTCTAAAGGGCAATCTGGGTTCATTGAAAGATTTAAACTTGAACCTAGTTGAATGCATTTGGTGCTAGGGTTTCAACATCCCCATTTCAAGTTTCTTTGAAAATTAAACATGATGACATGAGGAACAAGCAAAGTCAGACAAGGAGTGATCTGGGGCTGTGACAGCACGGCTGAAAACGTCCCCTGTCGGCTTTGGGCAGGCTGTAAGGCGTGGTGATGCATAGATGCAACCCTAAATTTTCTCGATCTCAATCTTGTATATCCTGGCTCCAAAGTTAATCATGTTTCCGATCAGTAAACAATGAATTTGTCGGTTCTTCCACATCTGATGAAATCGCGAGTTTCTCGATCCCTAAGAGAGACCCCTTCAAGAACTCAACACCATCGTGCGCAGGCCCCACGGTGGGCGCCAACAGTCGTGGACTTGTCACGGCAGATGTCCTTAGTGTGAGGACTTAGTCATGAGGCCAACGCATCTATGTGGTAGCTTGAGAGGGCTTGATCGGAACCGAGAGACGCGATGTTTTTACCCAGGTTCGGCCCCTCACGGTGGAGGTAAAAGCCTACATCCTGCTTCATTGATATTGATGATGATGATCACGATTACAAGGGTGCTCTATCTCGAGAGCTATTGACTTGTCTGTCTAAACCTAACTTGTGAAAAACTTGTCCCTCTTGGGGTGCCCTGCCCCTCCTTATATAAGTTGAAGGGGCGGGTTACATGAGGAGTCCTAGTAGGACTAGGATTATTCTATCTTCTATTACAAGCTGGATACAAGTCCGGGCCTTGATTCCGTGTAAGGGAAATATTCCTCACGCCTTTCCTCTTAAGCCAGCCCACCATATCATGAGCCGGCCGTTTGGGCCTTGGGCCTTGTCGTCCGTCTGCCTCGCCCGTCGGGTCACCAGTGAGTCGCCAATCTCCGAGTGGCTTACAAATGAAACGCCAAGTCCCAGCCGGGTCATACCTCCGGCCGGGTCATACCGCAGGGTATATCCGTGACAGGGTGTGATACCTTTGGGCCTTTAGCCATGGAGCATCTTCCAATTCCTTCATTTGGTGAGTCAAATATGTCATAGGAGTTGGTTGACACAAGTGCTAGACCGGCAACACCTTCATCTTGAGTATATTTGGAGTCGGAGTGATAACTTCTCTCGGAGTGGTGGTCGGAGTCGGAACCGGATAGCCATTCACCAACATGAGCTTGATGTCTTTGTTTTGTATAGCTGCTTGATGACTTGTCCTTCCTTTCTGAATCCTTGCTTCTACGAGAGGTTCTTTGTTTATAATGATCATCTCTACTCCTTCTCTCCCTTGGAGGCGATTCTTCTCTTTTGCTTCTTCTTTTAGTTGAGTCTTCTCTTCTTTTGTAGGGAGTTGTACACTCATCGGAGTAGTGTCCCGGTCTTCCACAATTGTAGCAATTACGTTCACGACTAAAAGATCTTTTGCCATTGTAGGACATTGACTTGGAACTTCTTTCTTTGCTTCTACTCTTGTAGAACTTGTTGAAGTTCTTCACCATTAAGCTCAATTCCTCATTGAAGACTTGTTTCTCACTTGATAAAGTAGGAGCATCACATGAAGCTTTGTAAGCACCACTAGATTTGTTGTGAAGCTCTTATTTATCCTTGAGTGACATCTCATGAGCAAAAATTCTACCAATGACTTCCGTTGGTTTGAGATCTTTGTAATTGGGCATCATTTGGATCAATGTGCACACGGTATCATATTTTGTATCCAAGGCTCTTAGGATCTTCTTGATGATGAATCTATCGGTCATCTCTTCACTTCCTAAGCCGGAAATCTCATTTGTGATGAGAGCAAGCCCAGAGTACATTTCAACGACACCTTCACCATCCTTCATTTTGAACTTGTCAAGCTGACTTTGAAGCACATCCAATTAGGATTCCTTGACGGAGTCGGTACCTTCGTGCCTATCAATCAAAGTATCCCAAATTTCCTTTGCATTCTCAAGACGGCTGATTTTGTTGAATTCTTCGGGGCACAGTCCATGGAAGAGGATATCGCAAGCTTGAGCATTGTATTTCAACATCTTCAATTCTTTAGCAGTAGCTTCACGATTCGGCTCTCTCCCATCGAAGAATTCACCTTGCAAACCAATACACACAATAGCCCAAACGGTGGGGTTATGTCCAAGAATATGTATTTTCATCTTATGCTTCCAACTAGCAAAATTAGTACCATCAAAGTAAGGACCTCTATGGTGGTAATTTCCCTTGCTAGACGCCATACTCTCCTAGGTTGTGAAACCAAGGCTATGATCACCAAAGCTATGGACATCAAGGCAAATGGAGACCAAAGCTCTGATACCACTTGTAGGATCGAAAGTATGTCTAGAGGGGGGGGGGGTGATTAGACTACTTGACCAAATAAAAATCTAGCATTTTCCCAATTTTAAGTCTTGGCAGATTTTAGCAACTAACACAAGTTAAGCAATCAACCTACACATGCAATTCTAAGAGCATAGCAGTGAAATGTAAATCATTGCATATGAAGGTAAAGGGGAGGAGTTTGGAGGGAGCAAACGCAACGTAGACACGGAGATTTTTGGCATGGTTCCGATAGGTGGTGCTATCGTACATCCACGATGATGGAGACTTCAACCCACGAAGGGTAATGGTTGCGCGAGTCCACGGAGGGCTCCACCCACGAAGGGTCCACGAAGAAGCAACCTTGTCTATCCCACCATGGCCATCGCCCATGAAGGACTTGCCTTACTTGGGTAGGTCTTCACGAAGTAGGCGATCTCCTTGCCCTTACAAACTCCGTGGTTCAACTCCACAATCTTGACGGAGGCTCCCAAGTGACACCTAACCAATCTAGGAGACACCACTCTCCAAAAGGTAATAGATGGTGTGTTGATGATGAACTCCTTGCTCTTGTGCTTCAAATGATAGTCTCCCCAACACTTAACTCTCTCTCACATATTTGGCTATAGTGGAAAGATGATTTGAGTGGAAAGCAACTTGGGGAAGGCTAGAGATCAAGATTCTTGTGGTTGGATTGGAATGTCTTGGTCTCAACACATGAGTAGGTCGTTCTCTCTCGGAAAATGAGTAGTGGAAGTGTAGGCACGTTCTGATGGCTCTCTCTTGAATGGAGAAGGGGGTGCAGGGGTATATATAGCCTCCACAGAAAATATAACTGTTACACACAAGTCTGGGGACCCCCATTCCCAGAACACCGACAGTAGCCCCCGGGCCCAAGGTGCGCTCGGTCTTGGCTTCGAGGCGAAGCCAAAGGTCAAGTACGGAGCGCCGTGGGCCCCAAAAGCCTGCGGCCTTGGTCGACGCGTGGCGGTTGATTGGACGTGGGCGTCTCCGCTTCCCCATGCAGCCTTTGAATCCGCCTGGCTATGCGGACCCTGCAGCCTACGCAATTATTCTTCCTTCACCCATGCCTGGCTCCCCCAATCTCTCTGCTTCCTCGAGACTCTGCTCCTCCCTTCCAATCTGACCTGCGCTCCGCCTGCTTCATCGCCATGGCGCCAAAACAGGATGACAAGGGGAAGAAACCTCTTTCTTCGCCAAGCGCGCCTCCGTCCTTCGGGCCTGCGCCCGGCCGACCTCGGGTGCTCAACGACGAGGCCATCGACAAGGTGCGCCCCATGCTTGCCTCCAGTTTCAACGAGTGGGGAGAGACGGTGGCTTGGCCCGCGTCTCGCACTCGCATTGCCCGGGCAGCCACTGAGGTCCCAATCTTCATAGATGCCCTTTGGGCTGGCCTGATTACTCCCTTCTCCGCCTTCTTCAACGCGGTGCTCGAGCATTATCAGATCCACATGCTGCATCTTGACCCTCAATCTGTGACTCTTCTTGCCGTCTTCGCCTTTGTGTGCGAAGCCATGGTTGGCATCGCCCCTTCTGTGGCCCTCCTTCGCCATTTCTTCTATTGCATCTGACTGACCTTGGCAGAGCTCGGGGTGTGTGAGCTTCCAGGCCGTGGCGGCATGATGTCTATTACACAACCTTCTTCTTGTAGACGTTGTTGGGCCTCCAAGTGCAGAGGTTTGTAGGACAGTAGCAAATTTCCCTCAAGTGGATGACCTAAGGTTTATCAATCCGTGAGAGGCGTAGTATGAAGATGGTCTCTCTCAAGCAACCCTGCAACCAAATAACAAAGAGTCTCTTGTGTCCCCAACACACCCAATACAATGGTAAATTGTATAGGTGCACTAGTTCGGCGAAGAGATGGTGATACAAGTGCAATATGGATGATAGATATGAGTATTTGTAATCTGAAAATATAAAAACAGCAAGGTAACTAATGATAAAAGTAAGCGTAAACGGTATTGCAATGCTAGGAAACAAGGCCTAGGGTTCATACTTTCACTAGTGCAAGCTCTCTCAACAATAATAACATAATTGGATCATATAACTATCCCTCAACATGCAACAAAGAGTCACTCCAAAGACACTAATAGCAGAGAACAAACGAAGAGATTATGGTAGGGTACGAAACCACCTCAAAGTTATTCTTTCTGATCGATCTAATCAAGAGTCCGTAGTAAAATAACACGAAGCTATTCTTTCCGTTCGATCTATCATAGAGTTCGTACTAGAATAACACCGTAAGACACAAATCAACCAAAACACTAATGTCACCTAGATACTCCAATGTCACCTCAAGTATCCGTGGGTATGATTACACGACATGCATCACACAATCTCAGATTCATCTATTCAACCAACACAAAGAACTTCAAAGAGTGCCCCAAAGTTTCTATCGGAGAGTCAAGACGAAAACGTGTGCCAACCCCTATGCATAGGTTCATGGGCGGAACCTGCAAGTTGATCACCAAAACATACATCAAGTGGATCACGTGATATCCCATTGTCACCACAGATATGCACATGCAAGACATACATCAAGTGTTCTCAAATCCTTAAAGACTCAATCCGATAAGATAACTTTAAAGGGAAAACTCAATCCATTACAAGAGAGTAGAGGGGGAGAAACATCATGAGATCCAACTATAATAGCAAAGCTCGCGATACATCAAGATCGTACCACCTCAAGAACATGAGAGAGAGAGAGATCAAACACATAGCTACTGGTACATACCCTCATCCCCGAGGGTGAACTACTCCCTCCTTGTCCTGGAGAGCGCCGGGATGATGAAGATGGCCACCGGTGAGGGATCCCCCCTCCGGCAGGGTGCCGGAACAGGGTCCCGATTGGTTTTGGTTGGCTACAGAGGCTTGCGGCGGCGGAACTCCCGATCTATTCTGCTCCCCGAAGGTTTTAGGGTATATGGATATATATAGGCGAAAGAAGTCGGTTAGGGGAGCCACGAGGGGCCCACGAGGGTGGAGGGCGCGCCCAGGGGGTGGGCGCGCCCCCCTGCCTCGTGCCTTCCTCGTTGCTTCCCTTACGTACACTCCAAGTCTTCTGGATTGCTTCCGTTCCAAAAATAACTCTCCCGAAGGTTTCATTTCGTTTGGACTCCGTTTGATATTCCTTTTCTGTGAAATACTGAAACAAGGAGAAAAACAGAAACTGGCACTGGGCTCTGGGTTAATAGGTTAGTCCCAAAATAATATAAAAGTGCATAGTAAAGCCCATTAAACATCCAAGATGGATAATATAATAGCATGAATACTTCATAAATTGTAGATACGTTGGAGACGTATCACCGCGACAGCGGGCGCGGGGATCGACTTTGAGCTTCCTCCATCCACGAGCGAGTTTCGGACACGATGGGTGTTTGTTTACGCCGGTGTGCTCAGCCCTCTGCTCCATGCTCCACCAGGGCCTGCTGTTCCCAACTCCAGTTGGGGCCACCAGAGGCTCACGAGCCCCCGTCTCATTCCTGTCTGGCTCAGGCTGAGGAGGCTGAAGGACCGCGGCGTGACCGCGCCTATGGTGGTGAAGTAGTTCGTCAAGCGCCGAGTCGCTCCGCTTCAGCACCATTCCCGCCCGATGTGGACCTTGCTCAGCAGCCAGGACCACATGAGGTTTCAGGAGGAGGGACTTCCTCTTACGACGCGGCAGACGGTGCTTGTGGTCCTGACGGGTGCCCCTCTGCCGGACGACATGCCCAGGAAGAGCTGCCTGCTATACCGCTGCGAGAACAAGGCCGAATTTGCCGCGAGCATGCCCTCCTTTGATGAGTGGGGACTGCGCCCGATCGGCCTGGTGGGGCCCCGCGAGAACCCCGTCGACATGGTTCCCTTCCTCGCCGCCGGTGCCGGGCTTGCCCCAAGTGAGGGTGCAGGAGGGCGAGCTCCGACGGAGGCCGGTGGCCCAAGTGCTGAGGAGCACATGTCGCATGGTGATCCTGGGGCATCGTCCTCGGGAGCCCGCGATCCCTCCCCTGAGACTGAGGCGACGCAGCACGCGGTTCCCGAGGTCAAAGCCCCGGAAGCCTCGGGAGGTCGTAGCGAGACGGCGCCCGACTGTTCACCGCTGCCGGGCACCCCTAAAGTTGTCCCTCCAAGCTCTTCTTCGGCCACGCCTCGCGCCGGCTGCCATGTTCAGCGCTTCGGTCGGCTTTGCATGGACTTCGAGGAGCTCCGCAAGAGGAATGGATCCCCGAGCGGCAACAATATCTTCGGGCCATTGAAGCGACGAAAGTACTTCGGTGTCGACGAGTAAGTATTGCACCTTGTGGTTTCTTAATTGCTGCTTTCCTTCCTGACGCTGGCTCTTCAGGACCCCTTCTGCCAGGGCCGTTGAGCCTTCCGAGAAGGAATCCTTGCCTTCCTCGGCGCCCCTATTGGCCTTGTGCACCCCGAGCCTGCATGCCGCGCCTGGAGCCAGGCCGGTCGAGGGGGTGCGCTCGCCTTCATGGAGCCTCGAATCTGCGGCATCGTTGCCCTTCCTGCACGGTCTGGCTTGGAGCCTGGCGGGCGTTCCCCGTTCTCCTCTTCTGGTTATGGATAGCAGCTGGTCGACTTTGGCCTTCAGCTCCCCCTCAAGCAGCTGGCCCCGTTCAGCCAGGGCCCCTCATGAGGTCAGGACAATACCTGGAGCGGCATCAGCCCCCAGCCCCCTGCCGAGAGGCGGTTCACCACTTGATGTCCCGCCTGCAGCCCCCGAGGTGGAGGACGAGGTGGGGCGTGCATTGGAGTTGGAACGCAGGCGGAGCGTCGTTCGTCATGTGCTCTTCCAGTAGACGATGGGCGTGATGAGTCGACTCGGCGAAGAACTCACAGGTGTTGACCCGCGCCTTGAGGCTGAAGGTCTTCGGCTGGTGGAGGAACGGCGTAAGTTGAGGGTGGCCATCAACCTTGGCCGCTATCAGCGTGATCTTGACAATGCGAAGGCCGAGGCGTCCCTCATGGTTTTCCGCGAAGCTTGCTCCCGAGCCTTGTAGGAGGCTCGCGAGGCTGACCGCCCTCACGAGGCTACGGAGAAGCGCGCGTGGGAGCTCCGGGCCTGGAGTGCGTCTCTCGAGCAGCAGGTGGAGGCGCGCAGAGCCGCCCTTGCGTCGCTGAGGGGGGCGCCCGCAGAAGAAGAGGAGGTCCGGAGGCGTGAGGAGGCGCTGGCTCTGGAAGCCGTGGAGCGCAGCCTTGAGCTCGAACAACTGGAGACGAGGGAGCGTCAAGTTGCTCAGGCGGAAGATGCCGTCGGGGCTCGCGAGGCCAAGGTCCAGGAGGAAGTCGATCGTCAGGTGGCCCGGGTTCGCGCGGATCTTGAAGGTCGGTACAACTTGAAGTTGAAGCTCGCAGGAACTGAGGCGGCGGGCAGGACTGCCGCTCTCAGGCCCAGGTTAGATGAGGCGGAGAGGCGTGGAGAGGCCACGGCTGCCGCCTTGGCCACGGCGCAGGCGGACATGGCCTCCGCCCGCACCGACCTGCTTCTGCTTCAAAAACGGGTTGAAGATGCCGAGGCCGTCGCGCGGCAAAACAGGGAGGAGCTGCTGGAGAGGCGGACGCTGGAGCGTGTTCACGCTCCCATGCTTCAGGATCTTCGGAACAGGGCCAATACTGCTCTGGTGAATGACTACGCCAGTCACCTCCGCTTCTTCACTGATGTGGTGACACGCCTGGAGGCCCGATCAGACGAAGCTCGCAGGCTCGTGGAAGAGGGGAGCCGCGGCCTGATCGAGTGCACTTTCTCCCGCGTCTTCAGCCACCTCCTGAACGCCAACCCCGACTTCGACTTCGACGCTGCCATCGCCCCCGTGCCCATGGTTGTTCAGGACGACTTGGCGCGGTGGGTAGAGGACAACGTGGACGCGTTGGTCAGGGCCTTTACTTCAGATGACAACGCGGTGGTGGTCGCTACAGACGGAGGCGACGTGGTCAATGATGGGGACGTCAGCGCTGATGACGGTAGCGGCGACGCCGATGATGGTGACAGCAACGCGAGCGGCGCGTCCGAAGACGGCGCGGAGGACGCGACGAGCGACATATCTGGCTAATTCCTGATCTCTTTACTGCTTCACCCTGTACGCAAAAACTCGGGCGTGGCCCCTTAGAGATTGTGAGAGCATTTTGGGAGGGGGAGCCCCTCATGTAAAGAAATCATGATTTCTACTCCTTTATGTTGAACCGAGGGTGCGTTTTGGTCAATCACAAGCCTGACGACAAGTTTTTCCGCTGCGGCTTACCTTGGCTGGGGCAGGCCCAGAATCGTACTGTAAGGTTAAGAGTTGCCACGGGGCTCCTGAAGGGTCTGCTGACTCGCCCGAGTGGGCCTCACGAGGTTCTTGCGCTGATCGGCACGCGTGGCGCGCGTGCTGTGCCTTGCCCCGCTCGCGAGGGGGAGGCGGTGAGCGTGAGCTCCAGAACAAGGCAAGAACCAGATGGCAAGAAATTGCTTGAACGAGAAAATTCACCCCCCGCACGCAATGACAAAACTCAACTCCAACTTAAATCCAAATCCAAAAAGCAAGGCTACAGAAGAAGAGATCCAAAGCAAATGGCCGCGTCCGGCGCCTAGTCTAGTCTTCTGGTCTTCAAGTCTTCTCACCAGCGCGGAGCTAAGTGCTGCCACTAGTCGTGGGAGGGAGCCCCAGGGCCTGAGGCCGGCACCCCTGAGACTCCGGGGCGTGTACAGACCCACTCATTATTACGTGAGAGTGTCACGTGCGGCGAGCTTCATAGGCACTGGGCCTTCTTTACAGGAACCGGCCTTGCTTCATATCGCCAGACGAGGGCCCCACCTTGCGCCACCCTCGACCACCTTTGAGCCGACCGGCAACCTGGACGACACAAAGGTGGGAAAGGGGACGCCAGCGGTGCCCCCGGCGACCACGGGTCCTCTACCGGGGGAAGGCTCGCCGGCACCTCCCGGGCCTACCTCCGGATGTTGCCTAGCTTCACGCGACGTGGGGAGGGGCCCTGCTCCCGGCTCCCTCTGCGTGGCCCCCAACGTGCTTCCCCCGGCGGAAGGGATGCTGCTGTGCTGGGGTCGTCGATCGATGTCGTGACCTGATTCACTTGCAGCCCATGGTTAGCGTAAGCCTGCCCCTGAGAGATTAGTGGTACCCTGAAATTGTCGTTGCTGGCGCGATCGTCGCGATTCTCCATTGGTTCCTGGAAGGCTTCAACTTCCATCGTCCCTTCTTCCCAATCCTCTCCGAGGAACGAGCCAGGGTCGTCCTCCGGTGTGTACTCCTAGTCCATCATGCGGGGCACATAGGCTTTCGGGGCCGTCACCCCGAACACCTCGCCGTAGTGCCCCACACTCCATGTTGCCCGGCCCAGCGTGGCGTCCTGAGGATGGTAACGCGGCATCCCACTGGGACCATGGGAGGCGACGCTTGTACCCATGCTTATCGCGGGTGGCATGGGGGCAGTCGAGCCCCCGGCGCCGCCGGCCGTGCTGGTGTTGACGAAGCCCCCATTCGCACCGATGGCGCGTGGTTGCGGCGAGGCCCGCCGTGAGACCCCGTAGTGGCCTGAGAAGGAAGCTGATAGCAGAAGGGCGGCGCTCCCGATGCCGCCGCATCCAGCAGCTCGGCAAAGCGCTCCAGCAGTGCATCCCGGCCGCTCTCCATCAGCCGGCACCGCAGCAGCTCTCGCGCCACCGTGAGCGCTGCCCGCATGTTTGCCTGCTCCCGTCGTGAGTGCGGTGCCGTTAATGCGGCGCGGCTTGCCGCCCTTGCAGTGGCTCGTACTTGCCGTGGAGTGAGGGTAGACGACGCCTGGCCGTGCCGCCCGCGCCCCACAGCGTTGGACGGCGTTCGCGCCGCCTGGAGCGCGGGGTCGAGGTCTTCATGGGCAGGTGAAACCACTCGGGCTGGCCAAGCTGCCCAGCGGTCGGAGTCTGGCCTTGGATTTCCGGACATCGGGGCGTGGAGCGTCGGTGGATCGGTCGGCGAGGAAGAGGCTCTGGCGCACCCCTACCTGGCGCACCAAATGTCGGATCTGGGGTTCCGGCAAAACCCTTAAGGTTCAAACTCTAGGGTGCGCGCGAAGTTCTTTCCCTCCTATCGATCCATGCCCTAACTTGCTAAGATCTCGCGGATGAACTCGACGAACTCGCAACACAGAAAGACACGAGATTTATACTGGTTCGGGCCACCTTTGTGGTGTAATACCCTAGTCCAGTGTGGTGGTGGTGGATTGCCTCTTGGGTTGATGATGAACAGTACAAGGGGAAGAACAGCCTCTTGAGGTTGAGGTGTTCTTGTGCTTGTCGAACTTGTGTGGTGAGGACTCGATGCACTATCCGATGCCCTCTACTGTGGTGGCTAGTTCTACTTATATAAGCCCTGGTCCTCTCCCCAAATATTGAGCGGGAAGGGAGCCAACAACGGCGGGCAAATTTGAAAGGGGAGAGCTAGTACAAGCTATCCTGACAAAAGTGGTCTTCGCCTGCAAAAGGCTTTGGTGGTGACGCCGTCTTGGGCTCCATGGTGACCTCCGTCTTGTCGTCCCGCTGGTCTTGGTCTCGTTGCACCGATATGGAAACCTTTGCCTGATGCCTCGGTACTCCGCGCCTGCGCCTGCTTCCTTAGCACCAAAGAGGAGACAAGGACGATGCGCGCGCTGGCGCCCACTGGTGTCGGTCGTCATGGCTCACGTCACTAGAGCCTCGCGAGGTTTGCCCCGCCTTGATATCTCCGCTCCTCGCGAGCCTACCTGGAGAGGCCGCTCCTGAGGAGGTCTTGCGTCGTCCGCCTCGCGAGGCTTGGCCCCTCGCGAGGGTCTTGAATGCCTTGTTGATGAAGATGGGCCGTACGGGCCTGCTAGCAAAGCCACGCTGTGGGCCGCAGGCAGGCAAGTCTGGGGACCCCCGTTCCCAGAATGCCGACAAGACCGATTTCAGTAATAAGCAAACAGAGACTTGGTCAGGCAAACTCGGTGGGACCGATCGCTCATTTCGGTGAGACCGAAACGTTACGAAAAGGAAACAGAGAGTTTGCATTGCCAACTCGGTGGGACCGATCGCTCATCTTGGTTAGACCGAAATGTTACGAAGAGAAATAGAGAGTTTGGAATCCCATCTCGGTGAGACAGAGATCCCTATCGGTGAGACCTAACTGATTAGAGTTTCTGGCTATGGCTATGTCAAATGAACTCGGTGGCGCCGGATAGATCAAATCTGTGGGGCCGAGTTTGAATTTAGGTTTAGGAAATATGTGGAAAATGAGAAAGTGGTTGTGGGCTTTTGGAGCATATCACTAAGCATTTTGAGCAAGCAAGCCATTAAGCAACACCTCATCCCCTTTTAATAGTATTGGCTTTTTCTATGGACACAATGTGATCTTGGATCACTAAAATGAAAATGTAGAGTCTTGAGCTTTTTCCAATATGTGTCCTTAGCATTTTGAGGGGTGCACATCTCTAGTCCATGCCATGCCAATCATTGAACTTTGTGAAACTTTAATCTTGAATGGATATTAGTTCAATGAGCTATATGTTGTTATGAATTACCAAAACCACCCGGGGATTAGTTGCACTTTCACAAGAGCAATAGCAAGAGCAGACCAGGCAGGGGACCGAGAGCAAGAGCAGAGCAGCAACGCGAGCGAGAGCCAAAGCAGTAGTAGCTCCTATTGATGTGGACGTCGCCGCCGAGGGAGCAATGCCGTGGAGGAAGTGGCCGGTGACGCCGCCGTGTATGGAGCCGCGCCATGTCGGCTCGGGACCGAGCGTCGGCAGCACCGTGAGATCGAATGAAGAAGAAAATGCGGTGATTAGTGTAGAACCTCTTTGCTGGCACCGATTAGGCCTCAGCTTCATCCGAGGAATCGGTGATGATGCTGCTCTTCTGGTGGTGCAGGTGAAGACAGCGGTGTGGGAATGGAGGTGGCGCGAAAGACGAGGGGAACGTCGGGGCAGCTCCTTGGAGGTGGAGGACGGGGTGGCTGAACCAGCGGGATGACAAAGATCGACGACGGAACCTCATCCGATACGGTGGATGAGGGATGTTGAGGTTTTGTTGTGGATGACGTCGTCGGGGAAGAGGCTCCGGCTGGGTGGGGGATGGAGGAGGGTGTGGGCCTTCGCGGGTTTTCGCGGCCTCGGTGTATGAATGGGTGGGCGGATGGGATGGGAGGAGGGAACCATGGCTTAGGGACGCGCTTGTCCGAAATGTGGGGTAAGTTATGAAAGTACCCCCACCGATTTGAGCTAAGCAGTTCTTTCGGTTTAGGGGTATCACGGGCATTTCACGTGTCGGGATTTGAGCTAAGCTTGAAACTTCGGCACAACAAGGCGCGGCTTGAAATTTCAGGAGAACAAGCTTAACGTGTACAAAAAAAGACAATTCACACCTCATCACTAGAGAGAGCCATGTCCCATTTTACTATTACTAGAAATGCATTCAAATACAACAACAACAAAAACTAAAAAAATTGGGACAACAAACATAACGTGTACAGTACCAAATCAATTTGCACTTCCCTCAACAACAAAAAAACAATTCGTGTTGTCTAGCATATGGACTAAATTTTAGTACATTTTCCCTGTTTGAATGGGATTGTACTCGGGTTAGTTATACAACCATCTAAATATTATCTTCGCAAGACATGACATGAATATAGGAGTAGTAAATACCTATATAAATACAAAGTACATGTACATACGTTCTCAAATTCAAATATATGTATCTATTTTATGTTGAATTCAAATCATAGTACATGTATGCTCTAGATAGATGTTCGGAATCTAAACCATGTATGATACTACGTACAATGTGTTTAACACGCACAACACACACACAAGCACCATTTAGACTAGTAAGGTACACGTGCATTGCACGCATGAGATTGGCAACCAAATTATGAATAAATACCACATTATAGCATGTAAGCTTTGAGTCATATATGCATGATGTAGGTGTTTGTTTAATTCTTATAGTTCATCTCATTCAAAATCATTTAGTTTTTATAAAAAAGCTAATCTATTTTAAGATTCATGGAATTGTGCGTTGTAAAGCATAAAGTAAAAACAAATAATGGCAATTCATGTATATTTTTTTTGGGCAATTATGAGACGGAAGATTCTGGAACAAAGGAGAAGTGCTTGTGTTTTGAGGGTTGTGCATTATGCTTAAGTTCAAGCATGGAGTCTTCTTGATTGTACATATGGCAAAATCTGGTGGAATGTAGATGATATCCAACAGCCAGTAGTGCTCGGATTTGCCATCTCTGCACCGTCGGATTGGCTTCATCCAACGACCATCTTTCAAAGTTAAAGTTATTCGCACACTATATAGAAAATATAAAATATAATATATAGGGGTATAGATATAGATATGTGATGTGAAAGCCACCCATCATCTCCAATTAGAATAGTGTGTCCATGCATGGATGCAATGTGGCCAAACGATGTCTGCCATCGGTATCTCAAATTCAAATTAGTCTGACCTTGTTCAATGTGTATACAGTATAGCATGCTCGTTTCCAAACCACACCGCACATATCTCAGTTATATTCATGCATGCATGGGTTTCAAACATCATGATCTCTTATTCAAATATCTGAATTCAACTTTACATTGATTATGACCTCACCTAGTCTTTTACACCCACACAATCGTCTTCTCTTTATAATTGTACCACTAACTTTCTCTCGTGCATGCATGCACACACACTACCACTCGGCATTATCCATCGCACACATGCAATCTTTTTCTTCAGCTCGGTCTCCCATGCATGCACACACACCTGCCCCTTTTCGTCATATAGGGCATTCTTTATCTCTCACGTGCATGCGCAACGATCGATGTTCCTCTATGTGTGTGTATATATAGCCAGGTCTTTCCTAGTTTTCCACATAAACCGATCGATCTATATATCTAGTGAGGTCTCACCCTCTTTCCCATGTACACATCGATCAATCTATACCTCTCTATATAGGATTACATAGCTAATACACCCACATTAATTATATATCCAACGTCCCCCTCTCATCATCCATGCCTTCCGCTTCATCTCTCAGACGCGCGCACAGTAGCGAAGACAGGGGGCAGCAAGGGCCCTGCCCCCCTAACATCACTATATATTGAGGCTAATATGAATGTGATCAGTAGATCAATTGCTGGTAAAATGGTTTAAGTTGGTGAATTGGCCCTCCTCGTAAAGGATTAGCAATGCTTGGCCCCCTAGCTAATTTATTTTTCATGGCTCCGCCACTGCTCGCAACAGCGCACGTTCTCGCCCCCTTTCTTTAAATATCGATCTCGCACTTGTGCACTCCTTCATAGTCTCCCTCCACTTGGCCCCTCGCACCATCTTCTTGCCCCCCACCAGATTTTGCCACATGTACAATCTAGAAGACTCCATGGTTGAACTTAAGCATAATGCACAAACCTCAAAACACAAGTGCTTCCCCTTTGTTCTAGAATCTTCCATATCATAACTGCCCAAACTTTTTTTCTAGTTGAATTGCCATTATTTGTTTTTACTTTATGCTTTACAACACGCAATTCCATGAATCGTAAAATAGATTAACTTTTTTATAAAAACTAATTGATTTTGAATGAGATGAACTATAAGAATTAAATGAACGTCTACATCATGCATATATGACTCAAAGCTTACATGCTATAGTGTGGTATTTATTCATAATTTGGTTGCCAAATCTGATGCGTGCAATGCACGTGTACCTTACTAGTACTTCCAGTATGTCGTAAATTAGAAATTCCAATGGCACGCTACACAGTGTCTCTCTTTCAGTTCATGAAGCCTCGTGGCACATGTGGAGGTGTTTTCGCGACCTCCTTGTGTGGATTGATCACAGTGACGTACTGTTGGTTCGAGAAGAATGTACTCGTCCTCTCTCACAAACACTGGCAGAACATCACTACTACAGGATGCTGCTAACACGACACTACGATCAGAGACCCTTCGACGAAAGTGTGTGCGATGCAATAATCACAAACGGTGGTGTAAAAAACCCATCAAAAAAGGTGCAAAACGTTTGCGATGACGGATGCATCAAACACGGTTCAGATTTTGGTTGCGCGTGCGATGCAGGGCATACGGTTCAGTTCAATGAAATGTTTGCGATGAGGAAGAAGAACGGAAACGGGCAGCCAGATGAAGGCGTGTGCGATATACGGCATACAGTTCACTCGGATTAACTGTTTGTGATGAGGCGGAACAACATAAATGGGCATCTACATAAAGGTGTGTGCGATTGAGGGCATACGCTTCAGAAGGATTTACTGTTTGCGATTAGGCAACAGAACAGAAATGGTCAGCCAGATCAAAGTGTCTGCGATTGATCGCATACACTTCACACGGATGAACTGTTTGTGATTAGCCACAACAAACAGAAACAGTTAGACAGATCAACGTGTGTGTGCTAGATGGGCACACATTCTAATTAAAAGAAGCATGCACGATGGTAATAACGAGGGCGCACGGTTCTTGGAACAAGACGTGTGCTAACATTGCCTATTGCGGTGCACCCCACGTACGCGGCCGAGAAAGCGTGCCCACGTTACGCCGTCCGGGAATAGTGCCGCACTTAGAAATTATAGAACCGTTAATAAATTTTGAGCCTGCATCCCGTCACATTCCAAATTGCAAACCTGTTCACACCGATCAAAACCTAAACGGTTTCCCACTTAGGAGCGTATTAGTACTCGGTTATAAATACTAGTACTCCAAGATGACTGCACATTCTTCCTCAACTCCTCATCCACAAAAACAAACTAGTCATCGTTCCCTTGTGTCTGCCATGGCCAGCGTGAGTTCTGGGTCGAGAGATTGCCACCAGGGAGAGGCGAGCATGGAAGCGGAAGCACGAGAGATGTCCCGCCTCACCGCAAAAGCAGCCGACATGTTCCACCGCGCGGTCGTAGCAATACAGAGGTCCCGCCGCGCCGCCGAAGCAGCACGGAGGTCCCGTCGTGCCGTCGATGCAGCAGACTGGTCTGGCCGCGCCGCGGAAGCAGAAGAGATGTCCCACCGCGCCGCGAATGCAGCAGAGATGTCCTCCCACGCCGCGGCGGCCTGGGAAAATGTCTCGCGGGCAGGCGAGGACTCTTACATGTGCATGCATGCCATCGTCCTTAGCCAGATGGATCAGATCTCCGGCTGGGCGAGGTTGCAGGATGACATGAAAGCCTCATTTGAATAGGCTACCAGCGTCATTCAACAACTAAATGAGAGCAATGCAAAGCTCCGAGCCGAGCGCGACCTGCTGAGGGCGAAAATCGTCGGAAGTGCAGAGCAGCAGGAGGTGACCACTGCCTTGTTGAAGAGGACCGGCGTCATCGTCGAGAAACTTATGGACGAGAATGCCATGCTGCGCACCAAGCGCCAAAGGCTGGTGGAGGAATCCGTGGATGCTCTCAAGCAGCATCTTGAGCACACGAAAGAGCTCATCGCCGCTCGCCGCAGAGACTAGTTCCCGCGGCCTACAACAACACATCAAGAAAGCAGACATTAGCGAGCCAGATCGTTGTCTTCCTTCTTCTTTTGCCCATGTGTATTTCGGGCGTTGCCGCATGTGGCTTTTTAAATTATGTTCCTAATTATGTAAGACAATTATTATCCACTGTCATCGTCCTTATATTCATCATGCTTGCTATAAGTCGCAGTCGATGCTATGTAGGTCCGTCGGATCTTACATCAAGATCCGTGCAAAACTTCCTTCTCAGATTTTCATTTTTCTCTCTTAAATCTCAGTCCAGTGAGACATAGCCACGCCTTGAAACAGGGGCTCGGGCGCCATTAATGGAGATGTTGGGAGGGAGGTGCACGGCGGATAGAGGTCAAAGGGCTCTCCTCCCGATGAGCATGCACAGGGGTCTGATCGCACGCCTCTCGTACTCAATAGCTACCCCGCACGTCACCTCCTAGCCAATAAAAAAAAGGGACACATGGCGTCACGTAATTGGTAAGTAGAACGCCCACGGTTTCAATAATAGTTTTGTTTCCGATTTGTAACGTGACAACACTTGTTCCAAAATGACTTTGTTGATTGTTAATGTGTGCGCCTTTGCAAATCGGACGGAAAAATTACCACAACATGTTGGTGCCATGTCATGACACCATGCCAAGTTTCATGATTTTCTGGAGTGTTTTGGATTTACAGGAATTAAAAAACCAAGTTTCTCAATCTTTCCGGCCGAGCCACGATGCCCAGATGTTTGAATTTCATTCCCATTTCTTGCATGGGACCTAAGCATGCACCCAAGGACACAGATTTGATTTTTCAACCAATTTATATGCACTGGAGCATGTGCATGTATTTCAAATTTGAATTATGCACATAAAATGCCTAGAAAACCCAGTTAATGTATAAAAATGTCCAAACGAACCCCAAAAAATTCCAAAACTTAACACAACACTCCTGTTGTTCTATGTTGACACTAGAAAAATTTTGAAAGCAATAAGAGGCAACAAATATCGTTTCGTCCCCAAAGGTGGCACGTTCCCTACCGAGACCATCAGGCTTGTTGTGAGAAGCTCTGGTTTGTGAGAAGCTTATACCCAAACCTGCCCCAAATGGGACAAAAACTTTACCACGGCATGTTGATGCCACTCCATGATAGCATGCCAAGTTCCTGAATTTCAGACGATTTTTGGATTTACTAGAATTTAAAAACCTGGTATCTCAACGTTTTGCCGGCAATCAACAGTGCCCTGGTGTTTGAAATTCATTTCCATTTCTTGCATGGGACCTAAGCATGCACCCAAGGACACAAATTTGATTTTTCAACCAATTTATATGCACAGGAGCATGTGCATGTAATTCAAATTTGAATTATGCACATAAAATGCCTAGAAAACCAGTTAATGTATAAATATGTCCAAACGAACCTCGAAAAATTCCAAAACTTAACACAACACTCTTGTTGTTCTATGTTGACATTAGAATTTTTTTGAAAGCAATAAGAGGCAATGGATATTGTTTCGTCCCCAAAGGTGGCACGTTCCCTAGCGAAACCATCAGGCTTGTTGTTAGAAGCTCTGGTTTGTGAGAAGCTTATACCCAAACCTGCCCCAAATGGGACAAAAAATTTACCACGGCATGTTGATGCCGCTCAATGATATCATGTCAAGTTTCATGAATTTCAGACGACTTTTGGATTTACTAGAATTACAAAAGCAAGTACGTTGACGTTTGCCGGGGAGCCACGGTGCCGCTGTGTTCGAAATTCATCCCCATTTCTTGCATGGGATCTAAGCATGCAACCAAGGACACAGATTTGAATTTTCAACCAATTTAGATGCATTAGAGCATGTGCATGTAGTTCAAATTTGAATTATGCACATAAATGCATTGAAAACTCAATTAATGTATAAAAATGTCCAAACGAACCCTGAAACATTCCAAAATTAACACAACACTCCTGTTGTTCTATGTTGACACTAGGAAAAAAATTGAAATCAAGAAGAGGCAACGGATATCGTTTCTTCCATAAAGGTGAAACGTTTCCTACCGAAACCATCACACTTGTTGTGAGAAGCTCTGGTTTGTGAGAAGCTTATACCCAAACCTGCCCCAAACGGGACAAAATTTTTTACCATGACATGTTGATGCCGCTCCATGATAGCATGCCAAGTTTCATGAATTTCGGACAACTTTTGGATTTACTAGAATTACAAAAGCAACTACGTCGATGTTTGCCGGAGAGCCACGATGCCGTGGTATTCGAAATTCATCCCCATTTCTAGCATGGGACATAAGCATGCAACCAAGGACACAGATTTGAATTTTCAACCAATTTAGATGCATTAGAGCATGTGCATGTAGTTCAAATTTGAATTATGCACATAAATGCATTGAAAACCCAAAGGTGGCACGTTCCGTACTGAAACCATCAGGCTTGTTGTCAGAAGCTTTGGTTTGTGAGAAGCTTATACCCAAACCTGCCCAAAATGGGACAAATTTTTTACCATGGCATGTTGATGCCACTCCATGATACCATGCCAAGTTTCATGAATTTCAGACGAGTTCTGGATTTACTAGAATTTAAAAACCAGGTATCTCAATGTTTTGTCGGCAATCAACAGTGCCCTGGTGTTTGAAATTCATTCCCATTTCTTGCATGGGACCTAAGCATGCACCCAAGGACACAGATTTGATTTTTCAACCAATTTATATGCACCGGAGCATGTGCATGTAGTTTAATTTTGAATTGTGCACCTGAAATGGCTAGATAACCAGATGTATAAAATGTCCAAACGAACCCTGAATAATTCCAATTCTTTTACGACACACATATAGTTGCATGTTCACTGCAGATAAAAGGTCTAGCAATTCAAACACCATCCATTTCCACTGTGACCCCATTATGTAATTCAAACCAAGATGAAAAATCAAGTAGATCCCACACAGTTTATTATCACCAACAGTGTGAGATGTAGTACAAAATATCCTGGAGCACCGTTGGTGTATAGTACGCTTATGGATTACGCGAGAAGGTGCGTCGGCTACAGTCCATAGCCGGCGTGTCAAGCACACTAGCTCGCTCCCCAAATACTCCCGCCTCTACATCCCTCGTAATCTCAAAAATATTACTGCCTCGTAATCTCGAAAATATCTACCGCCCGGAAGGTTTTAATGTTTGATAGCACACGATTAGTATGTGCGGACCATGTGCGATGTCTGTTAATCCCGCTCTGGTTCAGTCCCTTGATTCAAATTTTCAGTAGCCCCGGCATTTTACTCCCGCTTCTGCATCCCTCGCAATCTCTAAAATATCTGCTCGCCCTTGATCCAAATTTTCAGTAGCCCCGCCTTGTTACTCCCGCCTAGTAAAATTTTCAGTTGCCGCAATATTTCCTCAAACACCACCTTGCCCCCCTCCACACAGACCACACACTCCCCAAAACCTCCGTTCACACAGACACACACAACCCTCGAAACCATTGGTAGGTCGCCGGCACCTCCATCCTCAACCTCTGCCTATGTGCCGGGGAGCTCGAGGAGCCAATGGCCAAAAAGAGGTTTATCACAGCCTTTTCGCCCTACACCGGCGAGGTGGCCGCCGAGGTGTCCCCGTCGTCCTCCGCGGGCTCGATCCACCATCGTCGGTCCCCTGATCCGCCCACTTCCGCGTACCTACGCCGGTTCGAGGACTTCCTCGTCCTCCCTCAGACCCGGCGGCCGACGAGGTCCTACCTCGGGGTCTGGCAGCGGTGATGGGGGACGTGGGTCACCGAGATTATAGATCGGGAGACCCAGACCCATCGGTGGCTCTGTAGCTTCCACACGGCCGAGCTCGCGGCCATGGAGTACGACCGCTGGCAGGTCCGCTACCACGGCGCGGCGGCTAGGCTCAATTTCCCCTTCGGCACACGTCCGATCGACCTCGTTCCGCCGGAGCCAGGGGTGGTGAGCTCGGCTATGGCGCGGGAGGACTGTGAGGCATGGGAGCGCCTCGAGACCGAGGCCGCCGACGAGGCCTACATGCAAGAGCTCCGCCGGCATCACCCGAAGCTCGTGGAGGCGGAGCGGGCGATCTTTGCCGGCACGAAGGGTGGCGAGGTTATCGTGCTCTCCTCTGATGACGAGGTCGAAGGCGGTGAGGGCGGCGGGGCCGAGGGTGGCGAGGTTATCGCGCTCTCCTCCGATGATGAGGTCGAAGGCGGCGGCAACGGCGGCGCGGAGGGCGTCAAGGTGGGCCCCAAGGACGAGGAGATCGACATCGACGAGTGGAGGAGTGCCTTCCCCAATGACCCCGACGACGACACCGGCCCGGACCCGGCTCGCGGCACACCGTACATGACGAGGAAGGATTGGCTCGATCGAAAGTAGTTTAGCATAGTTTAAATTTATGTTTTATGTTTGGTTATGCAAAACTATCTATGTTTATGTTTGAATGCATGCTACTTTCGGTTGAACCTTCCTTGAACTTGATCAAATTGAAGCTTACAATGTTAAGTTTAGGGGATCGACTAGAAAACACCAAAAATTGCTGGAGTATATATATATATATATCCACTAAGGGTTTTAGTCCTTCAACCTTTAAAGGATCGGCTAGAGATGGCCTTATGACTTGTTTATTTCAGTTCTTCACAATGTGATACTCTATATGTGCAACTATTTGCCGTGCAGTTCAATTTCATCAATAATAGTTTCAACAATACCACTATGAATTATGATATTTGGTTGCTGTTAAGGATATTGCAGTTAACATGTCTTTTCATTTTGTTAATAATAACTAGTGTACTTTAGACCTGCACAATACCAGTTTGAATGACTATTTGCTTGTTTTGAAATGTTATGCCTAATGCAGTTAACACACCTTTCCACTTCTTGTTTTGCTTAACTAGCGTGCTTAAGCCTGCACACTGAAGCTATCATTTGTAGATTATGTTGTCTACCATGGATATATTTGGTTGATGTTTAGCCTGTTGTGCTTAACATGCCTTTATATGTACTCATGCAGGACAATATTGAGAACAGTGTTGTTTTCCATCGAGGTTAGTTTCATCGCATTGCTTATATGTACTCACTGTTCAGGATATCGGTAGCTGGTACCATATAGCCTGGGGCTGATAAGGGATTAATCATCGAATCGGACATTTCACTGAATATATTTGTAACCATTTATCAGTAGGTTAACTAGGGCCATATTTAATATTTCTGAGGCTACATAGCAACATGCATTGTACTGAATGACCAAATATGCAACCCTAGGCTACATAGCAACAAGGAAGAGTGTTACCCTAATGTTCTGATGATGTCTAGATATACATGTAATAAAATCTTATATAATGGGATGGAGGGAGTGTTGTACTACATCATTTTTCAATTGTTGTTTAGCTTCTAATATTAACTATGTGCTTTTAGGTACATATATGCTACTCGGTTGCTGCTGCAGTGAACTTGCGGCGCCATGGCGGTTTGCAACTGTGACAATCACTCCATCTATATGTGTTGTATTCCTATGAAAATACTTGTTCGTTTGGAAAAAGATGGTAATTTATTTATCACTAGTTTTTGAATGCTTGGTCGTGACAATCACCCGAAGCCACAACCAGAAGTCTCCATCGCGTAATACTTACGGTCGGTCGCACCAATAGACGGTCGGTCGGACCCACGACACACATCGACTTGGTTTGACATGTACGACCAGTTACATCACTGACTTGTGCGACCGCATTTGAGCAGTAGTACTTGAAATTTGTGTTCCAGGAAACTCATCGGGAGCCGTTTCGGGCCTCGAAACCAAAACCATCAATTAATCTTTAGCTTGTTCCCATCACATTCCATAGTGTATAGTATAATTAAGTGCAAACCTGCTCACACCTAGTACGTATCAAACCTGAACGTGTTCCCACTATGCAGGTTTTAGTACTAGTGCTAGTACTAGGTTATAAAAAGGGGAACTAGTACCTAGCCGAAAATCACTCTACCTCTTCCTCCTCATAAGTCTTTCTTGTTCGTCCGTCCTTGCCATGGCCGGTGTGCAGAGCTCTAGGTCGAGAACTACTCGTAACAAGGGAGAGGCAACCAAGGCCGTGGAGAAAAAAGAGGGCTTGCCGCCTGACAGAGACCTCAAAAGATCTCTCACGGGTAGGCGAGGGCTCCCAGGAGCGCCCTAGCCGCGGAGGCGAGTGCTCCCAGGAGCACCCTAGCTGCGGAGGCGAGGGCTCCTAGGAGCGCCCTAGCCACAGAGGCGAACATGCCGAGCTGGTGGCGCTGGAGTCGTTATCCCTTGACGACATGCCCGATCAGCTCAATAAGCAGGAGGAGTTCATCGACGGCTTGGTGGAGCTGCTGAAGGAGAGCCTCGACGACATGCCCGCTGAGATCAATGAGCAGGGGGAGTTGACCGCTGGCTTGGTGATGCTGCTGAAGAAGAGCATTGCCTCGGATAAGAAGGCGACCGGCGAAATCCTGCAACTTCAGGAGGACAAGGCGAAGCTCTGCCACGAGCTCAACCTGCTGAAGGAGGAGAACGCCGGCTAAAAGAAGCTGCATGAGAAGAGTAGTTCCTCGATGAAGATGCTGCAGGCCCTCGTCATGGAACAGAAGGAGGAGTTGGCGAAGCTCCGCATCGAGCACCCGGCTGCTGTCAAGGTACGTAATGCGAACGTGGAACAGATGATGAAGGCTCGCGTCGATAAATCCCGCGTCATGGACAGAATGAAGAAGATGGCGGAGGAGATGCACAAGGAGATGGAGGCCGTGGACGCGATGAAGAAGCAGTTACGACTCCGCGGCCAGCAACCCTTCATGTAGTAGAGAGCAGCGCCCCAGACTTGTGTGTGCGTCTTCCTACTTTTTTTGGGGTGATAACTTCCTTCTTCTTTTGCTCCTGTGTTTCTTCTTTTGCTTCGGGTGTTTCGCCGCATGTGTCATGTTCTCTGCGAGTCATGAATAGAACAATGGTAATGATGAGCGACGCCGTGGGATCGATGACTAGCAAATTAGATCATTTTTATTGCCATGTCGCACTGGGTTGCCGTGTTTCATGCTCCTCCATCGTACTAGTACTCCAGTGGAAAACATGAGTATACCGCACGGTTCTTTGCTCCTCCTTAGGTCGTCGACAACATTTATATGAGCAGTCAAATCACAAGGCCCCGCCTACCAGCAGTAATGAGCCGTCAAATCACAAAGGCCCTCGCCTCTCGTTAAACCGATCAAGCGAGACTGCCCTGCCCTCTAGCCTTTTAAATGTATACTTTTGTACACTAGTAGTATCCATGGATTGCGCCATGGAGCTAAACTAACAAGATGAAATTAAAGAAAAAAGGTGGTACATATAGAGAGCGCTCGTCGCCAAATTATGCATATAGTGCTATTAAAAAGGCTAGTACGTGCTTAGATGGTGTGCTAAATTCTATTAAAGAAATTAGCATACATTTAATTCTTGGGTTTTTATTATTCATGCCACTAGTTGTGTCTCACTACTCAGTTTTGCCATTAGAAGTTACAACTACTAAAAAATGCCATCGATCCATGAGATGCTTGTTCAAAAATGCAATTAGATATCTAAAAAATGCCATCGTTCCGTTAGATGTTTGCTCAAAAATGCCATTAGACATCGTTATTTTCACGTCAAACCCGTTGACCATGTTATATGACAAAAATAAGCCTGGACCCACATGTCGATTCTCTCTATCTCACAATGATAAGTGTGACCCCGCTTGTCAGGAGTAACCAAGCGAATAATTTTACAGGAAAATAAGAACGTTGTTGGGATCAAGTAGGCCCCACACTTTATTGTACTGTAGTGAGATAGAGGGAGAGCTGACATGTTGGTCCATAGGTATTTATGTCATTATAACATGGCAGAAGAGATTTGAGTCACAATAACGGTGTCAAGCACAACACACCCCTCAAATAAAACTAAGCACCCTGAAATTCTTTGACAACTAAACTGCTGGCTATATGATGTTGGCCATATATATTGAACATATATAATATGAAGAAATGAGTGGTAGTACTACCAACTACAAGATGAACTATAAGAAATACTAGTATGTACGTACTAAAGAATTAAAGTAACGAGAAGGAACATAACATAGTTCTGCTGGGGTCTCAGCACAACACACCCCTCAAATAAAACTAAGCACCCTAAAATTAAACTAAGCAACTAATCCAGTAGACACTGCATTACAACCACCATGAGCAACGACACTGCCACCTTACCCGGACTCCTCGTCCACGTGCTCGACTTCGTTCTTGTCCCTCTTCCTCTTGGCCGATACTTCTTTGCTTGAACCGCACACTTGGCTCTCGCTCTTCATCCAACCCTTGTAGATATTGAAACAAAGGTAGGCATCCATTGCAGCGTAATTGACGTGGTCTATATCTAGTACATTCCACTGCCATGCACGATGAAACTTGGGTGGAGGTTTTGTTAGTTTACCGTACGAAGGATCAACCATGGTTGCGGCCAGGGTCAGCATTGAAGGCTGACGGAAGGACACCAGCACATTCCTCTGGAGGTCGAAGGGGTCGCCTACAATGAGGCCTATCCGACCCAGGACTTCTTTGTCGTTCATAAAGTCTACAGAAACAAATTTGACTTTGCGGCCCCTGAGGAAGTTCTTAAAATCCTCGCACTCAACATCGGCATGGCATATGTGGTAGACCAAGCACAAGTTATGCACGCAAACCTGGATCACGGCGGGCTTCTTCTTCTCTTCCTCCTTTAGATTCTTCTCTTTTCCAAGGACTGTGGTGTACTCAACATCTAGCCCAGCGACCCACTCATCACCCTTTGACTTTTCAAACATGCGTCTAAAGCGAGCAAGGCATCCTTTCACCGCCGCGGAAGAACGGGTGTAGATGACGTCGAACTCATCGCCATGATGGTTATAACCTTGTACTCACCGCCGATCATGGAGATTTGGGACGCCATGGATTTGGGGGGGGGGGGTTAGGATTAGTGGAACTGCTGTAATGTGAAAGGACGGGACGACTAGGAGCAAACTACCGTAATGTTAAAGGATGGCTGGGGACGTGTAGGAGCGAACTTCTAGCGGTTTTTCGATTGTAAAAATGCTGAGTGCGGCGTGCGAACGACAGGGTAGTGGCTTGCCTGGTGGATAAATGGATTCATGCACAGTACTATGGGGGCCCAATTAGATGTCATGTCTACTAGACGCCCAATTAAATGGCTTCATGCATTTGTGTGTTCGCACGTCAAGCATCTCGAAAATTACAGGTGATACGAAGCTTTCCCTGCTCCCATGATACGAGCTTTCGAGAGCCCTTGGATATGAGAACAAACGGTTGCATGGCGTGATTCTAGACCTATGGGTGAATATCCTATCCTGGAGGGTTATTCTGCAAAGTTTCAGCAACTTAGCATGCGACCGTTCGATCTCAGATCCAAGGGCTGTCAGCAGCCTGTATCATGGTCGCGCCTACCACGACCGTCGCCTCGCTCGCGCCCCTGGAGATTTCAGACGACAATAAATGAGCATTTTATTGCCTACTTCACATGCATGAAACTACTTCCTCCGTCCAGGTGCGTTAGGCTATCTGATGTTGGCATGTCATACATAGTCATCACTTAGTCACTCATACAACAAGGTTAGCTATAAGGTTAACTATAAGAGTATTTTTTAGTTCTCTCTATCTGTTTCTTCGTAGTATTTATTGCATTTGCCAAGGAGTGGCCTATTCCAATGAAATGGTGCTTAGATGAGGTGCTAAGAGCATTAAATGGCTTACCAACTGAAGTCCCCAATGCATAGGTGCTTGGTGCTTAGTTTTATGTTGCTAATCTTGCTTCATTTAATTAGCTATAGACTCAAAATTGTCTTTTCACCTAGGTACACGCGCTTAGCACCGTTTCTTCCTGGGGTCACCAAACTAGTCTCTCTCTTCTTAATTAACTTGCCACATCAGACTTTATGCCTATGTGGCAGGCTTAGCACCTGTACGAGCAAGTACAATAGTGGGCTATAAGCCCGCTTACATGGCATTTTTGCATATGTGGAGGAGAGAGGCAAGGAAAAAGTGGAGGAGTGGGCTCTCATGCAAGAGCCAGCCTCTACACGTGCTCCTAGACAAAAGCATTTAATACAGGGAGAGAGATAGAGAGAAAGTGAGAAAAAGTTGTAACATTATATCCAACCATATAGCCAACCCTATTGTATGACTAATAAATAATACTAACTTTTGATGACATGGCATGTTTATTTAGCCAGCAGCTGGTTATACTATTAACCATGCTCTACATGTTGGAGCATTGGGAGAGGCACCTGTATACCATGGAGGTGGTCAGGAATCAGGAGACTCATGCTGGTCATAGCACCGCACTTAAAATGATAATGGCAAGTCAAATCACATGGCCCCACCTGTCCAGCAGTAACTCGCTGTCAAATCACACAGCGGTATGTTCGCAGCAGCCTACTCCCTCATCTTCTCGCCTCTCTGTCGAACCGACTAGGCGGAACTGCCCCGCCTACCGCGCAGGAAAAGCCCCGCCCTCGACTTTTAGATATAATTTTGTATCCATCGATTGCGCCATGGAGCAAAGCCTCAAGAAAATGGCATTACACATGTATACATCACGCCCGTTGCGTTCGTGTCGCACCCCAGACGGTCGATTGGTCTGGCACGCCGCTCTCCGAATGGAACGCGTGTCATATTGCATTTGCACACAAATGTGGGACCGCAATTGAGAACCGACCATAGGCACACTCCCCGGCCCCACAAGTCAGGTGAGTTAATAGAAGAGAGAGACGAGCGACAGTACTGTAGCAGTGTTGTACAGACATCGGTGCCTGGACGATCCCTGCATGACATGGAAGATCAGTTCGTCCATGCATGTGACCAGACTCCAGCAGACAGTTGGATTGGCTATCTTCTACATATCGTGCAGGCTGTGTTGTACAGGGCTATAGTTCTGATGAAAAATCTAAAAAAAAGGTCTCTTGTCATCTCGCAATATTAGGTGGCATGTGCTTCGCATCACTGCGAGGGTTAAACAGCGACAACTGAGTTCCTCCAAGGCGCTGGTCATAGGGGGCACATGCATGAAGACTACGCGGCTGCCATCTAGGTCAAGCCAGCTATGTTAATTAGGACATCTATCAATGGACCCCTTTTCTAAGAGTTTATCTTTAATTTGAGCTTTGATCCTCGTCTTGTTTGTCCGTCTTGATTCATGTTGTCTCCTTGGGGCAGTGAGGTTATGGTTTCTTGTCATGTGGCATTTTTTCGTGTTATATGTTAATCCGGTGCTTCAGATCAAAATGATGATAACTGCGCCTCCGGGGCACGTGCATGAAGACTTCTTGACAGTCATTGACGAGGTCAAGCCGGCTCCGGTAGATAAAAGAAAACTACTCCACTATATAGGCAGGAGCGTCCGCGCTTGCTTGCTAGTGTTGCTCTCTTCACACTGTCTCGTCCTCTCCAGATCTAAACACGACAACGGTGGCCACACTCTCTCTCTCTGCTCACCACTGGTCACAGATCCAGCCGGATCCTCTCCGCCGGGGAAGGTGAGAAGGTACAATGTTCATGCGGTCGTCCTCGGCGACGGCTCTTACCCACTGCAGGTGCGTCCCGATCAGCATGCCTTGACGTTCTCTCCCACACACCGCCGGCTAGGGAGGGCCTCCGACCCCTTCTTCCTCGTTGCCGTAGTGTGGGCAGATCCGGCCTCCCGCCGCCCACCTAGCGACATCCCGGCGACCCTCAGGTATAACTTCCTTCGAAATCGGCCTTGCTCTACTTCCCCAGCTCCTGATGTCGCTGCATTTGTATCTTTTACTATTTCTCAGGCCCCCTCGTAGATAGGATCCATCGGCTGTTCGAAAGCCACCTAAATTTTTACTGTTAAGAGGTAAAACTAGTCCGTGCAGTCGAATCTAGTACTACTTGGTTCAAACAGGGAAGAAAGGGGTGGGGTGGGGGAAGATTTGTTACCTGAATCTAGGACTTGGTTGAAAGAGGAAATAATGGGGGCGAAAAGTAGCAGAGACTGGCTATCCAACTGGTCTGTTGGTCTAATAGGGAAATAAAGGGAAACACAGTACAAACTCAATATAAACCGATCTATTGGTTTAAAAAGGAAAGAAAGTGGGGATTGGGCGACAAGTCAACAGAGTATGTCCAGCACTAGATTTGCTAGCCTCACACAGTATAAGGTGGCTATACCAAACAAAAATGGGACCAACCCAGATATCTTGTTCTGATGTTTGTTGCCCCGAGCCCCTCTTATGTAATGCCACTGGTAAAATGTAGTAGTCGCACTATTAAAAGTAAGTACACATTAAACCAATGTTGTTTTCAATGTAATGCCTCCAGTAATATGAATCAATGGCACAGTTTTTCATGTCCTGCTAACTTTCCCATTAAGACAAGTTGCTTCTTTTCATTAGAAATGCAACTGCCCTGGTCCGCCTACTCTCCTATGCCCAAATACCAACTCTTTAGCAGTTGTTAATGTAATGTTGCTGGTAAAATGAAGCAATGGCACCATTAAAGTAATGTCATATTTAACTGTTGTCATAGTTAATCCTAATGCCCACACTAATATCTAGCAATGCTGCTGCTTTAGAAATTGCTACTGTCCTTGTAGGATTGCCATTCATATAAGGAACATGCTTCTTTTGATTTGATGTATGTTTCATCACTCGTTAGTCACCCTCCTTTCCACCTTTTTGTGCAAACAGAGATATACATTTCATGCTTGATCTTAGTTGAACTGCACAAATGATATCCAAATTATAGTTGAACATTCCACGAGCTTCACAACAAACCTTGATATTGCTCAATTTTATTGCAACTAATGAAGAAGAAGCTGCTAGCTCATGGGACATTGCTTCATTTTAGGTGAACTGCACAAAAAGGTCCCATGAATTGAATCATCCATGTTGGTGACTGGTGTCATCCCTTCTATGATGGCGTTGACTGTAGATATGGTTCCCATCACGAGGTACGTTCCTTTTTGGTCCGACCGTTTGCCAAAGATCCTACATGTTGAGTCTGCTCTTGTGCTATTGTTTTGGCACTGCCATGATAAAGCAGTAATGTTATTATTTTGCATCTTAATCTAGTGGCACTATTAATTTGAGGCAATGTTTTGGCACCGCTAGTGCCACTGATTTTTTATATATATATATCGAAAGAGGGGGTTTCCTCCGATTTCATTAAAGAAACCCAACCATAGAGAACCATTATCCGACAACATCTCAGTGTAAACGGGCAGTTATGCAACTACTACTAGAATGGACTGAGTACTAGCACGAGACAAGTTCACCACATAAGCTAGGCAGACAGGGGGATGCAGCACCAGCTCGACCAAGTTTGGATTACAACCCAAATGCTACCACAGAAACATCAGGGGGGAACATAGGGACTGAAAGAGCCAGCTTCAGCATCCCAGTCTAAGCACCCCCGGCCTCCATCCTTGCGACGCATGGTACACCTCGCTTGCCACCTGCTCGACCCTAGTGCCACTGATAAAATGAAGTAATATTACAGTTAAAATAGAGTGAGTGTCCTCTCTATCATTTCATTTCCAATGTAGATAAAGAAAGTGCTTCTCTTTGTTAGTATATGTTTCATCAACTAGTCCCATTGTTAATGTTTAAGCGTTTCTGCAAACTGGGGTGCTTAATTTTAGTTGATCTGCACAAAAATAGAGATTGGAATGTCTCAAGGCCCCTCCTTGTACTACCGCTGTACACTGATGTTCATCACTGGCAGAAGGTGTATCGTGGAGAATTGGGTCGATTTCCAGTATGAGGCCTACCGAATGAGGCGTCGCAGGGCCCATCTCGCCCTCGCAGCATGGCATACTATGATACTATCGCAATATTTTCTTCTATTTATTAGTGTATGTTTCATCAACTAGTGCCACTATAGTGTAATCACGCTTTTTCATTATCTGTGCAAACAGGGTTATTCAGCTGCATTTTGGTGGAACTGCACAAATGTACGGATGGAACCGGCATATATGCAGAGTGCGAGGTGTGCCAAGTAAAAATTACCGACACCAACCATGCTCCATGCAAGCATTGGCATCCACCACCACCAGTGGAATGTGTGGCGCTCTCTGTGGACGGATCTTTCTCGGCAGCAAATCCTCTAACCAAATACTAGTAGCTTATATTGGCAGTTTTCTAGGGAGTACTCTTTTCTGAAAGAAGCACCAATCTATTTTTCTTTATTTGTACACAGTGTCACAACTTTGTTTTTGGTCCAGAGCTATTTTAGGGTGATTGGCGTAGTACTCGGAGACTGGTTGTAAGCATGTTTTCATTAGCCGTCACACTGATTGTAAGCATGAGCAGATGGAAGACTAGGTTAGTGTGAAGCTTACCTTAAACCCTACCGCCACCGTGAAACGAGGCGAGCGTCGTGGGAACTGTGGAGAATGGCGGGGAAGCGACGTCGCGCCATCCGGCCTCCTCTTGCGGTGGGAGAATGAATACTCCTGTGGCTCCGGCTGGCTCTGCACCCTCACGAACGGCACACCATACTCGTTCGATTCGTTATCTTCTGGATGCTCAACGTTCGATCTGTACGCCCACCACCTCCGCCTGACTTTCGCCTCGAGGGGGTGGTTTTGCAATGGAGA
The DNA here is from genome assembly GCF_002575655.3 of Aegilops tauschii subsp. strangulata. Lineage (NCBI taxonomy): Eukaryota > Viridiplantae > Streptophyta > Magnoliopsida > Poales > Poaceae > Aegilops > Aegilops tauschii. Next base: position 347,524,333 of record NC_053038.3, on the reverse strand, counting down.
AGAGGGAGAGTCGAGACGGTGGTCTTGCAATGTAGAAGAGGGAGAGGCGAGACGGTGGTTTTGCAATTGAGAAGATGGAGAGGAGAGGGGGTGGTTTTGCAATGGAGAAGAGGGAGAGGTGAGACGGTGGTTTTGGAATGGAGATGATGGAGAGGAGAGGAGGTGGTTTTGCAATGGAGAAGAGGCAGAGGAGCATGCGACAACTATTTAGGATTGGACGAGAGGGCCGGCGCGCTGTGACTGGATCAAAATCAAAATCAATTTACCCTTCAATTAAGAAAGTGACCCCACATTAACTAGTCTCCCTTTTATTCTGGGTCATAATTGACCATGATTTTCACAAATAAAATATATGTTATACATTGCAAAAATAATATAATTTGAATGTACATTCAGATACGAACCAAACGATACAATTTTTGGTGACATGCATTCACATTTTGCTTGTCAAATACAGTACGTGGTCAAACTTTGACCCAAAATACGCAAAACAAAAAATACTTCCAAAGCCAGCGCCGCTCCTCTCCTCTTAGTAAACCACCGACGCTCCTCTCCTGTTCCAATCTAAATCCAACGCCGCTCCTCTCCTCTTCCATTTGAAAACCACCGCCCCTCCTCTCCTGTTCCAATCCAAAACCAGCGCCACTCCTCTCCCGTTCTAATCCAAAACCATCGCTGCTCCTCTCCTCTTCCATTCAAAAACCACCGTCGGCGAGTGAAGGTGTTGTCGAGAAGTAGATGGATGGAGGAGTACAATCGATATGTGAGGATCGCAGACGGCGACCCTGTGAAGCTAGCTAGGATGTTGGGGATACAGTCTTGGTTTGACAACAAGGACCAACTAGCGGTGACGGCGACATCCATTGCCAAATATCTGCAATAGAGCGAAAAGGCGGCGATACTCTCGAGGGGAGTCATGCGGGAGTACATAGAGCTGCTCCTCTAGGCCATGGAGCAAACAGATTCACCGAATCTGATCATGAGGGAGAGGTGGTGGGAGTATCGATCCTAGATGGCGCATCCACCAGAGATTGAAGGATCGAGCATCTATAGGGTGCCGTTTGTGAGGGTGCCGTGCTAGAGCGAGTCAGTGGAGTCTTCGTCGATCGAACCCAACTGCAAGAGGAGAAAAGCAGTTGGCCTGACGACGCTTCCCCGCCATCCTCTCCCTCACTGTTCACATCGTCTTATGGGTGGTTGTACGCTGCCGAGGAATAGGAGGGGACTGCCCCCCAACCCAATCGTCGGCATGTTGTGAATTGTCAGGAGGAGCTTAGGGTTGTCAGGATTTGCAGGTTGTGAATTGTGTTTTGTGTTGTGTATTTTGAGAGTACTTTCAGATATGAATGTCTTTTGAATTTCAGATTTGCAGTATTGAGCATATGAAGTATTTTATGAATTCTAGAGATCTATTTTTAGCACTTAAAGAATGTAGTTTCATAGAAAAGTGCAGACAATGTGATTCTCAGAGAAGAAACTGCAAGCTTCAGTTTCGGATAAGAAACTACAAGTTTCAGAGGCAGAGCATATACTAACACGCCCTTTTCAAACAGTGATAACATTATGTTGGAAGTTTTATTCATGGTTGAAAATGGAACTACCAGCCAGTTAACATCATGCTGATCAACATTCATGCATAGCACATCTTCATATGATGCACAGTCAAAAAGATATGCTATTTTCAAAATGCCCACACAATGTCGAGTGTGCAAAAAATAGAGAAAACGAGGGACGAAATTTTGGCAAGTTTTGGATGTGGTGTGCATAGATGACAATGGGGACCCACATGTTAATAATGGCAGATGCAAAAAATTTGGAGATATTTTCACTGCATCAGGTGGAATCAAACCCGGGCGGAACAGCGGTCGGGTAGTGTCACTTGGCCACTGGGCTAGTTCAGTAGTTTCAACAGAAATAAGGCACTACATCTAGTATGCCTTCGCCGGCTCCGGTGGTTCCTTCTCATCCTCCGCCTTTGTGCGCTCGCCGCGGCGCCCCTGTCTGCCGTTGTGAACATGCCGAACAAATGAGATGTCGGGGGAAATCGACACCTATGGAATCACTGGGATCCCTTCTACGGTTGGCGGGCGCGGGGTTGTGCAAAGAGCAGGTCTGACAGGAAGCACACGGATCGTTTACCCAGGTTCGAGCCGCGGAGATGCGTAATACCCTAGTCCTGCTTTGGTGGATGTATTTGAATGTTCTTGTGTTCTTGAGCTAGCTACGGGGTGTGATTTTGCCCAAAAGATCCGAATCCTCCTCCTGGCCGCCTCGGGCCTCCTTTTATAGGAAAAAGGGGTTGCCACAATGGCACACAGAAGATGGAAAGGTGTACGGTGGATGAGTCTATCCTCTGGCACCGTCAGACAAACGCATTTAATGCGCTGCCAACGTGCCCCCCTTGCTTTATCGGGGACGGCAAGGAAGCACGTCCCAGCTGTCGCCGCCTCGCCTGGCTTCGACACGCGTCCGAGCTGACGAGGCGTCATGGCGCCACGTCGGCTGGCTGCTGGGCTGGCGCGGTGGTGGAGTCTTCATGAAGATATGCATGCCACCACACAGGTGCTTGCTGGGTCGGTGTAGAGGCCGCCCGTTGCCATGCAGGTGCTTGTCCAACTGGGTGAGCTAGCAGCTGCATGGGAACGGCGGTGTTGTCTTGGCAGACGTGGGCCTGGCTGCGGCCCCGCTGGTGCCCTCGGCAAGGGTCTTGCCGGGGCCCCGGCAAGGGTCTTGCCGTGGCGTCGTGGTCGTCCCTCGCAAGGATCTTGCCGGGGGTCTTGTGGATTTCCTCGGCTAGGATCCCGCCGAGGGTCGTCGTCTTCTGGTCCTCATCTGATCTCGTGTATTTACGATCTTGACAAAGATCTGCATGCCACCACAGAGGTGCCTCCCGAGCCTTGGTTCCAATGTATTTGTTGGCGGCATTTGGAACTCTTGGGCTCAAGGGTGGCTCACTCTGCTAATGTTGTAACACCCCGCATGTAACTTGCCATATTTGCAACTCCGACTCTTGCCATTTTCGGCTATGTGTTATGATATTCCCTCCGTGGTCGGGTTTTGTCTTTCGTATTGTATTTTGTCATGTCACACATTTCATATCATGTCATCATGTGCATTGCATTCGCATACGTGTTCGTCTCATGCATCCGAGCATTTTCCCCGTTGTCCGTTTTGCAATCCGGCGCTCCTATCTCCTCCGGTGCACCCCTCTTGTTTTCTTTCGTGTGCGGGTGTCAAACATTCTTGGAATGGACCGAGGCTTGTCAAGTGGCCCTAGTATACCACCCGGAGACCACCGCTCAAGTCTCGTTCCATTTGGAGGTCGTTTGGTACTCCAACGGTTAACCGGGCATCCGCAAAGTCCATTTGAGCGTGCAGCAAAACCCCCCACTAAAACCAGCCCAAAACCCACCAAACTCTATTCCATGCTCTAGGTCGTTCGATCATGATCGTGTGGGCGAAAACCGCACCTCATTTGGAGTCTCCTAGCTCCCTCTACCTATTTATATGCATCTCCCCCGAAAAACGCTCGCAGTCCAAACCCTAACCCTCGTCCCTCTCCGCCGACGGACATGTCCGGGCGGAGCCGGACGCGTCCCCCCCGCGCCGCCGCCGCCACGTGGCACGTCGCGTTCGTCGCCGCCGCCGAGGCCCACGGGCTCGCCCGCGGCCATCCCGGCCCGTCGCCGCGCCTCCCGCGCCTGCGTGCGCTACCGCCGTCGCCTCTCCTCCTCCACGACGCCATCCCCGCCGGCCGGTCCCGCACCCACCGCCTCGCTGCCGACGGCCGCCGGCGCCGGCGCCACGCCGCCGCGCCACCGCGCCGCCTCCGGTCCCCTCCGCCGCCGGCGCCACCTCGTCCTCTCCTCCCTTCGGCCGCCGCCCCGCCTCCTTCTTCCCCTCCCATCGCCGGGGAGCACCACCGGAGCCGAGCCCGAGCGCCATCGGTACGAGCTCCCCAGATCTGGATCGCCCGTACTGTAGCGTTGACTTTCCCCGACCCCCCATATTTTTGCAAGTCTGTGATTTTTCTTAATAAGTGCTCAGGTTCATCAGTGCATAACTTCTTGCATGTAGCTCCGTTTCGCGCGTGTAATATGTCAAATTGTTCGCCTCGTGATGCTCTTCAGTTTGTTCAATTGCACCATGTTCATTAAAGGTCATCTTGATGCCCAAATCTCTGTTGCAAGAGGGCTAGTTGCTGTTATCCTCTGGTTCTTAACAGAACTTGGAGATTTGTCATTTTCGTATCATTTAATCTGTGCATCTTATGGGCATGAGCTCTACATGTGTTTTGTTCTATGCCATTCCATCTTTCCAAGGGTGTATGCCTTGTATTTTTGTGACCTCTGTGGTGACTAGCACAAGCATGCAAAGTAGGCTCCGTAATGTTTCTGATTTCAGGGACTTGGTGATTTCTCTTAGTCTTTGTCTGCTGTTATTTTGTTGCCATGTAAACTTGATGATACAGAGAGATCCATGCATATTTTGGTGATGTTCAGTAAGGATGTTTTGTAGATATAGTTGTGGTTGATCCATTTCTGCCCTTGTTTGCAGTTATGGAGTGCCATAGCATGACTCAATCTTGCTCTACTTGTGCTATAAAATATTTCTGGCAGATTCTTAACGTGATATTCATTTTTGCCAAGCTTATTGTAGTTGATCCATACATGCTATGCATTTGTTCTTGCCATGGTTAGCTTCATACACATGCCATATTGCTCTAGGTGTGCTTGGTTTGTCATGCATTGCTCTGTAGTGAGTGCGTCAAGCTCACCAACATGTCCTCATATTATTATTTCTGCCATGCTCTGTTTTCTGCCAAGTCTGAAACCTGATAACGAAACTTACTATGTTCACATGCTTGCCATCATATCTTCTGGTCCTTTTTGGCTTATGGTCAGTAAGGGACTTTTGTCACATGCATTTAGTAGAACACTGTCATGCCTTGTTTTGCTATGTTAAGTTCTTGTAGCATGTTGATTTCATGCTCTGAACATTGCTACCTGATGCTGTTTTCTGCCATGTCCAGTAATTTCACCAAGTCTGTGAACCTGTTATCTTTTGCACTTTTGCCATGCTTGTTTGAGCTTGATATGTTGTGAACTAGCTATAGCTCAGTGTTCATATTTTGTCAAGTATCTCCTGTAAATTACTGCCATGTGCTTTGTTGCTATGTTGGAGTGCTGTAGCATTGTTGCTTGTTGCATTTTAAGTGCTATCATGCTGTTAATCGCAGATTCGTGTCATTCTTGTTTTGCTTGCCATTTGCAAACCGTCCATCCGTTTCCGGTGATCTTTATATCGATTTCGACCGAAATCATCTCATCTTTCCAGTGGCATGCTTGGTTTGCCAAGTTACTGCCTTGTTCATCATTTTCCTTCCGGAGCACACATATGCATCGCACAGCATATCTTGCATATCATACATGTTTTGCATCATGTTGCTTGGGCATTCCTCGTGATTGATTGTGGTTCCGTTGCTTGTGTTCTTGTCTTGGGTAGAGCCGAAAGACGAGTTCGTAAACGAGGAACCTGTTGAGTACGCTTACGAGGATCAAGCTTTCGACAACTCTGACAACCTTGCAGGCAAGATGACCACCCCTCGAAATCACTTCTATCTTTGCTATGCTAGTTGTTCGCTCTATTGCCATGCTACGCTACCTATCACTTGCTATATCATGTCTTCCATTTTGCCATGTCAGCCCCTAACCATCCTTTCCTAGCAAACCGTTGTTTGGCTAAGTTACCGCTTTTGCTCAGCCCCTCTTATAGCGTTGCTAGTTGCAGGTGAAGTTGAAGTTGGTTCCATGTTGGAACATGGATATGTTGGGATATCACAATATCTCTTATTTAATTAATGCATCTATATATATATTTGGTAAAGGGTGGAAGGCTCGGCCTTATGCCTGGTGTTTTGTTCCACTCTTGCCGCCCTAGTTACTGTTATACCGGTATTATGTTCCTTGAGTTTGCGTTCCTTACGCGGTTGGGTGATTTATGGGACCCCCTTGACAGTTCGCTCTGAATAAAACTCCTCCAGCAAGGCCCAACCTTGGTTTTACCATTCTCCTACCTAAGCCTTTTTCCCTTGGGTTCTGCAGACTCAAGGGTCATCTTTTAAACCCCCGGGCCAGTGTTCCTCTGAGTGCTGGTCCAAACTAGAGCCACTTGCAGCGCCACCTTGGGGGAACTCGAGGATTGGTTTTAGCTGTACGTAGTGTTCATCCGGTGTGCCCTGAGAACGAGATATGTGCAGCTCCTATCGGGATTTGTCGGCACATTCGGGCGGCTTTGCTGGTCTTGTTTTACCATTGTCGAAATGTCTTGTAAACCGGGATTCCGAGACTGATCGGGTTTTTCCGGGAGAAGGTTTATCCTTCGTTGACCGTGAGAGCTTATGATGGGCTAAGTTGGGACACCCCTGCAGGGTATTATCTTTCGAAAGCCGTGCCCGCGGTTATGAGGCAGACGGGAATTTGTTAATGTCCGGTTGTAGAGAACTTGTCACTTGACCCAGTTAAAAAAATACATCAACTGTGTGAGTAGCTGTGATGGTCTCTTCTCGGCAGTGTCCGGGAAGTGAACACGGTCTGAGTTATGTTTGACGTAAGTAGGAGTTCAGGACCACTTCTTGGTCATTGCTAGATGACGACCGTTCCGTTGCTTCTCTTCTCGCTCTGTCTTGCGTATGTTAGCCACCATATATGCTTATTGCCACTGCAGCTCCACCTCATTGCACCATCCTTTCCTACAAGCTTAAATAGTCTTGATCTCGCGGGTGTGAGATTGCTGAGTCCCTGTGACTCACAGTTTCTACCAAAACAGTTGCAGGTGCCGACGATGCCAGTGCAGATGATGGGATCGATCTCAAGTGGGAGTTCGACGAGGAACGTGGTCGTTACTATGTGTCTTTTCCTGATGATCAGTAGTGGAGCCCAGTTGGGACGATCGGGGATCTAGCATTTGGGGTTATCTTATTTTCATCTGGATTTTGACCGTAGTCAGTCTATATGTTTGTATTATGGATGATGTATGATTTATATTTATGTATTGTGTGAAGTGGCGATTGTAAGCCAACTCTTTATCCCATTCTTGTTCATTACATGGGATTGTGTGAAGATGACCCTTCTTGCGACAAAACCACTATGCGGTTATGCCTCTAAGTCGTGCCTCGACACGTGGGAGATATAGCCGCATCGTGGGCGTTACAAGTTGGTAATCAGAGCCATCCCCGACTTAGGAGCCCCCTGCTTGATCGAATCGCTGGCGTTGTTGAGTCTAGAACAAAAATGTTTTGAGTCTTAGGATTATATATATCGGAGAGTAGGATTCTTTTTACTCCTCAGTCCCTTCGTCGCTCTGGTGAGGTCTCCTGACGTAGAAGTTTTGACTGTTCTCTCCTCAAATTTCACTAAAAAAAAATTTAGGATCACGCGGCTATCTTGGAATCGTTCCGATGGTTTTGTGACGAGAACATTGTTCTTGGTGCCTCCTGACATTTAGGGGTTGTGGCAGTGTCCCGGGGAGTTGAGCTCCGAGGTGTTGTCATCACAATTTTATCGTTGCAGTTCTGGAATACCTGAGTTTCGCCGACATCGAAATCTCTTTTATGCAGTTGTTGGTGAGATCACCTCGACGCCACCCAGTACTGGGGCGGGAGTTCGGGAGTATTGCCATAACTTGTATAACGGATGTTTTTCGAAGGTTGAGGTAAACGATTTCCGAAGGTTTCTTGGTTATGTGTTGACGGATAGATACAGCTGGATCTAGGGATTGTTAGTTTGGGTGATATATTTTGTGTCCCCTGTATCCCCAACACCAGATTGCATAACCAGAAAGTTTCGGGAGTTTATAAGTGGGAATTCAAGTAGCCTTAGGATATCTTTCCGACAGACGCATGATATGAGATTGGGGTTCGACGTCTAGTGGTCCGCTTTTCCACGGTTGGTTTTACAGTGCTCTCATAGTGTCTTAAAGAGTCCATGGCTATGCCGACTCGGGGACGCTTCGTATGTCATGTGCACAGCCTTGTACATGATGGTGCTGTACGATTGAGCCCGTGTGGGCCCCACCACGAAAACTTCGGACGAAATCTCTATCATATGTTTGTTCCGGCTTATTCTGCAAGCCAATACTTTGTTTTGTTTGAATTGTGGTATTCGAGTTGATTCGAAGTCATATGTTGATTCCATATCTTTTTCAAGTGGCTTCTCAACTTATGGAAGTGTGATGATCTACTACGGAATTCATTCGTTCATCTTCGTTCGAATGTTTATTGTGAAGACTATATGTTGCAATTTCTATCCGTTGATTCTACTTATCTATTTGGCTATCAAGATGCTAACGGATGTCACCCTCTTCAGGATGGCTCCGCCAACGCGTCAGAATCCGGATCGCAATGAAGGGAGTCAAGCGAACCCTCCGCCACCACCTCCACCTCCGGAGGCATGGCAAGCTATCATGGCAGCCACCAACGCAAATGCCCAGATGATTCTGCAACTCTTGCAAGAACGTACTCAAGGGCAAGGCAATCAATGTCAAGGCAACAATCAGCCTAACTTCGCTACACTCAACCAGTTTCTCGCAAATCAGCCCAAGTCTTTCAGCTACTGTGCCGAGGCCACGGAAGCCGATGATTGGCTCGTGGACATCAACAAGCATTTTGAATGTAGCAATGTCAGGCCTGAGGACTATGTCAAGTTCGCTTCTTTCCAGCTCAAGGACCAAGCTGCTGATTGGTTTCAGCAATACAAAGATTCCAGAGGAGGTCGTGTGATCACTTGGACTGACTTCTGTCGGGACTTCAAAGCGCACCACATTCCACAAAGTGTTGTTGAGAGCAAGCGTGAGGAGTTCCGCAATCTCAAGCAAGGCAACATGTCTGTGTATCAATACAACATCCAGTTTCAGAAACTTGCTCGCTTCGCTAAACAAGACGTTCCTGATGAAAAGAGCATGATCTATCACTTCAGAGGTGGCCTTAAAGAGGATCTGCAGTTAGCTCTCGTTCTTGTTGAGCCTACTCAGTTTGATCAATTCTATAATATGGCACTGAAGCAAGAGGCTGCTCAGCTCAAGTGTGAGGCTTCTAAGAAGAGAGTCAGAGACGCAGTTCAGTCTTCTTCTTCCTCACTTGTGGCAGCTAAGCAACAGAAGTTCTGGTTGCCTCCTCCTCCTCCGTTTCGTCAGCCTTACCAGCAGAAGAACAAAGGTGGCCATGGTTCTTCCAACTCTTCCAACTCTGGCTATCAGAACAACTCTCGGAATCAAGCTCCAAAGTCCAATGCTCCTTATCACTGTCCACTCTCAGAGGTGACTTGAAACAAGTGTCAGCAGAAAGGTCACTATGCTAACAAGTGCTTCAACCAAAGGCGCCTGCCTCCTCCTCCTCCTGTCAGATCTTCCAGCAATGCAGTGGTCAAGCATAATCCAAAGTCTGCAAAGGTGAACATGATGAATGCAGCTCAAGTAGAGGAATCTACTGATGTGATAATGGGTAATCTTCCTGTTAATGATATTCCTGCAAAAGGATTTTTTGATACTGGTGCATCGCTTTCTTTCATATCAAGACCTTTTGTTGCCAAGCATGAATTTGTGATGGAAAAGATTCCTATCCCGTTGAAGGTTGTGTCTCCGGGCAAGCAAATGACATCTAATAATTGTGTCCTGGATGTTTCCATCAAGATGGGCGACTATAAATTTCAGTCTTCTCCAGTTGTTCTTGGTGACTCGGATATTGATCTAATTCTTGGGATGGACTGGCTTTCTAAGCACAAGGCTCAACTTGATTGTGCTGCCAGGGAAATTCAATTGACACACTCTTCTGAGGATGTGATTATTTATGCCGCTCGTGATGAAACCATTCGGTTCTTTTCTCTCAATGAGAAGGGCGAATTGAATGCCATCTCGCAAATTCCAGTCGTTTGTGAGTATCAAGATGTCTTTCCAGAAGAGCTTCCGGGTATGCCTCCTCACCGGCCAGTTGAGTTCGTTATCGAACTAGAGCCTGGCACCGCACCCGTTTGTAAGGGTCCATACAAGCTTGGACCCAACAAGCTGAAGGAATTGAAGAGCTCGATGAACAAGAGCGTCTGGGTTTGATCAGACCGAGTTCTTCTCCATGGGGTTGTGGTGTTCTTTTTGTCAAGAAGAAGGATGGCACGGACCGACTTTGTGTCGACTACCGTCCATTGAACAAGAAGACAATCAAGAACAAGTATCCACTTCCCAACATCAATGAGCTATTCGAGCAACTCAAAGGGGCTAAAGTTTTCTCGAAGCTTGACCTTCGTATGGGTTATCATCAGATTCGCATTCGTGAAGAAGATATTCCCAAGACAGCATTCAGAACAAGCTTTGGTTCTTATGAATATACTGTCGTGTCTTTCGGCCTTGTCAATGCTCCTCCAGTATTCTCTCGAATGATGAATTTCATCTTCAACCCCTATACCAATGAATTCGTCCTGGTGTATCTCGATGATATCTTGGTGTTCTCCAAGAATAAGAAGGACCATGCCAAACATTTGCGATTGGTGCTCGACAAGCTCAGAGAGTACAAATTCTATGCAAAGTTCTCTAAATGTGAGTTTTGGCTCGATGAAGTTATTTTCCTTGGTCACATCATCTCTGCCAAGGGCATCGCTGTTAATCCCGAGAAGGTGTCCGCAATTGTGAATTGGGAACCCCCTCAGAATGTCAAGCAGCTCCGCAGTTTTCTTGGTCTTGCAAGCTATTGCCGAAGATTCGTTGAGAATTTCTCTAAGATTGCAAAGCCTCTTTCCAACCTCCTCTAGAAGCATGTGAAGTATGTCTGGTCTCCTGAGTGTGACGTTGCTTTCAACACTCTCAAAGAGAAACTAGTCACAGCTCCTGTCTTAACTCCTCCTGATGAATCCAAGCCTTTTGAAGCTTTCTGTGATGCTTCTCTCCAAGGTCTCGGTGCTGTGTTAATGCAAGAGAAGAAAGTTGTGGCCTATACCTCTCGCCAGTTGAAGCCCAATGAGAAGAACTACCCCACTCACGATCTTGAGTTGGCGGCAGTTGTCCATGCATTAATAACGTGGAGACATCTCTTGTTGGGAAGACAAGTGGACATTTTCACCGATCACAAGAGTCTCAAGTACATCTTCACTCAGCCCAACCTCAACCTCAGGCAGACTCGATGGGTCAAAATGATTCAAGAGTACAATTCAAGTATTGAATATACTCCAGGCAAAGCCAATGTCATTGCAGATGCTTTAAGCAGGAAGGCTTATTGCAACAGCTTAATTCTCAAGCCATTCCAACCGGATCTTTGTGAAGCTTTCCGCAAGCTGAATCTCCAAGTTGTCCCTCAAGGCTTTCTTGCCAACCTCATAGTCTCTCCTACTTTGGAAGATCAAATTCGTGAGGCACAACTCCTTGATGCCATGGTGAAGAAGGTGAAACGTGGTATCGACAAGGGTCTTTCCAAATACAAGTGCTGTCGCATTGATGACAGAGACACTTTGTTCTTCGAGGACCGGATTGTGGTTCCTAAACGTGATCTAAGGAAAGTCATAATGAACGAGGCGCACAATTCTCTCCTTTCCATTCATCCTGGAAGTACGAAGATGTATCATGACCTCAAGCAGTCGTATTGGTGGACTCGAATGAAGCGAGAAATTGCTCAATTCGTGAATGAATGTGATGTCTGTCGAAGAGTGAAAGCAGAACACCAACGACCAGCTGGTCTCCTTCAACCTCTTGCTATCCCAGAATGGAAGTTTGATCATATCGAAATGGACTTCGTGACTGGTTTTCCAAAGTCCAAGCGCGGAAATGATGCTATCTTCGTTGTCATCGACAAGCTTTCTAAAGTGGCTCATTTCCTTCCAATCAAAGAATCTATCGCAGCAGCTCAGTTGGCAGAGCTATAAACCTCCAGAATTGTCTCCTTGCACGGCATTCCGCAATTGATTTCTTCTGATCGTGGAAGCATCTTCACCTCTAAGTTCTGGGACTCCTTCCAGAAGGCCATGGGCACAAACATTCGCTTCAGCACAGCTTTCCATCCTCAAACTAGTGGCCAAGTCGAGCGAGTCAATCAAATTCTTGAAGATATGCTCAGGGCTTGTGTCATTTCCTTTGGCATGAAATGGGAAGATTGTCTCCCATATGCTGAATTCTCCTACAACAACAGCTTCCAAGCGAGTTCGGGCAAGGCCCCATTCGAGATTCTCTATGGCAGAAAGTGCCGTACTCCTCTCAATTGGTCAGAGACTGGTGAACGCCAACTTCTTGGCAATGACTTAATCACTGAAGCTGAAGAAATGTGTAAAGTCATCCGTGATAATCTCAAAGCCGCGCAATCGCGCCAGAAGAGTTACTATGATAGTAAGCACCGTGATGTGGCTTTCGAGATCGGAGACCATGTCTACCTCCGCGTCTCTCCAATGAAAGGCACTCGTCGCTTCGGTATCAAAGGGAAGCTTGCCCCTAGATACGTGGGTCCTTTCAAGATCATTGGCAAAAGAGGCGATCTCGCCTATCAACTTGAGCTTCCTTCCAACTTCGCGAACGTGCACGATGTGTTCAACGTGTCACAGCTCCGCAAGTGCTTCAAGGCGCTTGAGCGCACTATCAACTTCGAAGAGATTGACCTCCAAGAAGATTTGTCTTATCACCAGCACCCCGTTGCCATTCTTGAAGAAACTGAGCGCAAGACTCGCAACAAGTCAATCAAATTCCTGAAAGTGAAGTGGTCGCACCATTCCGACCGGGAAGCCACCTGGGAACGCGAGGACCATCTCCGTTCCGAATATCCGGAGTTCTTTCAGCCCTAGATCTCGGGACAAGATCCTCTCGTAGTGGTGGAGTGTTGTAACACCCCGCATGTAACTTGCCATATTTGCAACTCCGACTCTTGCCATTTTCGGCTATGTGTTATGATATACCCTCCGTGGTCGGGTTTTGTCTTTCGTTTTGTATTTTCTCATGTCACGCATTTCATATCATGTCATCATGTGCATTGCATTCGCATACGTGTTCGTCTCATGCATCCGAGCATTTTCCCCGTTGTTCGTTTTGCAATCCGGCGCTCCTATCTCCTCCGGTGCACCCCTCTTGTTTTCTTTCGTGTGCGGGTGTCAAACGTTCTCGGAATGGACCGAGGCTTGTCAAGTGGCCCTAGTATACCACCCGGAGACCACCGGTCAAGTTTCGTTCCATTTGGAGGTCGTTTGGTACTCCAACGGTTAACTGGGCATCCGCAAAGTCCATTTGAGCGTGCAGCAAAAACACCCTCTAAAACCAGCCCAAAACCCACCAGACTCTCTTCCATGCTCTAGGTCGTTCGATCACGATCGTGTGGGCGAAAACCGCACCTCATTTGGAGTCTCCTAGCTCCCTCTACCTATTTATATGCATCTCCCCCGAAAAACGCTCGCAGTCCAAACCCTAACCCTCGTCCCTCTCCGCCGCCGGACACGTCCGGGCGGAGCCGGACGCGTCCACCTGCGCCGTCGCCGCCACGTGGCACGTCGCCGTTCGTCGTCGCCGCCGAGGCCCACGGGCTCGCCCGCGGCCCTCCCGGCCCGTCGCCGCGCCTGCGTGCGCCGCAGCCGTCGCCTCTCCTCCTCCACGACGCCATCCCCGCTGGCCGGTCCCGCACCCACCGCCTCGCCGCCGACGGCCGCCGGCGCCGGCGCCACGCCGCCGCGCCACCGCGCCGCCTCCGATCCTCTCCGCCGCCGGCGCCACCTCGTCCTCTCCTCCCTCCGGCCGCCGCCCCGCCTCCTTCTTCCCCTCCCGTCGCCGGGGAGCGCCACCGGAGCTGAGCGCGAGCACCATCGGTACGAGCTCCCCAGATCTGGATCGCCCGTACTGTAGCGTTGACTTTCCCCGACCCCCCATATTTTTCCAAGTCTGTGATTTTTCTTAATAAGTGCTTATGTTCATCAGTGCATAACTTCTTGCATGTAGCTCCGTTTCGCGCGTGTAATATGTCAAATTGGTCGCCTCTTGATGCTTTTCATTTTGTTCAATTGCACCATGTTCATTAGAGGTCATATTGATGCCCAAATCTCTGTTGCAAGAGGGCTAGTTGCTGTTATCCTCTGGTTCTTAACAGAACTTGGAGATTTGTCATTTTTGTATCATTTAATCTGTGCATCTTATGGGCATGAGCTCTACATGTGTTTTGTTCTATGCCATGCCATCTTTCCAAGGGTGTATGCTATGTATTTTTTTTGACCTCTGTGGTGACTATCACAAGCCTGCAAAGTAGGCTCCGTAATGTTTCTGATTTCAGGGACTTGGTGATTTCTCTGTCTTTGTCTGCTGTTATTTTGTTGCCATGTAAACTTGATGATACAGAGAGATCCATGCATATTTTGTTGATGTTCAGTAAGGATGTTTTGTAGCTATAGTTGTAGTTGATCCATTCCTGCCCTTGTTTGCAATTATGGAGTGCCATAGCATGACTCAATCTTGCTCTACGTTTGCTATAAAATATTTCTGGCAGATTCTTAACGTGATATTCATTTTTGCCAAGCTTATTGTAGTTGATCTATACATGCTATGCATTTGTTCTTGCCATGGTTAGCTTCATAAACATGCCATCTTGCTCTAGGTGTGCTTGGTTTGTCATGCATTGCTCTGTAGTGAGTGCATCAAGCTCACCAACATGTCCTCATATTATTATTTCTGCCATGCTCTGTTTTCTGCTAAGTCTGAAACCTGGTAACGAAACTTACTATGTTCACATGCTTGCCATCATATCTTCTGGTCCTTTTTGGCTTATGGTCAATAAGGGACTTTTGTCACCTGCATTTAGTAGAACACTGCCATGCCTTGTTTTGCTATGTTAGGTTCCTGTAGCATGTTGATTTCGTGCTCTGAACATTGCTACCTGATGCTGTTTTCTGCCATGTCCAGTAATTTCACTAAGTCTGTGAACCTGTTATCTTTTGCACTTTTGCCATGCTTGTTTGAGCTTGATATGTTGTGAGTTTGAGTTCGTGAACGAGGAACCTGTTGAGTACGCTTACGAGGATTAAGCTTTCGACAACTCTGAGAACCTTGCAGGCAAGATGACCAACCCTCGAGATCACTTCTATCTTTGCTTTGCTAGTTGTTCGCTCTATTGCCATGCTCGCTACCTATCACTTGCTATATCATGTCACCCATATTGCCATGTCAGCCTCTAACCATCCTTTCCTAGCAAACCGTTGTTTGGCTAAGTTACCGCTTTTGCTCAGCCCCTCTTATAGCGTTGCTAGTTGCTGGTGAAGTTGAAGTTGGTTCCATGTTGGAACATGGATATGTTGGGATATCACAATATCTCTTATGTAATTAATGCATATATATATATATATTTGGTAAAGGGTGGAAGGCTCGGCCTTATGCCTGGTGTTTGGTTCCACTCTTGCCGCCCTAGTTACTGTTATACCGGTATTATGTTCCTTGAGTTTGCGTTCCTTACGCGGTTGGGTGATTTATGGGACCCCCTTGACAGTTCGCTCTGAATAAAACTCCTCCAGCAAGGCCCAACCTTGGTTTTACCATTCTCCTACCTAAGCCTTTTTCCCTTGGGTTCTGCAGACTCAAGGGTCATCTTTTAAACCCCCGGGCCAGTGTTCCTCTGAGTGCTGGTCCAAACTAGAGCCACTTGCAGCGCCACCTTGGGGGAACTCGAGGATTGGTTTTAGCTGTACGTAGTGTTCATCCGGTGTGCCCTGAGAACGAGATATGTGCAGCTCCTATCGGGATTTGTCGGCACATTCGGGCGGCTTTGCTGGTCTTGTTTTACCATTGTCGAAATGTCTTGTAAACCGGGATTCCGAGACTGATCGGGTTTTTCCGGGAGAAGGTTTATCCTTCGTTGACCGTGAGAGCTTATGATGGGCTAAGTTGGGACACCCCTGCAGGGTATTATCTTTCGAAAGCCGTGCCCGCGGTTATGAGGCAGACGGGAATTTGTTAATGTCCGGTTGTAGAGAACTTGTCACTTGACCCAGTTAAAAAAATACATCAACTGTGTGAGTAGCTGTGATGGTCTCTTCTCGGCAGTGTCCGGGAAGTGAACACGGTCTGAGTTATGTTTGACTTAAGTAGGAGTTCAGGACCACTTCTTGGTCATTGGTAGATGACGACCGTTCCGTTGCTTCTCTTCTCGCTCTCTCTTGCGTATGTTAGCCACCATATATGCTTATTGCCGCTGCAGCTCCACCTCATTGCACCATCCTTTCCTACAAGCTTAAATAGTCTTGATCTCACGGGTGTGAGATTGCTGAGTCCCTGTGACTCATAGTTTCTACCAAAACAGTTGCAGGTGCCGACGATGCCAGTGCAGATGATGGGATCGATCTCAAGTGGGAGTTCGACGAGGAACGTGGTCGTTACTATGTGTCTTTTCCTGATGATCAGTAGTGGAGCCCAGTTGGGACGATCGGGGATCTAGCATTTGGGGTTGTCTTATTTTCATCTGGATTTTGACCGTAGTCGGTCTATATGTTTGTATTTTGGATGATGTATGATTTATATTTATGCATTGTGTGAAGTGGCGATTGTAAGCCAACTCTTTATCCCATTCTTGTTCATTACATGGGATTGTGTGAAGATGACCCTTCTTGTGACAAAACCACTATGCGGTTATGCCTCTAAGTCGTGCCTCGACACGTGGGAGATATCGCCGCATCGTGGGCGTTACAGATGTTGGGCGAGTTGCCCCGGCAAGGCTCTTGCCGGGGCCGCGGAGATCGCCCCGGCAAGGGTCTTGCCGGGGGAGTCCACCTCGCCCCTTTGCTCTTTTGTGTTTCTGGTCTTGGCGTTGCCTCGATTGTCTCGTGCTCCGGCTTCTCTCCGGCTTCCCTCCTCTGCCTTGTTAAGTGTGGCCGTGGGCGCGACTCTGACTGCTTGTGCACAAGTATAGGGGTCAAAAGGAGAGCCCCTACTTTTGTACACCGACCGGAGCCCCCGGGCCTGGGCCACACATAAGCGCGACGCGTTGTTGGGCTCGGCCCAGAATGGTGCGCAGGCAGGTGGGGCGGATTTTACCGCAGTAATTTTTCGTCCGCTGCGCTTCCCCACGACCCGCGTTGAACGCGCGATGTGGAGGGTCATGCGTGACGTGGGGTTCATGCGTGGGGCGGCCCCCGCATGCATGCGTCACATCATGGTAAAGAGACGGCTCGCGCCTTCCCCATGAAAAGAGGGAGACGCAGGGGCGCGGCTCATTTACTGGGTGGACTCAGGTCGCGGTTTTCAAGGCGCCCGCGCCCCACGATCACGGGGTGGGGAACGGTCGCTTCACCCGTCCCCTCGATTCTGCTTGCTCGCCACGTGTCCCCCATGCAGGTGGCAGGCGGTGAAGGCGGGAAACCGGGCCGTCGCTGATTGGGGCAGCGGGTCGGTCTCGATTCACTGCGCCCCCGATGGCCGGATTGGTCGAGTGGGGCGGCCGAGCCCCGACCCCGCCCCTTTGTAAGAAGGGGGAGGGGGATGGCATCCCACATCCTCTCACCATCCACCTCCATTCACCTTGGCCCCTTTCTTCCATCTGCCATGGCGAGAGGAGGCGTCGGCCCTTCTACGGTGGCGGTGAGGGTCGCTGCTCGACAGGGCGTCCCTCCCTCCCAAGAGCTCGCGGCGGCGGAGCCAGCCACAAGAGGAAGGGGGAGGGGGCGAGGCCGAGGTCGTCGTGGCGCTCGAGGAAGAGGGGGACGGGGCGGCGCATCGGCCTTGCCCCCACCAGCGATGCCTCCCCTGATGGAGGGCCACGTCGGGGACTAGCCCTGTGAGTTCTTCATCGGGTTGCGCCGGCCACCGCGTCGTCGTCTTCGTCTCCCCACCCCCTTCGCTCGGGAGATGGAGCTCGATCTACCCCAGACCCGCAGGCTGCACATGAGGGGCTGCGGGAACGGCGGCACGCGGGTCGACGTCGACTTCCCCGCTCCTCACGTCATGTACCTCCGTCGTGGATGGAAGACGTTTGCTCGTGTCCACAGCCTGACGGCGGGGCTCATCCTCTACTTCAAGTTAATGGAGGACGGCCTGCTCTCCGTCAAGGTATTTGGAGATCTTGGAACTCGTCTGAAGTGCTGCGTGGAGAGCTCCTCCAACGATGAAGATTTCTCCTCAAGCGGGAGTGACGAGGAGGACAGTGACAGCGACGACCAGGGCGTCGAGCGGCGGGACGCCGACCTCGACTCCGACTGATCGCGCCGCCCCTTCCTCGGCCATGCGCCCTGCCGAGGGCCTCCCTCGTCAAGCGCTCCATTGGTGCGTTCCCCGTCGTCTCCTTGGGCGGCTGGCGGAGGAGGGTCGAGGAAGGCGAAGAAGGCCGGTGGCGGCCGCCAAGTCGGAGTACGCGGACACCGACGCCTTCATCGCGTATTGTCAGCCCGCTGCCTCATCTTCCAGCTCCTCTCCCAGCACCGAGATGTTCTCTTGGTGCCTTCTGCACCTCGTACCTCGCCTAGGCGCTCTTTTTTCCCTCCCGTCATCTTGTTCCACCTTCTGAGGAGAGGGAAAAGAAAGGGATTACGGGCATCATATCTCTTTTTAGTTTGTAAGCCTGCGGGCACTTGTTAGATTTAAAACTTGTAATCCCCTTGCTCATGTTTTTTATTCCATATGAACTATACCTGTATGGGATGTTTTTAATGAAAAAGGGTGTTTGCCGGGGTCTTTGTGCGTGAGCGAGGCCCATGCCAAGGAATAAATCCTTGTTATTTTTAACATAAACATTGTCACCCGGCAACAGGCCATGCCGTCCCCTTAATTCAGTCGACCATTCTCACGCTCTCAGCGGAGGCAGGGGCGAAGTAGAGTTAGGCACCTCGTTTATTTCTTCGCCACTGCGACTACGACCCGGTTCCGACCTAGGGACTTGGGTCTAGGAACGAGGGGGAGCACGGTGGTCTAGGAGCAAAACGAGGTTTCATATGTCCCAAACTTCATACAGAAATGCACAATAGAGGATAAAAGACTTATCTGAATCTGCAGCCCCTGGCAGCCTCGGCTTGCCATGGTTGGATTCTTGTATCTGCAGCCCCCGGCAACCTTGGCTTGCCGAGGCCGGAGCACCGGCTCGTTCTCTTTCTTCCAAACAGCTCAGCAGAAACGTCCATGTACCCTATGAACCAAAGAGGACAGAAAGGAATAGGGAAACGCACACTCGACCTCTATGCTAGGGGTTAGTCGCCGCTAAGCACTATCAACCCTAACCGAGGGAGAGATTTAACCTAGCATGCATGCTAAAACTTAGGGCGCCAGCGCTTCATTTATTTATGCTCAGGGTCTGCGCCTGGCTTTGTAGAAAGGGTTACATGCCTTGCCGGCAAGGCTTGTGCAAAAGGTGGTTTGCCGGGAGGCCCGGCAACCGCGCCTTATGGGTAAAACTTGCGAAGATGTTCGATGTTCCAGGAGTTGCTCACTGGAATAGCATCTTCGGTCTCCAGGCGGACTGCGCCGGGCCTGGTGACTCGTATTACCCGATAAGGGTCTTCCCAATTTGGCGTCAACTTGTTGGAATTCTTGGCCGATTAAACGCGCCGAAGAACAAGGTCACCTTCCTCAAAGCTTCGGGCATGAACCTTGCGGCTATGGTAGCGGCGCAAGGCTTGCTGGTAGCGCGCTGCTCTCACAGCCGCCCGAAGACGATCTTCCTCGAGGAGCGTCGCGTCATCTTGCCGCAATTGCTCTTGCTCAAGCTCGTCATAAGCGAGCACTCGAGGTGACCCATATGTGAGTTCCGTGGGGAGAACTGCTTCCGCCCCGTATACCAGGGCAAAGGGTGTCTGGCCGGTGGCTCGATTTGGCATCGTTCTGATCGACCAAAGAACCGCCGGCAACTCATCAATCCAGTGCCTTCCGCTCTGGTGCAGCCTGTCAAAAGTCTTGGTCCTCAGGCCTCGCAGTACTTCAGCATTCGCCCTCTCCACCTGGCGGTTGCTCCGTGGATGTGCCACGGAAGCGAAACGGACCTTGCTGCCGAGGTCCTGGATGTATTGCATGAAGGTGTGGCTTGTGAACTGCGTGCCGTTGTCGGTGATGACCCTGTTAGGCACACCAAAATGGCAGACTAGCCCCTTGAAGAACTTGACGGCGACTGAGCTGTCACCTTCCTTACTGCTTCCACCTCCGGCCACTTTGCGAACTTGTCGATTGCAACGTACAAGTACTCAAAGCCCCCGACAGCGCGGGGGAAAGGGCCCAGTATGTCGAGCCCCCAGACCGAAAATGGCAAGGAGAGAGGAATTGTCTGAAGGGCTTGGGCTGGTTGATGAAGCTTCTTTGAATGGAACTGACACGCTTCACACTTGGTTACTAGTGCCGTTGCATCCTGGAGGGCAGTGGGCCAGAAGAAACCTTGCCGGAACGCCTTGCCGGCAAGGGCCCTCGACCCTATGTGGGAGCCACATATGCCTTCATGTATCTCTGCCAACAGCCCCAGTCCTTCCTCCCGGGGAATGCATTTCAATTTCACACCGTTCGGTCTTTTCCTGTATAGGACATCATCGACGAACTGATACATAGCAGACCGACGGGCTACTTTCTCCGCTTCTTCCTGCTCCTCAGGAAGCTCCCCTGCTTGGAGGAATCAGACGGTATGCTGTGCCCATGCCGGAGCCTGGGGCTCGACGGCAAGGACTAAAGGCATTTCTTCTGCCATGGGAGCGGCCGTCTCTACGGCCAGGGCTTGACGCCTTGCCGGAGTTAGTTGCCCCTCAGCAGGCTCAGTACCCACGGCAACATCCTTGCCGGCGGCCCTAGGGGGTTCGGCGGGAAAGTACTTGCTGGGGCATGATTTCCTCCGCTTGTTCTGCTCTATTGATGGTTCAACGGATGGCTGAGTTAACCAAAGCACAAAAGTACCTGGTTCCACAGGTAGCTTGAACGCAGCGTGCTTCGACAGGTAATCAGCGATGTCGTTCTCCACACGAGGAACATGCTCCGCTTGTATACCGTCAAAGCGCTCTTCTAGTTTCCTCACCTCATCTACATAGGCCTCCATCAATGGGCTCTGATAATCTTTGTTGACTTGCCTGACGACAAGCTGTGAGTCACCCCTAACGATGAGCTTCTTAATCCCGAGGTCTGCCGCGATCCTGAGACCGGCAAGCAACCCCTCGTATTCAGCGGTGTTGTTTGTGGACATCTCCCTGGGAAAGTGCATCTGGATTACATACTCCTGTCGGTGTAGCTGTCTGGCACGTCCTCGACGGTAGCACAACACTCCGAAGAGGTGCGCTTGCCGGAGTGGGTGCGAGAGGTCTTGCCGGTCTTCTTCTTCCCTCCCGGGGCTTCAGCGGCAGGAGCAAGTGCCTTAGCGGCGGTTGCTGCAACTGCCTCCCAGTAGAGTAGGTCGGCGCAGATCAGCACATCCTTCTTGTCGCAGGGAACGGTGATGATGGTCATCGGCCCAGGCATCTTCAGCGTGTTGTAGGCGTAATGTGATGCTGCCATGAACTTGGCTAGTGCCGGACGGCCGAGGATCCCGTTGTAGGGCAAGGGGATCTCGGCTACATCGAAGACAATCCTCTCCGTTCTGTAGTTCAACTCGCCTCCAAACATCACAGGCAGTGTGACCTTGCCCTTCGGCTGACTCCTTCCCGGGTTGACCCCTTGAAACGTGCCCGTCTCTTCGAGGTCTCCATCAGGAATTTGCAGCCTCTTGATCACAACGGGCGAGATCAATTTCAGACCGGCCCCGCCGTCGACCAGCATCTTGTTCACCTTGAGGTTGCGTATCGTTGGTGAAACCAACAACGGCAAACACCCGACCGCAGTTGTGCGATCAGGGTGGTCCTCGGCGTCAAAGATGATAGGCGTGCTGGACCACTTCAGTGGCTTCTGAGCGTCAAACGCCGGCTCTGCTGCTATGATCTCACGCGCCCACTGCTTGAGCTGGTGGTGAGAAGTATGCAGCGAGGCGCCGCCATCGACGCACATGGCCTCCGTAGCATTCTGGAACTCATGCTTGCCGGACTCGTCGTCCTCGTCATGATCGTCGTCTTTCTGCTTCTTGTTGCGGCCCCGAGCGGGCCTCTCCTGCTGGTTATCTTTGCCGTGGCGGCCTCCTTGGCCGCCATGCTTCTTACCGGACCCTTCGGCACCATCCTGACCCTTCTCCTTGTCCCGCCTCTCATATTCGGCTTTTTTTCTTTTCAGCAAGCAGCTCAACTTGTTGGCAGTTTTGGAGGTCGTGGCCCTTGGTGCGGTGGATCTTGCAATACTGCTTGTCGGAGCCCCTGGCTTGTCGGCAGCCGCCAAGGCCCGGCAGGCGACGCACCCGGCAATCTCCTTGCCGGGGTCATCTTCCTTGACCTTCTTGGCAGCGCCGGTGTTGTCGGATCCCTCGACGGCAAGCACGACCTTGCCCTTGCGTTTCCTGTTGCGACGCCAGCCCTTCTTCGTCGGGGCGGCGGTATCTTCGTCCCTAGAGTCGGTTTCCGCGCCGGCGTCTTCGCCGGGGTACATCCTCCCCTCTTCAGCTCGAGCGCATCTGTTGGCCAGAACGTAAAGTTCGGCCACATCCTTGACCTTGTTCATTGCCAGCTCTTCACACATCTTGCGGTTACGCACATTCTGATGGAATGCGCCGATCACGGCGGCGGGATGAACGTCTGGGATGTTGTATTGCACTCAGCTGAACCTCTGTATGTACTTGCGTAGGTTTTCACCTTCCTTCTGGGGAATGATATGCAAATCACTTGCCTGGCCATGAGCTTGGTGACCTCCAGTGAAGGCACCAACGAACTCATGACACAGGTCTGACCAAGAAGAAATGGAATCCGCCGGCAAGTGCATCAACCAAGACATGACATTGGGTTTCAGAGCCAATAGGAAGTAATTGGCAAGCACCTTGTCGTCGTGAGCTCCAGCGGCCTGCATCGTGATGGTGTAGATGCTGAGGAACTCCGACGGATGGGTCTTGCCATTGTACTTCTCGCCGACATCGGGCTTGAACGTGCGGTGGGACGGCCACTGGAACTGTCGTAGCTCACGGGTAAAGGCTGGGTAACCCACCTCGTAAGGTAGGCGGCCGGAGCCTCCCGGTGCTGGGTGGTCCATAGCAGGCCCCGCTCGCTTATCTGACTGGTGGCGTGTATCACGCCAGCGCTCAATGGTGGTTCGAGCGTCTTCATGGGCTCACTCCCGAAGAACTTGGCGGTGGTCGCGGTGGGTCCGTGGGTCGGACGACGCTACGGAAACGTTATCGCAAGCCTCGTCACGACGGATCGACACCCGCGGTGGCTGGCGTGGAGGAGGAGAGTGCATCGTGGCTGCAGCACCTCCGGTCTTTCCATCGCTGGAATGCGGTGGCTCGACAGAGCGTCGGCCCGAGGGCCCCGCTGGTCGCGGTTCATCTTGGTTCGCGACACCGACGAGGCTCCGGATGGTGGCTGTCCACTCGTCAAGCTTTTCCGCAGCAGGAGGGAAGTCGAGGAGCAACTGCGCGCGCGCCAAAGCTTCTGTCGGCGTGGGCGGCGGCGAAAGCTGCATGGACCGTGGCGCGCGCTGACTCCTAACCACGTTAGAAGGAGCTCCATCACGGCCCTGCGGCTGTGCGCCATTTCCGCCAGCACTTCGGCGGGCATGTTGGCTTCCTCCGTCCTGCGAGTGATGCACGGGACTCTTCCCACGGCGGCGCCCGGGGTCCCCAGCATGGTGGTGCTGCTCGTCGCGCGCACCCTGGGAAGAGCGCGTTGTGGGCGCCGGCATAGGCGACTTGGAGGTCGTCGCGCCGCCCGCAGGTGGCACGGCGCCGCCCTTGGAGGGCCCCGCGCCGCCCGCGAGGGGCCCGGCTCCGTCTTTGGATTTGGCGGCGTTCGGCCAGTCGTCTCGCGCACGAACGACGCCACTCGCCAGGCTCTGGCTGCCAGAGCAATGTTGGTGCTCGCGGGCCGCGCCTCGGGTTCTGTTCGTGACTGGACCACTGCTCGCCCGCACCGGTATGGGCCGTCCGGCTCTGGACAAACCGATCACCGTGATCGTCTTCTTCTTTGGAGCCATGGCGATGAAGAACTGCTAGGCTAACCGCTAGACCGGATTTTCACAACTGCGCCCCCTACCTGGCGCGCCAAAGATGTCGGGGGAAATCGACAACTATGCAATCACTGGGATCCCTTCTACGGTTGGCGAGCGCGGGGTTGTGCAAAGAGCGGGTCTGACAGGAAGCACACGGATCGTTTACCCAGGTTCGGGCCGAGGAGATGCGTAATACCCTAGTCCTGCCTTGGTGGATGTATTTGAATGTTCTTGTGTTCTTGAGCTAGCTACGGGGTGTGATTTTGCCCAAAAGATCCGAATCCTCCTCCTGGTCGCCTTGGGCCTCCTTTTATAGGAAAAAGGGGTTGCCAAAGTGGCACACAGGAGGTGGAAAGGTGTACGGTGGATGAGTCTATCCTCTGGCACCATCGGACAAACACATTTAATGCGCTGCCGACGTGCCCCCCTTGCTTTATCGAGGACTGCAAGGAAGCACGTCCCAGCTGTCGCCGCCTCGCCTGGCTTCGACACGCGTCCGAGCTAACGAGGCATCGTGGCACCACGTCGGCTGGCTGCTGGGCTGGCACGGCGGTGGAGTCTTCATGAAGATCTGCATGCCACCACGCAGGTGCTTGCTGGGTGGGTTTAGAGGCCGCCCGTTGCCACACAGGTGCCTGCCCAACTGGGTGAGCTAGCAACTGCATGGGAATAGCGGTGTAGTCTTGGCAGACATGGGCCCGGCTGCGGCCCCGCTGGTGCCCTCGGCAAGGGTCTTGCTGGGGCCCCGGGAAGGGTCTTGCCGTGGCGTCGTGGTCGTCCCTGGCAAGGATCTTGCCGGGGTCTTGTGGATTTCCTCGGCTAGGATCCCGCCGAGGGTCGTCGTCTTCTAGTCCTCATCTGATCTCATGTATTTACGATCTTGACGAAGGTCTGCATGCCACCACGGAGGTGCCTCCCTAGCCTTGGTTCCAATGTAGTTGTTGGCGGCATTTGGAACTCTTGGGCTCAAGGGTGGCTCGCTCTGCTGGTGTTGGGCGAGTTGCCCCGGCAAGGCTCTTGCCGGGGCCGCAGAGGTCGCCCCGGCAAGGGTCTTGCCGGGGGAGTCCACCTCGCCCCTTTGCTCTTTTGTGTTTCTGGTCTTGGCGTTGCCTCGATTGTCTCGTGCTCCGGCTTCTCTCGGGCTTCCCTCCTCTGCCTTGTTAAGTGTGGCCATGGGTGCGGCTCTGACTGCCCGTGCACAAGTATAGGGGTCAAAAGGAGAGCCCCTACTTTTGTACACCGACACGAGAGGAATCTGGAGAGGCCTATACATGGAGAGGCGGATAGTCGAGACCCACCAGGTCTATGGCCGTACGCAAGCAAGTGCCTCATTGAAAAAATACTTCCTCCTAATGCTATACTGACGTTGGGGCCCATGAGTTTGTCAACATAGTTACATTTTTAGGTGCTTCAATGTAGTTACTAAAGGAGATAAATATACAACAAAGTCGAGGAGCTGACATGTATCATTTATTATCAGTGGGCCAGTAAGTATCAGCTGGGTTGTGGGCTGCCCCGTCTAGGCTTTCTTTTTTAACATGAGCAATGATACGTCTCCAATGTATCTATAATTTTTGATTGTTCCATGTTGTTATATTATAAATACCCCAATATTCCCAAAACCGTAGGGGAGTCGACGAAATATTGACCCAGCCGCCGCAGAGTCCAGACCACCAGATCCAATCTAGATACCATCTCGGATGGGGTTCACCACCTCCATTGGTGCCTCTCCGATGATGCGTGAGTAGTTCTTTGTAGACCTTCGGGTCCGTAGTTAGTAGCTAGATGGCTTCCTATCTCTCGCTGAATTATCAATACAATGGTATCTTGGAGATCCATATGATGTAACTCTTTTTGCGGTGTGTTTGTTGGGATCTGATGAACTTTGAGTTTATGATCAGTTATATCTTTTTGTATCCATGAAAGTATTTGTTTTTCTTTGATCTCTTTTATGCATGATCTCTTATAGGCTCGTATTTCTTCTCCGATATTTGGGTTTTGTTTGGCCAACTTGATCTATTTATCTTGCAATGGGAAGAGGTGCTTTGTAGTGGGTTCGATCTTACGGTGCTTGATCCAAGTGTCAGAAGGGGAACCGACACGTATGTATCGTTGCTACTAAGGATAAAATTATGGGGTCTATCTCTACATAGATAGATCTTGTCTACATCATGTCATCGTTCTTATTGCATTACTCCATTTCTTCATGAACTTAATACACTAGATGCATGCTGGATAGCGGTCGATGTGTGGAGTAATAGTAGTAGATGCAGGCAGGAGTCGGTCTACTAATCTTGGACGCGATGCCTATATAATGATCATTGCCTGGATATCATCATGATTATTTGAAGTTCTATCAATTTCCCAACAGTAATTTGTTTACCCACCGTGTGCTATTTTTCTCGAGAGAAGCCACTAGTGAAACATACGGCCCCCGGGTCTCTTTCTCATATATTTGCCTTTGCGATATACTTTCCTTTGCATTTATTTTCAGATCTATTAAACCAAAAATACAAAAATACCTCGCTGTGTTTTATTTTTATTTATTTTATTTGGCGTCTATCAATCTACTACAATTTTATCTCATGTCCGTTTGCCTATCTTGAGTCGTCGTACTCGGAAAGGATTGACAACCCCTTTAACACGTCGGGTTGCGAGGATTTGTTATCTATGTGCAGGGGTTGTTTACGTTGTGTTTCTTGGTTCTCCTACTGGTTCGATAACCTTGGTTTCATATCTGAGGGAAATACCTACCGCCCCTGTGCTGCATCATCCCTTCCTCTTTGGGGAAATACCAACGTAGCTTCAAGCGACATCACGCAACCCACGACATGTCGGTTTGTATTTTCTTGAGGGTCGTCATGTATCAACCGGGCTATGGACCTCCCATCCTATGTTTTATTTTTCCTGAAACATCTGCAGCCCAACTTATGTATTTTTCTTGAAGAAAACGCAGAGGTCTGTTCTATTTTTCTATATAACAATAGGAACGCCAGGTCCAACTTATGTTTCCCTTCTAACTATATTATATATATTTATGTTATTTTATATGTTATTATATATTATTGTTATTTTCATCATATATTTAACAGATACTTACATATATAAGAAAACAATATCCCACGTCTTATTAACTTATACAATAATTTTTTAACAATAAAATCCTGAATTTTTTTACATTAAGGCAACAAAAATCCTGGTGATTGTGTAAAAAAGCTTGGTAAGGTTTAAGGATCAATGTAATAATAAATCACTTATTATTTAAATATATTTATAACAAAATGCTCAGCCCCTGTTTAGTTTTTTTATAACATTGTTGCGCCCAACCCAACATTATAATGAGAACCAGCCCAACAAAATCGTGTATTTGGAGAAAGTGCAAATGGGCTGTAATTTTTTAGGAAAAAAATAAATGGGCCGCATGGACGCTACATTATTTGTTCAGCCAGCCCAGCAAATTCGTGTATTTCGAGAAAGTGAAAATGGGCTGTAGTTTAAAAAAATGGGCCGCATGGACGCTACATTATTTGTTCACCCAGCCTAGCAAATGGACTGTAATTCTCAAAAAAAGAGCAAATGGACTGTAAATTCTGAAAAAATGGGTTGAATATGTGCCACATTTTCGAAGGCTGAAATGTGGGCCAATAGGTCGAAGCCAATGCAAGTCATTGTCAACTTAGTCAACAAATGATTCTGACATCGATAGCCGTTGGATTTACATCCAACGACCGGCATCCATCTTCAATCTCTCGTCTTCTTCCTCCAGTGCCGCCGAGACCACCGGCTCCCGCTTCCTGCTGCTAGCAGCTCTGCTTAGCACGCTTCGCTGTGAAGAGCTACCCCACCACCGGCCAGGCCATCCCTCCACCCCTCCACACCTCCTGTTCTTCTCCACCGACTGCCGAACCACGCCGCACCAAAACCAGTTAACCCTCGTACACCTCTCCATCTGCGACTCCACTCCCGCATCTTCCCATCTCTGGCTCGTTGTTGTTCGGGGCCTCGCCGTCGTCCACCACCTTGGATGCGCTCGGCGCAGCGTGGTCAACACAAAAAAATGAATACTCCCCCTACTAGTTGGGACCCACCATAGTGGGAGATTGACTTGTGGGCCTACTAAGTTGACGCAGACGGAGGGCTTTGTCAACTTAGTCAATATGAACGATTCTAGCTCCAGTGACGGTACGATGTCCATCCAACGGCCCTAGTGCTTCTTCAACCTCTGGTCTTCTTGCTCCAGTCGCCCAAACCAGCGCCGGTCATGACGCCTGCTCCTGCCTCCCGTGGCCGGCTGTGCTGCCGCGGAGGCCTCCCCGCCCCTACTACTCCCACCGCTGGCCAGACCGTCCCTCTACTCACCCACACCCCCTGTTATTCTGCGGCGATGGCAGCCTCACACTGCAGCCGGACCAGTGAACCCTTGTACTCCTCTCTGCGTGGGCATCCACTGCCGCGTCTTCCCCGGCTCCGCGTCGTCCCCTTCCTAGGCCTTGTCATCGTCCACCGCCTTGGTGCTCTCAGCACGCCGTGGTCAATGTGGTCAAGGAACGACTTCCATCAGAAGAGTACTATACATGGAGAGGCTGACAACTGGGTCCACGGCTGCAGCAAGGAAATGCAACCTTATTACGCGCAAAATAATGATTCCTCCACCTGACAGCAAGGACCCACCGAACGGGCCACCGCATTTCCCAAAAAAAATGTTTCCCCCCTGACTGCCGGGACACACCAGCTACATCTTTGCACGCAAGGAAGTGCGTCCATATTACGGGCAAAAAAAAATGATTCTCCCTCGATAGCTGGGACCCACCAGCTATATCTTTGCACGCAAGGAAGTGTCTCCTTATCCTCCCTGACAGTCGGGACCCACCTGGTCGAAGCGTACGTAGCATTGTCATTCTGGTCGCGAACGTGTACGTACATACTGGTCGATTGGCCTGTTTGCAGGCTGCAGCGATGAACCATCAAGGAAGGGCACGTGTCGTAGTAGAGGCGCGCACGTAGCATGTCACACAGTCCCGTCAATACCATGTACACGTACGTACAACCAGGGTGCAAGAAAGTAAATACGGACACGTATGTACATACGGGCAGGGTCTCGAACGCCTACTCGCGCATACGTACGGCCAGGGCTCGTGTACATGGAGAGGCAGCGACGGCGTCCTGTTCTTCGGCAGCCAACCGGCTGGGTCGGAATAGAGAAACTGTGTCGTCATGTTCATCGAGAGGCAACGGAATGCGTCGTGTTCATCGGGAGCCAATCGACTTGGACGGAACAGCCGAAACGAGGCATGGCATACCGTAGAACGGAGGAAACGGCCTTGTGTTCGACCGCCTATGGTCGAAACGGGATCCTGTTCACCGGGAGGGGTGTGGCGTACCGCAAGGAAACGGACTTCTCTTCGACCTCCTACGGTCGAAACGGGTCCTGTTGATCGGGAGGGTTGTGGCATACCGCAAAATGGAGGAAACAGACTTCTCTTCGACCTCCTACGGTCGAAACGGGGGTCCTGTTCATCGGGAGAGGTGTGGCTTACCGCAAAATGGGACTCAACGGGCTACTGCTCATCCACCATCTACTGCCTCGCTCCAGCCTCCACGGGCTACTGTTCATCCACCGTCGACCTCCTCGAGCCTCCACCAGCGACTGTTCATCCACGGCGTCTCCCTCCTGCCTCCACCAACTACTGTTCATCCACGGGCTCATGTTCATCCAGCCTCCACTGCTCCTCCAATGGCTACTGTTCAACCAGCCCTCTCCACGGGGTCCTGTTCAACCACCCCTCCACGGGCTACTGTTCATCTAGCCCTCAACCGGCTACTATTCAACCAGCCCTCCACCGGTTGCTGTTCATCCAGCCCTCCACGGGGTCCTGTTCATCCACCCCCAACCGGCTCGATCTGGGTCCTGTTCATCCAGTGGCAATGGCCTCAACTACCACGGGGTCCTGTTCATCCAACCCCCACCGAGAACTATTCATCCAACCCCCCAACAATGCTCACTGTTCATCAAGAGGCATCAGGTTCGATCGGCTTCATTTAGTAGCAGTAGCGAAAGAATCGCTCGGTCGGGTTCAGTTAACAGTCAGGGATCGATCGATCGCTCGGGTTCAGTAACGCGTAGCCTGCAGTGCAATCGCTCGGGTTCAGTAGGCGAACGCCTCGCTCGGGTTCAGTTAGAGCCCAACGCCTCACACCCACGCGTGTACGTGTACGTGTATGAGAGAAACACACATCGCTCGGTCCCGACCACCGTAATCGGGAACTCCCCGATATTTTCCTCGCCCTCGCTTCTATCACGGTTTTTTCCGTCATGGCTGGCCCAAAGAATGGCATGCAACTGCGTCTCCGACCCGCCGAGGATGAAAATCCCATTTTTTGTCATGATTTTTTGTTCATAGAAGTAGGAGCTCACCACATCTATGATGATACCGGGTTTTGTCACAATTATCGCCATAGAAGTGTCATAAGCATGATGGAAAAAAATTGGTTCCGCCCAAAATGTCACGGATGTGTCTTTTTTTGTAGTGTGGGTGGTGGGGCCCATGGGAGTCCTTTCCACCACCTCTCAGCTCTATAAATTCCTAGATATTCCAGAAACCCTAGGGGAGTCGATGAAACACAATTCCAGCCGTTGCAAGTTCCAGAACCACAAGATCCAATCTAGAGCCCTATTCCGGCACTCTGCCGGAGGGGAACACGATCACGGAGGTGTTCATCATCCTCCTTGGTGCTCCTCCGATGATGTGTGAGTAGTTCACCATAGACCTACGGGTCCTGTTGAGGATATAGACCTTAGAGTCACCCGCCAGGAGGGGCCGGGTTACTCTTCGGATGATCATTGCCAGAAGCCCGGGGCCAAGTTTCAAGATGATGGGCCAGAGATGGGCTGAGACCCGGATATGGCTTAAAGCCTGTAGTTACAATCATTGTTATAGTAAACTTGTAGTGTAAGGCAAGTATTGTTTAGAGTCCGAGCCGGACGCTCTTATGAGCCGGCCGGGACTCTAAGGGCCACTGGGGGTCAGCCTCCCTATATAAAGGGAGGACCCGGTAGCGGTTTAAGGGCGACAACAATCTCATCGAGAGCCGGGCATAGCTGTTTAGCTCCCTGGCGATTGTAACCCTAATCAATAACACCTCAAACTGGACGTAGGCTTTTACCTTCACCGTAAGGGGCCGAACCAGTATAAACCCTCGTGTTCCTTGTCCCACATAACCCCTTCAAGCTTCCTAGTTGCGATGGCTCCACGACTAAGTCCTAGCTCGAGGACATCTGCCGTGACAATTCCACGACAGTCGGCGCCCACCGTGGGGCTCGCGCACGGTGGATTTGAGTTCTTGAAGGGCAGCTTCGAAGGGCTCAAGGGATACGCTGTGGGCCGGATGACCAAGAGTCGTCGCGGCAAGCTCTACATCGACGACGAGGACTGGGGCCCCGACGGCGGCTCAATTGAGCACGGGTACCGGGTCCCCTTTGGCGGAATTCATGTCTTCATCGGCAATATTGGTGAGCCGGGCCCCGAGCCGGATCTCTGCGCCGATCTCATCGAAACGGCTCAGCGCGCACGACCCGCCCGGGCCTGGCCTGCCTTAAGGCGCGCTTTTGTGGGATGCATCCATGGAGGGCGCTCTGATCCATCCGGGTCTGGTGATGAGGCGGCCGCCGGCTCTGACGGCGAGTCGGCCACTGATGAATCAAACTCGTTGTACCAACTTCAAGATGGCAGGTTCATGGGCTGTTCCGACGGCGACAATATTCCGGACCTTTTTGAACCGCCAAGTCAGGTTGGAGTTTTTATGGCCGGTGCGCAGCCTGTTCAGAACCCCGCTGCCGGATCGGGAAACCCGGTGCCTTCCCCAGCTCAGGTGCTGATGGATCTCACGGACAAGATGACGGCCCTGTTAACTGCCGCGGTTGACCCGGCAGATCAAGCTCAGCATGATGCGGAGGTGGCACAGTTAAAATTGGATCTGATAAAAGCTAAAGAGGATCTTGCAGCGGAAGGGATCAGGTTGGCTGCGGAGCGGGCGGCTCTCGATGCCCAGACTCAGCTAATTCAGGCGCAGTCCTTCCAGCTCACGATGGATCAGAACGCGGCCAACGAGGTCATGAGGAGGAGGCATCAGAAGGCCCAGTCTCGACTCTCGCCGGTTTACGATCCACGCAATCTCTTCAACACGCCGGGTGCAGGGTCTAGTAACCCGCCAGGGGTCATTGCGCCCGAGTCTGGACCCCTTATTCAGCCACGAGTGATGGGGCCTCCCCAGGTGCCCCTGCCCCGCCTCAGTATGTGCCAGTACCCCCGGGTCATTATGATAACCCGCTAGAGAACATGGTGGCTGCGGCAGCACGGCTGGCGGCTCTCCCTGTTGACGGCGATTCTCCGGCGGCCATCGAAACCCGTCGGGTCAGGGAACTCCTGCAGACGGCACTAGCACAGCAAGAGGCGTACTCCTATAGCCGTGACAGGATCCACTCGACCCCTCGTCCAGGCCAGAGCCCGAGTTACAGCCGAAACATGGTCTCAGCAACCGGTTCAAGTAATGTGCAACGCCATGACCCGCCCCCTGGCCATGGCCCGGGTCATAATGGAGCCTTCTACACAACAGACCAAGCACGGCAAGAGGCGGAGCAGGCGCCTCAATTGACGGCTTATCAGACCCCCCCCCCCCCGGCTTATCCGACGACGCCCGTTGATGTGGGAATTTCTACCAGGACCGGGGGAGTCCCTTGTTTGGTACCAGCCATCCGCAATGAACGTCTACCTAAGGACTTCAAGGGCCCTAGGAAGGTGCCTAACTACACAGCGGACTTACAGCCTGCAGCCTGGATTGAGAGTTATGAGATGGCTATGGAATTGCTGGAGGTCAGTGAGGCGGCCATGGCCAAATATTTCACCATGATGTTAGATGGAACTGCCCGCACGTGGTTGAAAGGGTTACTGCCGAACTCCATTGGGTCTTGGGCGGAGCTGAAAGCCCGGTTCATTCAAAATTTCAAGGATACCTGCAGGCAGTCTATGTCAATTGTGGATTTGACTAACTGTAAGCAGTAGGAGGGTGAGTCCACGACCCATTGGGTTCGCCGGGTCAAGGAAATCATACATTCATCAGATAAGATGGATGCCGGCTCTGCAGTCTTAATGTTGGAACAGAACTGTCGCTTTGTGCCCCTTAAGATGAAGCTTGGGCGGCTCAAGCGCGACTGCACCGATATGGGTACCCTAATGGCGGCTCTTGTCAAGTACGCCGATTCCGATGGTACCAAGGATCCCCCTTCAGACGATGAAAGGGCAGGGAAGGGAAAGAAGAATGGCAACGGCAAGGGTCCTCAGTTTAACCCGGGGAACCAAGGAGGAGGCAAGCGTAAGGCCGATGGCAGCTTAGAGTTTGTAGCCAACACCAACTCTCAAGGTAATAACCAGCGACGCAAGGGGAGGCCCCCTCCCCGAGGCGGCGGGTCAGGACCTTCTCTGGAGCAGCTGTTGAATGAACCTTGTCCGAGGCACGGTTCTAGAGAGAAGCCAGCAACTCATCTGTGGAAGGATTGTGCTATCATGAAGGCCTTTAAAAACTACAATGGTCCGGGTGGCGGCTCAGGTGCCGGCGGCTCAGGCGCTGGCGGCTTTCATGGCCCGAGCGGCGGCTCCAATTCCGGTCCTCAGAACGGTCAAGGAGGCTTTAATCAACAGTCTGGTCAGGGTCATCAACAGCAGCAGGGGGGTTATCAGACCAACCCGAAGCAGCTTAGCGGTGGACAGTATCACGTGTTCACCACTAGTTTGTGTAAACGAGACAAGAAGATTCAAAAGAGAGCTGTTAATGCTGTTGAGCCGGCGGTTCCACGCTACTTGCGGTGGTCTGAGCAGCCTATAGTGTGGAGTAGGGAGGATCACCCTCTCCGGGTGGATAACCCGGGCCAGTTGGCCTTAGTGGTGGCTCCTCAGGTGGGAGGCTATAAGTTCACAAAGGTGCTCATGGATGGAGGCAGCAGCATCAATATCCTCTATTATGAGACTTTCCGTCGTATGGGGCTAGTCGATAAGAACCTCAGCCAGTCAAACACTATCTTCCATGGCGTAATACCCGGTAAGTCGGCTTATCCAGTCGGCAAGATCGAACTGGAAGTGGCTTTTGGCGATGAGAACAACTACAGGGTGGAGAAGTTGACCTTTGAGGTGGTCAAGATAAGAAGTCCATACCACGCTATATTTGGGCGGCCGACTTACGCCAAGTTCATGGCACGGCCGTGTTATGTGTACTTACAGCTCAAGATGCCAGGGCACAATGGGACCATTACGGTTCACGGCAGCCGGAAGGTGGCTCTGGAGTGTGAGGAAGGTGATGCAGCTTATGCAGAGTCTGTTTGTGCTACAGAAGAGTTAAAAATTTTTAAAGACAATGTTGACCCAACAGACATGACCTCTCTGAAGAAGCCAACTACGGAGGCTGAGCCGGCAATGAAATTTAAGTCGGCTGATGAAACTAAGCTTGTTGATTTTGTTCCAGGAGATTCATCTCAGCAGTTTAGCATCAGTGCCAATCTGGATCCAAAATAGGAAAGCGCGCTCATCGAGTTCATCCGTGAGAATAGGGACATCTTCGCGTGGAAACCTTCTGACATGCCAGGTGTACCTAGAGAACTCGCTGAGCACACTCTCAATGTTGATCCAAAATTTAAGCCGGTCAGATAGTTCCTTCGACGGTTTAACGAAGAGAGGCGGAAAGCTATCGGTGAAGAAGTGGCCCGGCTCTTGGCGGCCGGGTTCATTGTTGAGGTTTTTCACCCAGAGTGGTTGGCTAACCCGGTGCTCGTACTCAAGAAGAACGGCACCTGGCGAATGTGTGTGGACTACACGGACTTGAACAAGGCGTGTCTGGTTGATCCTTTTGCTCTCCCCCGTATTGATCAAATCATTGATGCTACGGCAGGTTGTGCACGCTTAAGTTTCTTGGATGCTTATTCCGGGTATCATCAGATTAAGATGGCAGTTAAGGACCAGGAGAAGACGGCGTTCATCACTCCCTTTGGAGCCTTCTGCTATGTGTCTATGCCCTTTGGGCTCAAGTGTGCGCAGGCGACTTACCAGCGTTGTGTGCAGAATTGTCTCCATAAACAGATCGGGCGCAATGTTCATGCTTATGTGGATGATATTGTGGTTAAATCCATCAAGGAGGAAACCCTGATAGATGATTTAAGAGAAACCTTTGATAATCTCCGGGTCTATAAGATGATGCTTAACCCGGCCAAGTGTGTCTTTGGTGTTCCTGCAGGCAAGCTCTTGGGTTTCTTGGTTTTTGACAGAGGCATTGAGGCTAACCCGGAGAAGATCAAGGCCATCACCTCCCTGGATAAGCCGGCGTGGTATAAATGACGTTCAGCGCTTGGCGGGTCGCATCGCTGCTTTAAGCCGGTTCATAAGCCACTTGGGTGAGAAGGCTATGCCCTTATATCAGTTGATGAAGAAAACTGATAACTTTGTCTGGAATGATGCAGCTAATACCGCCTTTGAGGATTTGAAAAAGCAACTGGCAGAGCCCCCCGTCCTTGCTGCTCCGGTTGATAAGGAGCCCTTGCTACTGTATGTGGCGACAAACACACGAGCCGCCAGTGTGGCTATTGTGGTGGAGCGTAAGGAGACGGGTAAGGAGCATCCGGTTCAGCGGCCGGTTTATTATGTCAGTGAGGTGCTTATTGAGTCCAAGCAGCGATACCCGCATTGGCAGAAGCTCGTATATGGTGTGTTCATGGCGAGCCGGAAACTCAAACATTATTTTCAGGGTCATCCCATCACTGTGGTCAGTTCTGCCCCTCTTGGGGATATTATCCAGAACAGAGAGGCTACAGGGAGAATTGCTAAGTGGGCTATAGAACTTGGACCTCATGGCCTCAAATATGTGCCACGCACTGCTGTTAAATCTCAGGCTTTGGTGGACTTCATCAATGATTGGACAGAGTCACAAGTGCCCGAGCAGAAGCCGGATAATACGTATTGGACTATTCACTTTGACGGGTCCAGGCAGTTGGAGGGCTCGGGGGCTGGTGTTGTATTGGCTTCCCCTAGGGGTGACAAGTTCCAGTATGTGCTACAATTGATGTTTCCTTGCACTAACAATGCGGCTGAATACGAGGCTTTACTCCACGGTCTTCAGGTGGCTAAGGAGATGAGCTTAAGCCGGGTAAGGTGCTTCGGGGACTCAGATTTGGTGGCTCAACAAGTATCAGGCACCTGGGATTCTAAGGATCCTCTCATGGCGGCTTATCGCCGCGAGGTTGATGCCATTGCTGGGCACTTTCAGGGATATCAAGTGGAGCACATTGATCGCAGGAAGAACGAGGCGGCTGATGCTTTAAGCCGGTTAGGCTCTCAGCGAAAGCCGGTGCCGCCTAACACTTTCCTGGATGTTCTGTATAACCCTTCGGTTAAGTTGCCTACAGAGGAGGACTTGGCTATCCCTGACCCGGAGGCACGACTAGTGGCAGCTCTTCATGTCATACCAGACTGGACAATGCCATATCTGGCTTATATAACCCGGGGAGAGTTGCCTGAGGATGAAACTTTGGCCAGGCAAATAACCCGGCGGGCCAAGTCAATGATTGTTATCAACGGCGAGTTGCATCATCGTAGTGTTTCAGGGGCGTTTCAGCGTTGTATCTCCCCTGAGGAAGGTCAAGAGATCTTGCGTGAGATCCATGAAGGGGATTGTGGCCATCATGCTGGTTCAAAATCTCTTGTGGCCAAGGCTTTCCGTCATGGTTTTTATTGGCTGACGGCTCACGCTGATGCAGAGGACTTGGTCAGTAAATGTGATGGCTGCCAAAGGTTCTCACGACGGGCTCATGTGCCGGCTCAGGAGTTGAGGATGATCCCAATCACTTGGCCGTTTGCGGTCTGGGGGCTTGATATGGTTGGGCCTTTTAAACGGTCCAAGGATAAGAAGACCCACCTCTTGGTGGCAGTTGACAAATTCACGAAGTGGGTGGAGGCTGAGCCAGTTAGCAAGTGCGATGCAGCCACGACAGTTCGATTTATGAAAAAGGTGATTTTCCGCTTCGGCTTTCCGCACAACATCATCACTGACAATGGCACCAATCTATCCAAGGGCGCTATGGAAGAGTTTTGTCAACGAGAGCATATCCGACTTGATGTTTCCTCAGTGGCTCATCCCCAATCCAATGGTCAAGCTGAGAGAGCTAACCAGGAGATTCTGAAGGGCATCAAACCCCGGCTTTTGGTCCCTTTACAACGGACGCCGGGTTGTTGGGTGGAGGAGTTGCCCTCCGTCTTATGGAGCATCAACACTACTCCTAACAGGTCTACAGGCTTCACGCCTTTCTTCATGGTTTATGGAGCAGAAGCAGTCCTCCCCAGCGACATCCGTCACGATTCACCTCGTGTGGCGGCTTATGTTGAGACGGATAATGAACAGGCGCGCCAAGATGCTCTGGACTTGTTGGACGAACAGCGTGATGTGGCAGCAGCCCGTTCAGCGATTTACCAACAGGACCTGCGCCGTTATCATAGCCGCCGGGTCAAGTCCCGGGTCTTCCCGAAAGGCGACCTTGTGCTCCGGCTCATCCAGGATCAAACAGATGCACACAAGTTATCCCCACCTTGGGAAGGGCCCTTTGTGGTCAGTAAGAACTTGTACAACGGATCATATTACCTCATTGACATTCGGGAGCATAAAGATTCCCGTAAGTCTGAGGAAGAGACCTGTCGGCGGTGGAACATAGCTCAGCTTCGGCCTTACTACACTTGAGCTACCGGCTCTCGTGGTGTACATACTTATCTCAGCCATGTATATATTATGATAAGCAATAAAGCAGGACCTCTGTCCTTTTTTCTCCTCCAATTATGTGTGTGTCATTTTTTACATGCTAATTTGAAAGGAGGATCTGGCTTATGATCATATTCGAATCTAGCCGTAAGCAGTAAGGTCACCTGGGGGCTTCCTGTTCAAACATGGGTCGTATTCGAACCAAAGAGAACATAGTTGTCGATACCCATTTGATTGGCAAGGTGCCGAGCTCATTGGGAGGTTGCATTTGGTCATATTTGAATCGTAGTGCAACCCCTCTGAGAACCGACGTGGATCGTATTCGAATCAGCGTCGTTAAACAATTTTCAGAATCACTTGGGGGCTTCCTGTTCAAACATGGGTCATATTCGAACCAAAGAGAACATAGCTGTCGATACCCTCTTGATTGGCATCGCCACACCCACTGGGGGCTATATGATCGCATCCGAATCTTAGCTTAACCCCTTTGGACCGGGTTTCTGGTCGTATGCGAACCGGAAGCCCCTAAGTTTTTATATTTTATCATAAGTCTACTCTGATCATGTCAAAGTATGTACTGCCGGGTCTCACTTGCCGACTTAATTTTGGTTTATCTTGTTAGTTGAGCATTAGGGATGTCATCAAGACAGGTAAATTCGAGTTAAGGTACCAACCAAGCTACCCGGGTTATTTAAACCGGAAGTATGCTACAGGCCGTTAAGTGTGTTATCACGGCTATGTTCAGAGTATAGTTAACGACCAGTCTTTTTTGGTTCGTATTCCGGTTATCCATTTTAAACACCTGATTCTCAGGGCGGTAAGCCGCCTTGAGACTTGAAGGTACTTGAAGGTACTTTTTAAGGTTGAGAAGGACAAAGGGATAATTATGACCCGGAGGAACACCAAAAGAATAACTTCAAGGGGTTTCAGCATTCATTACGTGCACGATGGCACGGCAGAGATAAATTGTTGCACTTACTCTATTACAAATATCCTTCAAAGTCTCAAGGGTGGAGCGTTGCTCGGTGAACCGCCGGCCGCTTTATGACGCCTGCTGAGTCGAAGTCCCCGGCTCGTCTTCTGCTCCGGCTGATCCCAAGACCTCGAAGGTTGACGACTTCCAGTCGATGCCGCTGAGAGCTTCGAACTGGGCTTCTTCGTCGATTAACCCGGCCGGGTCAATCTCCGGGGCGAAGGTGTGCTGACGAGCCGGAGGGATCAAGTTGAGGGCTTCATAACGTGGGGTTGGAATCCTCCGATTCTCCGCGTCAAAACCCGGCTGGTACTTGGTCAAGTCGGTGTCGTTCCCGATGAGGGTAGCCACCGGGCGTACAGCCTTCACACATGCCGCGAAGTCCTTTTGGTCGAAGGCTGAGCCGTCTTCTTTCAGGCTGGGGTAACCCAGGGCAATGTCTGCTGGGTCTAGCTCTGGCAAGAATGCTTTAGCCCGGCTCAGCGCGGCGATTGCTCCGGCTCTCGCGGATGCTCGTCATAGCTCCTGGATCCGCTGTGGCAGAACTGCGAGCCGGCGCAGGACTTCGGCCAGGTGTGTTGGCACCTCATTCGACAGGGCCACCACAGCTAAGGCCCGCTGTGACCCGGTATAGAGCTGCTCCACCAGGGTGTACACGGCCTTTAGCTTGGTGACCACGCTCTGGTTCAGGTTGGCGCTTCTGGAGCCTGTTTAATAAAGATCAGATAAGCCGGTGACAAGAATGAATCATAACATATACAGACTTGATGAAAGCCGGCGAGGCGACTTACCGAAGATAGCAGCCACCATTTGGGAAACCTGGCGCTTTAGGCCAGAGAGCTCAGCGGTCTTCTCGGTGAGAGCCTTCTCCGCCTGTTCGGCCCGGGTCACCAGTGCGGTTTTCTCCTCAGCCCAGGCCTTCCGCTCAGCATCGAATTCAGTCTTCAGCTTCTCTTGAGCGGCGATGCTGGAGACAAACTTGGCGTTTGCCTTCCGGGTCTCCATCTCTTGTGTCTTTAGCCGGCTCTTGAGATCCGCAAGGTCCGACTCTAATTTTTTGCCAACAGCCTGCATATATTTCCGGGTGGTTAACAGTCATTATATAAGTCCCAAGCATTTTCCAAGCAAAGACACTTGGCACTTGGGGGCTAATGCATATTGAACGTATCTATCTACGTACTGCCGGTTCAGTTAAGTAAGCCGGAATCTAAGTCTACAACATATTCAAGTATAAGTTATAGACTTGGGGGCTAGCATGACAAGGGTCACTATGCAGAAAATAAGAAGACATCAGAAGGTTACCTCAGATTTTTGTTGGATTTGGTTGACCATGGCAATTTCGGCGTCCCGGCTCTTGTGAACTTGGCTGATGTAGCCAGAGACGAGCTCTCCAATGCTCAAGTCGGTGTAGTTGGAGAGGTCCAGATTCACCCGGTGGGGCTGCAGCAACTCCCCCTTCGCGGAGCATTTGGCCAGCACGGTCGGTCTGCCCGGCTCAACATACTCCGTCCGGGTAATTACCACGTCCGGGTCGTCAGTTGATGGGGCGGAGCCGGAGGCCTCCGGGTTAACCGACGCTTCGGTTGTTGTCTTGGTAGTTGGGGCAGGGGCTTCAGGTGCCGTGTCCATAGGAATGGTGGCTTCGGGGGCGGCGGCAGCTGGCGGCTCTTGAGCCGTCGCCTCCGGCTCAGGCAAGTCTGGCACTCCGGCTGACCTGGTCTTCTTTGCTCTTTTGGTGAGTTTTGCCTGGGCACTGAAAAGACAGAAGTGTTAGGCGTACAAAGAGTAAGTACAGACAGATAATGTAAGGAGATTGTTATTACCCGGGTGCAGTTTTGAAGGCCGGCAGACTTGACTGCATGGAGTCACCCGAAGAGGGGGAGGTCTCCTGGTAATTAGAGTCAGAAGAGTTGAGTGGCTGACGGATGACACCCGCCAACTGATGAAAAGGGTACAGGTGAGAAAAAACCTCAGTACGACGCTTCCTTGTTGCGTCGGGTAACCCGGCGGAGAGGTCAGTGTCCTTGCGGGCCCGGGTGTGACGCCGGCTTTCGTGAACCTGCTGCTTCAAAAGAAATTGAGGGTCTTGATGAGCTAACGGATGAGAAAAGCTTACTTTCCGGGTTACTCTTCGGACTTTCAGCTGTGGCAAAGGCTCCGAGTCGGAGGAAAGTGATGTTACCTCTTCAATCACCGGGTTACTGGCGCCGGTGTCATCCTGTCAATAAGCAAAATGTTGATAAGGCGGACAGCAGTAAACAAAAAATATGGCAAGAGTTTAAAGGTTTAAGGGTTACCTCTGACTCGGAGCTGTCGCTTAATTGCAGCAGCTCCGAAGCGGTGGGTCTGCTTCCCTTTTTGCGAGGGGCGGCTTTCTTGGCGGCTTTCTTCGCCTTCCTGGCCTTCTTGGCCGCCTCATGGTCATATTTGACCCGCCAGAATTTGTCATCAGCCTGAGAAGTACAGTAATGAATTCTTAAAACGGTCCAGATCAAGGTGACATGCAAAAGAAGTTGAAAGATTAAAGTCAGCGGCTTACCGCTGGGGCTGGATTGGTCTTGCAGAACGGGGCTAGCCCGGTTCTTCCACAGTCTGCCAGGCTCTCGTTTTACAGAGCCTTGGTCTCTTCTTCAGCAACGTCTTCCGGAAGATCGTTGCGACTGTGCCTCTGCGGGTCATCCTTTCGCCCGGTGTATTCACACATTAAGCCGGGGCGGCGGCTCAATGGGATCACCCGCCATGAGATCCAGACCCGGACTAGATCAATTCCGTTCAGACCGTTGCCTAGCAGGGCCTTGATCTTGTTGATCGTTGGAAGCAGAGGCTGGCGTTCCGCGGCAGTAAGTTTGTCGGATAACGGGTGAGTCGGTTCCAGGCGTGTTGGGCGAAAGCCGGGCAGTGGATTCTCGTCAGCCGGGGACGTGTCTTGGCAGTAGAACCAAGTCATATTCCAGTCCTTAGGGTGGCTCGGCGGCTCTGCGTAAGGGAACAGACAGTCCCTACGTCGCTGGATGGAGATGCCGCCTAACTCTAGACTTGGCCCGTTGGCACACTCATTTTGGCGGTTCAAATAAAACAGCTCTCTGAAGAGCAGCAGACTCGGCTCTTCTCCAAGATACACTTCGCAAAAGACTTGGAAGTTGCAGATGTTGGATACGGAGTTGGGTCCTATATCTTGGGGCCGTAAGTCAAAGAAGTTGAGCACGTCCCAGAAGAATTTTGAGCCGGGCGGTGCGAAGCCCCGGCTCATATGGTCCGCAAAGATCACTACCTCCCCGTCCCTCGGCTGTGGTCTTTCTTCTGACGGATCAGGGGCACGGTAGGACATCACTTCCTTCTTGGGCAGATATCCGGACTTAACAAAGTTGGCCAGGGTCTCATCAGTGACGTTGGATCTCATCCAGTTGCAAGTGATGGGAGCCTTGGGAGGCATGGTGACGGTTGGTGGTCTATGATAAAGAGAAAGGTATCCGGGTTAATTATAAGCCGGAGAGTTATTGTTCAAACTAAGGTGGCGGCTCAAAAAGGGGACTAATGATATATATTCAGATACGGTGAGTTATCTAAGCCGGAGGAACATTCAGAATAAGTTGGTCATCTACGGCTTACCGCAGTTAAGCCGGAGGATTCTACGGAGCATGGTTCTCTTTAAACCGGAAAGTTCTACGGCGCGTGTTTTCTTTAAGTCGGAAATATAAGCCGTCAAGATTCAAGGGCTGCAGTTTTTACTAAGTATGGTAAAACAGATTTCACATATTGCAGTAACTTTTCTGGATCAAAATGGTCGGGTGAAATGAAAAATTTCTAGACCTAAAAAACAGAGACAGGAGAAGTTCTTGAGGATTGAACATGGTTCTTATGCAGTAAAAAGAGGGTTTTTGCAGGTGAAATGGATCCCAAACATCTACCGCACTGACTTTATGCAA
Source organism: Aegilops tauschii subsp. strangulata (assembly GCF_002575655.3). Classification (NCBI taxonomy): domain Eukaryota; kingdom Viridiplantae; phylum Streptophyta; class Magnoliopsida; order Poales; family Poaceae; genus Aegilops; species Aegilops tauschii. Next base: position 347,481,652 of record NC_053038.3, on the reverse strand, counting down.
GGTAATAGATCAACCGAGTGTGGTGACTACAAGAGCTACTGAGGTTTGCGGCAATGGTGATGAACGCGAAGAACACAAGATGAACCCTACCGTATATCTATCTGACAGGGTCAAGGAGATTCACCGGAGTTGGAAGGAGCGGAGATCGCTGCCGTGAATCTGGTCCGAATCAGGGTGATGCAGCGGCCGGGTTGATGAAGACCAGGGGCGCGACGGCGGCGGCAGTGGCGGAGCTCGGGCAGAGGAGCGACGGCGCGAGGAGGAAGAAGGAGAGCGTGAGAAGAGAAGTGTTGGGCCGGCCTATTTATAAGGCAGAGTCATAAGTGGGCGCGAGATTCAAGGAGACCACGGCGTGGTTATCTCCCCCTCACGACGCCTCGATTTTTGGAAAGACAGTAAAAGCGAAGATCCGTTGCGGATCTGGCGGAGTAAAAAACGGACTTCATGGAGGATGACTTCGCGGCGGATTATCCGGAGTCCAGAGGATGACGTCACTCCGGGTTATGGCCTCCACATGAATGGTGAGCCGGAGATTTTCTCTGTCGGCAGAGTTGAAGATTGACATGAGCTGGCTCAAGTCAATCTGGGGCCTAATGTTGAGGATATAGACCTTAGAGTCACCCGCCAGGAGGGGCCGGGTTACTCTTCGGATGATCATTGCCAGAAGCCCGGGGCCAAGTTTCAAGATGATGGGCCAGAGATGGGCTGAGACCCGGATATGGCTTAAAGCCTGTAGTTACAATCATTGTTATAGTAAACTTGTAGTGTAAGGCAAGTATTGTTTAGAGTCCGAGCCGGACGCTCTTATGAGCCGGCCGGGACTCTAAGGGCCGCTGGGGGTCAGCCTCCCTATATAAAGGGAGGACCCGGCAGCGGTTTAAGGGCGACAACAATCTCATCGAGAGCCGGGCATAGCTGTTTAGCTCCCTGGCGATTGTAACCCTAATCAATAACACCTCAAACTGGACATAGGCTTTTACCTTCACCGTAAGGGGCCGAACCAGTATAAACCCTCGTGTTCCTTGTCCCACATAACCCCTTCAAGCTTCCTAGTTGCGATGGCTCCACGACTAAGTCCTAGCTCGAGGACATCTGCCGTGACAATTCCACGACAGGTCCGTAGGTAGTAGCTAGATGGCTTCTTCTCTCTTTTTGATTCTCAATAAAATGTTCTCCTCTATATTCTTGGAGATCTATTTGATGTAATGACTTTTGCGGTTTGTTTGTTGGGATCCGATGAATTGCGAGTTTATGATCAGATCTATATCCATGAATATTATTTGAGTCTTCTTTGATCTCTTATATGCATGATTATTTATAGCCTCGTATTTCTTCTCCGAAACGTTGGTTTGGTTTGGCCAACTAGATTGATTTTCTTGCAATGGGGAGAGGTGCTTTGTGATGGTTTCGATCTTGCGGTTTCCTCACCCAGTGATAGAAGGGGTAGCGAGGCACGTATGTGTCGTTGCTATTAAGGATAAAAAGATGGGGTCTATTCCTACATGAATAGATCTTGTCTACATCATGTCATCATTCTTATTGCATTACTCTGCTTCTCCATGAACTTAATAAAGTAGATGCATGCTGGATAGCGGTCGATGTGTGGAGTAATAGTAGTAGATGTGTGGAGTAATAGTAATAGATGCAGGCAGGAGTCGGTCTACTAATCTTGGACGTGATGCCTATATTGATGATCATTGCCTTGGATATCATCATAATTATTTGCTCTTCTATCAGTTGCCAACAGTAATTTGTTTACCCATCGTACGCTATTTTCTCGTGAGAAGCCACTAGTGAAATCTACGCCCCCCGAGTCTATCTTTTATCATATATTTTTCAGATATATTATTCCAAAAACCCAAAAATACCTTGCTGCACGTTTTCTTTACTTATTTTATTTTGTGTTTTTGCTAGATCTATTTAGCCAATCTCATACTATTTAATCTATCTTTTTACCGTGGAGGGGTTGACAATCCCTCTTACGTGTTGGGTTGCAAGTATTTGTTCTTTGTGTGCAGGTACCATTTACATAGTGTTGCTTGGTTCTCCTACTGAATTGATAACCTTGGTTTCATAACTGAGTGAAATACTTGTCGTAGCTATGCTGCATCATCCCTTCCTCTTTGGGGAAATATCAACGCAGATTCAAGCCACGTCAAAGGAATTTCTGGCGCCATTGCCAGGGAGACATCATCAACATCTATCAGGTTCCTAATCACAAATCTCATCTCCTTGCAATTTACATTATTTGCCATTTGCCTCTCGTTTTCATCTCCCCCACTTCACAAAAATTTGCCTTTTATTTGCCTTTTTTCGTTAGATATATTGTTTGCTTGTGATCTTGCTTGCCCACCTTTTTACTATGTCTAGTTCTTCCTCTATTGCGTGCACCCCCGAGAACAAAGTTCTCAATTTTAAGCAAAGGGGAGGGGAGAATCTAAAAGATGCTTGGTACAGGATTTGCAATGCTCATAATAGATCTATTCGTAAGCAATCTACCATTTTTTTGCATCATGCCTTCCTCTTTGGGGAAATACCAACGCAGATTCAAACCACGTCAATTGTTTACACTTTAGCTTGTGAATGAATTGTCACTTCATCATGATTTTTTTTATGATTGATACTTGCTATTATGATAATGGTCATAATGCTACCGTGTCCATATTTTATTATCGACACCTCTCTCTATAAACATATGGTCATGATTATTGAGTTCGATATTCGCTTGAGGACAAGCAGAGTCTAAGCTTGGGGCAGTTGATACGTCCATTTTGCATCATGTTTTCCTACTGTTCTTCATATTGCTTTAAAGTTATATATAACTTTTAGGTGCTATTCTAATGCCCTTTCTCTCTTAAATTGCAAGTTCTATCACAAGAGGGAGCGACAGCTGGAATTATGGACCTAAAAAGGCTACAACAGAGATAGCTATTCTTTGGAGCTCCAAATGGCCTGAAAGTTTATGGAGATTTATTTTGGAATATATAAAGGTACTGGAAGAAAAAGCTCCTGGAGGGGACCCATTAGCGAGCCACAAGCTCAGGTGGCGCTCCCCTGGGGGGCGCCACCTGAGCTTGTGGGACCACTAGCAGGCCTTTGAGGCCCATTGATACGTCCATTTTGCATCATGTTTTCTTACTGTTATTTATGATGTTTTATCCATAATAATGCTTTTTTGGAGTAATTCTAATACATTTTCTCTCATAATATGCAAGGTATACACAAAGAGGGAGAATTCCGGCAGTTGGAAATCTGGACCTGGAAAAGCTACGTCAGGCCACCTATTCTACACAACTCCAAACAAGCTGAAACTTCACGGAGATTTTTATCAATTATATGATGAATATTGGAGCAAATAACTACCAGACAGGGGCCCACCAGGTGGGCACAACCCACCTGGGCGCACCAAGCAGCCCAGGCGCGCCCTGGTGGGTTGTGCTCACCCAGGCCCACCTCCGGTGCCCATCTTCTGGTATATAGGTCATTTTGACCTAGAAAAAAATAGAGAGAGGACTTTTGGGATGGAGCGCCGCCGTCTCGAGGCGGAACTTGGGCAGGAGCACTTTTTCTCTCCGGCGAAGCGATTCCGCCGGGGGAACTTCCCTCCCGGAGGGGGAAATCATCGTCATCATCATCACCAAAAACTCTCTCATATTGGGGAGGGCAATCTCCATCAACATCTTCAACAACACCATCTCATCTCAAACCCTAGTTCATCTCTTGTGTTAATCTTGTTACCGGAACTAGATTGGTGCTTGTGGGTGACTAGTAGTGTTGATTACATCTTGTAGTTGATTACTATATGGTTTATTTGGTGGAAGATTATATGTTCAGATACAATATGCTATTTAATACCCCTATGATCTTGAGCATGATTATCATTTGTGAGTAGTTACTTTCGTTCTTGAGGTGACGGAAGAAATCATGTTGCAAGTAATCATGTGAACTTGATATGTGTTCGATATTTTGATAGTATGTACGTTGTGATTCCCTTAGTGGTGTCATGTGAACGTCGACTACATGACACTTCACCATATTTGGGCCTAAGGGAATGCATTGTGGAGTAGCAATTAGATAATGGGTTGCGAGAGTGACAGAAGCTTAAACCCCAGTTTATGCGCTATTCCGTAAGGGACCGATTGGATCCAAAAGTTTAATGCTATGGTTAGAATTTATTCTTAATACTTTTCTCGTAGTTGCGGATTCTTGCGGGGGGGGGGGGTAATCGTAAGTAGGAGGTTTGTTTAAGTAAGAACAACACCTAAGCACTGGTCCACCCACATATCAAATTATCAAAGTAGCGAACACAAATCGAACCAACATGGTGAAAGTGACTAGATGAAAATCCCGTGTACCCTCAAGAACGCTTGACTTATCATAAGAGACCGTTTTGGCCTGTCCTTTGCCTCAAAAGGATTGGGCTACCTTGCTGCACTTTTGTTACTACTATCGTTACTTACTCGTTACAAATTACCTTGCTATCAAACTACTCTGCTACTTATAATTTCAACACTTGCACACATTACCTTGCTGAAAACCACTTGACATTTCCTTCTGCTCCTTGTTGGGTTTAACACTCTTACTTATCGAAAAGAGCTACAATTGATCCCCTATACTTGTGGGTCATCACCCATCTTCTCCTATATGAAGCCAATTGCCCTAGAAAAAACAAGAGGAAGACTTTCGGGACGAAGCGGCACCGTCTCGACGCGGAACCTGGGCAGGAGCACTTTTGCTCTCTGGCGGAGCGATTCCACTAGGGATACTTCCCTTCGGGAGGGGGAAATCGAATCCGTCATCATCACCAATGTTCCTCTCATCGTGGGAGGACGCATCTCCATAAAAATCTTCACCATCTAATCTCTAAACCCTAGTTCATATCTTGTATTTAATCTTTGCCCAAAACTTCAGATTGGTACATGGGGGTTGCTAGTAGTGTTGATTACATCTTGTAGTTGATGCTAGTTGGTGTATTTGGTGGAAGATCATAAGTTCAGATTGTTAATCATGTATTATTCTCCTCTGGTCATGAACACGAATATGATTTGTGATTAGTTACTTTTGTTCTTGAGGACATGGGAGAAGTCTAGTTATAAGTAATCATGTGAAGTTGGTTTTTGTCCAATATTTTGATGATATGTTATGTTGTTCTTCCTCTAGTGGCGTCATGTGTACGTCAACTACACGACACATTACTATGCTTGGGCCTAGGGGAAGACATTGTGGGATTAGTAAGTAGATATTGGATTGCGAGAGTGACAGAAGCTTAAACCCTAGTTTATGTACTATTCCGTAAGGGGCTGATTTGGATCCATATGTTTCATGCTATGGTTATATTTATCTTAATTCATATTTCATTGTTGCGGATGCTTGCGAGAGGGGGTAATCATAAGTGGGTTGTTTGTTGAAGTAAGAAAAGCACCCTAGCACCGGTCCACCCACATAACAATTATTAAAGTAGTCAACACGAATTAACGAATCGTGATGAAGTTAACTATACGGGATTCCCATGTGTCCTCGAGAACACTTTTCTCACTATAAAAAGTATGTCCGGATTGTCCTTTTAAATAAAAGGATTGGACCACCTTGTTGCATCTTGTTACATTGGTTACTTGTTATCAATTATCTTGCTATCAAACTATATGTTACTATTACTCTACAACACTTGCAGAGAGTACCTTGCTAAAAACCGCTTATCACTTCCTTCTGGTCCTCATTGGGTTCGACACTCTTACTTATCGAAAGGACTATGATTGATCCCCTATACTTGTGGGTCATCAGTTAGTGCTCACGACCTATCTCAATGATACTTGTTTGATTTGAAGTGTTAATTGTGTTTTGGGGGGATTATTACAGTTTAGTATGTTAGCTGATGATCATTGGTATATTGCATACCAAGATGAGTCAACCAAGTGGGGTAGAGATAAGATGGCATTAGAGGAGGCGGTGGCTAATTTGGGTGTTGAATTAGCGAGTAAAAACAAATTGACTGCTGAGTTGAAGCGTACGATGGAGGAAGAAAAGAGAATTGCAGAGCTTGTTCGCAAGGATAAGTTGAAACTAGAGATTGATTTGACCCTATTTGATCATGTGGTAGAGATCTGCAAATAGATGGAGAGGAGAAAGCAAGAGTGATATGATATGTCTCTAATGTATCTATAATTTTTGATTGCTCCATACTATTATATTATCAGTTTGGATGTTTTATATGCATTAATATGCTATTCTATATTATTTCTAGGACTAACCTATTAACCTAGAGCCCAGTGCCAGTTTCTATTTTTTTCCTTGTTTTGAGTTTTACAGAAAAGGAATATCAAACGGAGTCCAAACGGAATAAAACTTTCGCGATGATTTTTCTTGGATCAGAAGACACCTGTAGGACTTGGAGATGAAGTTAGAGGAGTCCCAAGGCGGCCACAAGCCTCAGGTGCGCGCCCTGAGGGCTTGTGGGCCCCTCGGAGCTCCTCTAACCCTAATTCTTGGCCTATAAATTCACAAATATTCCCAAACGACCAGAAGCATCCACTAAAATACTTTTCCACCGCCGTAACCTTCTGTACCCGTGAGATCCCATCTAGGGGCATTTTCTGGCCCTGCGGAGGGGGATTCGATCATGGAGGGCTTCTACATCAACTCTATTGCCCTTCCGATGAAGCGTGAGTAGTTTACCTCAGACCTACGGGTCCATAGCTAGTAGCTAGATGGCTTCTTCTCTCTCTTTGATCTTCAATACAATGTTCTCCTCGATGTTCTTGGAGATCTATCCCATGTAATATTCTTTTGCGGTGTGTTTGTCGAGATTTGATGAATTGTGGATTTATGATCAGATTATCTATGAGTATTATTTGAGTCTTCTCTGAATTCTTATATGCATGATTTGATATCTTTGTATTTCTCTTCGAATTATCGGCTTGGTTTGGCCAACTAGATTGGTTCTTCTTGCAATGGGAGAGGTGCGTAGTTTTGGGTTCAATCTTGCGGTGTCCTCACCCAGTGACATAGTAGGGGTAGCGAGGCACGTATTGTATTGTTGCCATCAAGGGTAAAAAGATGGGGTTTTCATCATATTGCTTGAGTTTATCCCTCTACATCATGTCATCTTACTTAAGGCGTTACTCCGTTCTTTTGAACTTAATACACTAGATGCATGCTGGATAGTGGTCGATGTGTGGAGTAACAGTAGTAGATGCAGAATCGTTTCGGTCTACTTGACATGGATGTGATGCCTACATTCATAATCATTGCCTTGGATTTCGTGATAACTTTGTGCTTTTCTATCAATTGCTCGATAGTAATTTGTTCACCCACCGTATGTTTTGTTTCAGGAGAGAAGCCTCTAGTGAAACATATGCCGCAGACCCTGAAACCAACGCTATAAAATCCTATTTTTCCAGAAAAAAATCAGGGAGAAAGAATTATCACGTTCCATGAGACGGAGCCGCTGCCGTCTCTTGTTCCTCATCGGGAGGCTAGATCTGGAGTCCGTTTGGGGCTCCGGAGAGGGGGATCTTTGATCTTCGTCATCACCAACCCTTCTCCATCGCCAATTCCATGATGCTCCCCACCAGGAGTGAGTAATTCTTTCGTAGGCTCGCTGGTCGGTGAGGAGTTGGATGAGATGCATCACCTAATCTAGTTAGTCTTGTTAGGGCTTGATCCCTAGTATCCACTATGTTCTGAGATTGATGTTGCTATGACTTTGCCATGCTTAATGCTTGTCACTTTGGGCCTGGGTGCCATGATTTCAGATCTGAACCATTTATGTTATCACCATTATATCTATGTTCTAGATCCGATCTTGCAAGTTATAGTCACCTACTACGTGTTATGATCTGGCAACCGCGGAGTGACAATAGTCGGGACACTTCCCGGTGATGAGCATAGTTTGAGGAGTTTATGTATTCACCGTGTGTTAATGCTTTGTTCCGGTTCTCTATTAAAAGGAGGCCTTAATATCCCTTAGTTTCCAATAGGACCCCGCTGCCACGGGAGGGTAGGACAAAAGATGTCGTGCAAGTTCTTTCCATAAGCACATATGACTATTTACAGAATATATGCCTACATTATATTTATGAACTGGAGCTAGTACCGTATCACCCTAGGTTATAACTGTCACATGATGAATATCATCCAACAAATCGCTGATCCAATGCCTATGAATTCTCTTATATTGTTCTTGCTAAGTTATTACTGCTATCGTTACTGTTGTACTTGCTACAAAATCACTGCTATCATTGTTACCGTTACTATTGTTGCTGCTACTATTATCAAAACTATCATACTACTTTGCTACTGATCACTTTGCTACAGATAATGAATCTCCAGGTATGGTTGAATTGACAACTCAGCTGCTAATACTTACAAATATTCTTTGGCTCCCCTTGTGTCGAATCTATAAATTTGGGTTGAATACTCTACCCTCGAAAACTGTTGCGATCCCCTATACTTGTGGGTTATCAACTCTCATCCCTTGCATTACATTATTCATCATTTGCCTCTCGTTTTCCTCTCTCCCACTTCTAAAATGATTTTCAGAAAAATACAAAAAGATTTGCCTTTTTATTTGCCCTTCTTCCGTTCGTCTTTTCGCTTGCTTTTTGGTTGCTCATTTGCTAAATCGGTTTGTTGCCACCATGTCTGAATCTGCGTAGGTTATCGTTCAAAATTTTGAGAATATTACTAGCATAAATCTTGAGGAAAAACTTGGTTCTTGTTCTTTAGATCGTGAAACTGAAACTTCCCCTAACTATAAGGAAAAAACTTTTCATGTGGGAGACGGTAATATTATCGGGAAAAGTATTATTCAAGAATTCTTTGAGTGTACGAGAACCTTGCCTATTAATAATAGATCTATCCTTCTTGATACAAATTGCTAAGCAGACGCAATTCCCATCCTTATTGATAAATTAGAAAGAAAATTTGTGCACATCCAACCCGCCTTGCAAAAGATATTTTATGAACTTCCCAATATTCGTCATCCTAAGGCTAAAAAGATTGCCTCTATTATCCTTATGCGAGAATTTGATTTTATAATACAAGAAGCTAGAGAGATTTTTGCTTTATACAATAAAGATATTGAACATCCTCTGATTGAAGAAATACTCCATGCTAAAGAAACTTTGCATAGCTTGGAATCTAGAGATTATCAATCTTATAGCGACAATCTTTGGAGGAGAGTGCCTTATCCAGAAATTACTCAAGCCCTTTAGCTTGATACTTATGATAAATTTGATCGAATAACTCAGGGGATTTATGTTGGATTTAATGATGATTGGTTGAAATAGATGACTAGGGAACCAATTAAAAACGAGATACGCATTTTATATGATGATATATATGGTGATGATCCTGACTATGGGCTTATGAATGTAAAAATCACTAATCAAAGTCCTTTTCATGAATTAAGTTCACCTACTAGAAGGGATAAGAAAGAAAAGAAGGATTTGCTAAGAAAAGTTTTGGAAGACTTGATTAAAAAGGAGTTGGATGATAATACCTATATCTATGTTTTATGCCTAGCTAGGGGCGTTAAACAATAGCGCTTGTTGGGAGGCAACCCAATTTTTTTTGTTTTTTGTTTTTTTTTCTGTTTTTCCATAAATACACATTATTACCTCTGTGGTAGTTGTGTTTTGGTGTTTTAATTAGTGTTTGAGCCAAGTAAGACCTTTGGGATGGCTTACAGTGATAGTTGATTTGATCCTGCTGCAAAACAGAAATTTTGCGCCCAGTAAAACAATTTTAGAAAATAACAGAAGCGTGATTTTGATCTGAATTTTTTACACAAGATTGATATACAACTTTCCCATGTCGTCCTAATTTGTCAGAATTTTTGGAGATAGATAAGTATACGAAGTTTATAGATTGCTACAGATTGTTCTGTTTTTGACAGATTCTGTTTTCTATGTGTTGTTTGCTTATTTTGATGAATCTATGGGTAGTATCAGGGGGTATGAACCCTGGAAAAGTTGGAATACAGTAGATATTACACCAATATAAATAAATAATGAGTTCACAACAGTACAAAAAATGTGGTTATTTATTTTCTTATACTAACGAATCTCATGAGTTTTCTGTTGAGTTTTGTGTTGTAAAGTTTTCAAGTTTTGAGTAAAGATTTGATGGACTATGGAATAAGGAGTGGCAAGAGCCTAAGCTTGGGGATGCCCAAGGCACCCCAAGGTAATATTCAAGGACAACCAAGCATCTAAGCTTGGGGATGCCTCGGATGGCATCCCCTCTTTTGTCTTCAATCCATCGGTAAATTTACTTGAGACTATATTTTTATTCACCACATGATATGCGGTTTGCTTGGAGCGTCTTGTATGATATGAGTCTTTGATTTTTAGTTTTCCACAATCATCCTTGCTGTACACACCTTTTGAGAGGGACATGCATGAATCATGAATTTATTAGAATACTCTATGTGCTTCACATATATTTTTTGAGCTAGGCAATTTGCTCTAGTGCTTCACTTATATCTTTTTAGAGCACGGCGATGGCTTTATTTTATAGAAATTGTTGAACTCTCATGCTTCACTTATATTATTTTGAGAGTCTCTAAACAACATGGTAATTTGCTTCAGTTATGAATTTAGTCCTAATATGATGGGCATCCAAGAGGGATATAATAAAAACTTTCATATAAAGAGCGTTGAATACTATGAGAAGTTTGATTCCTTGCATTTGTTTTGAGATATAAAGATGGTGATATTAGACATGCTAGTGAGTAATTGTGGATTGGTAGAAATACTTGTTTTAAATTTTGTGATTCCCGTAGCATGCACTTATGGTGAACCGTTATGTGATGAAGTCGGAGCATGATTTATTTATTGATTGCCTTCCTTATGAGTGGCGGTCGGGGACGAGCGATGGTATTTTACTACCAATCTATCCCCCTAGGAGCATGCGTGTAGTACTTTGTTTCGATAGCTAATAGACTTCCGCAATAAGTATGTGAGTTCTTTATGACTAATCTTGAGTCCATGGATTATACACACTCTTACCCTTCCACCATTGCTAGCCTCTCTAGTACCGCACAATTCTCGCCGGTGCATTAAACCCACCATATACCTTCCTCAAAACATCCACCATACCTACCTATTATGGCATTTCCATAGACATTCTGAGATATATTGCCATGTAACTTACACCGTTACGTTTATTATGACACGCTTCATCAATGTTATATTGCTTCGCATGATCATGTAGTTGGCATAGTATTTGTGGCAAGGCCACCATTCATATTTTTTTATACATGTCACTCTTGATCATTGCACATCCCGGTACACTGCCAGAGGCATTCATATAGAGTCATATTTTGTTCTAAGAATCGAGTTGTAATTCTTGAGTTGTAAGTAAATAAAAGTGTGATGATCATCATTATTAGAGCATTGTCCCATGTGAGGAAAGGATGATGGAAGCTATGATTCCCTCACAAGTTGGTATGAGTCTCTGGAATTTACAAAAAATAAAAGAGGCCAAAAGAATCCCAAACAAAAAAATGAGAGAAAAGAGAGAAGGCGCAATGCTACTATCCTTTTACCACACTTGTGCTTCAAAGTATCACCATGATCTTCATGATAGAGAGTCTCCTATGTTGTCACTTTCATATACTAGTGGGAATTTTTCATTATAGAACTTGGCTTGTATATTCCAATGATGGGCTTCCTAAAAATACCCTAGGTCTTCATGAGCAAGCAAGTTGGATGCACACCCACTTAGTTCCTTTTGAGCTTTCACACACTTATAGCTCTAGTGCATCTGTTGCATGGCAATCCCTACTCACTCACATTGATATCTATTGATGGGCATCTTCATAGCCCATTGATACGCCTAGTTGATGTGAGACTATCTCCTTCTTTTTGTCTTCTCCACAACTAGTGCTATATCCATGGCTCACGCTCATGTATTGCGTGGAAGTTGAAAAAGTTTGAGAACGTCAAAAGTATGAAAAAATTGCTTGGCTTGTCATCAGGGTTGTGCATGATTTAATACTTTGTGTGATGAAGATGGAGCATAGCCAGACTATATGATTTTGTAGGGATAACTTTCTTTGGCCATGTTATTTTGAGAAGACATGATTGCTTTATTAGTATGATTGAAGTATTATTGTTTTTATGTCAACATTAAACTTTTGTTTTGAATCTTATGGATCTGAATATTCATGCCACAATAAAGAAAATTACATGGATAAATATTTTAGATAGCATTCCACATCAAAAATTCTGTTTTTATCATTTACCTACTCGAGGACGAGTAGGAATTAAGCTTGGGGATGCATGATACGTCTCCAACGTATCTATAATTTTTTATTGTTCCATGCTATTATATTATCTGTTTTGAATGTTTTATATGCATTAATATGCTATTTTATATTACTTTTGGGACTAACCTATTAACCTAATGCCCAGTGCCAGTTTCTATTTTTTCCTTGTTTTTGAGTTTTGCAGAAAAGGAATATCAAACGGAGTCCAAACGGAATAAAACTTTCGCGATGATTTTTCTTGGACCAGAAGACACCCATAGGACTTGGGAGATGAAGTCAGAGGAGTCCCGAGGCGGCCACAAGCCTCAGGGGCGTGCCCTGAGGGCTTGTGGGCCCCTCAGAGCTCCTCTAACCCTAATTCTTGGCCTATAAATTCTCAAATATTCCCAAACGACCAGAAGCGTTCACCAAAATACTTTTCCGCTGCTGTAACCTTCTGTACCCGTGAGATCCCATCTAGGGGCCATTTCCGGCATGCTGCCGGAGGGGGATTCGATCATGAAGGGTTTCTACATCAACTCTATTGCCCTTCCGATGAAGCGTGAGTAGTTTACCTCACACCTATGGGTCCATAGCTAGTAGCTAGATGTCTTCTTCTCTCTCTTTGATCTTCAATACAATGTTCTCATCGATGTTCTTGGAGATCTATCCAATGTAATATTCTTTTGCGATGTGTTTGTCGAGATCCGATGAATTATGGATTTATGATCAGATTATCTATGAATATTATTTGAATCTTCTCTGAATTCTTATATGCATGATTTGATATCTTTGTATTTCTCTTCGAATTATCGGTTTGGTTTGCCCAACTAGATTGGTTCTTCTTGAAGTGGGAGAGGTGCTTAGTTTTCCGTTCAATCTTATTGCGGTGTCCTCACCTAGTGACATAGTAGGGGTAGCGAGGCACGTATTGTATTGTTGCCATCAAGGTTAAAAAGATGGAGTTTTCATCATATTGGTTGAGTTTATCCCTCTACATCATGTCATCTTACTTAAGGCGTTACTCCGTTCTTTTGAACTTAATACTCTAGATGCATGCTGGATAGCGATCGATGTGTGGAGTAATAGTAGTAGATGCAGAATCATTTCGGTCTACTTGACACGGACATGATGCCTATATTCGTAATCATTGCCTTGGATATCGTCATAACTTTGCGCTTTTCTATCAATTGCTCCAATAATTTGTTCACCCATCGTATGTTTTCTTTCAAGAGAGAAGCCTCTAGTGAAACCTATGGCCCCCGGGTCTATTTTCCATCATATACTTTCAGATCTATAAACCAAAAAACCCAAAAATACCTTGCTGCAATTTATTTGTTTTTACTTCATTTTACGTTTTAGAAATCTTTTATACCTATCCCTATCAGTTCTCATCCTTGCAATTGACCGTGAAGGGATTGACAACCCCTTTATCGCGTTGGGTGCAAGTGTTTGATTATTTGTGCATAGATTGGAGACTTGCTTGTACCTCCTACTGGATTGATACCTTGGTTCTCAAACTAAGGGAAATACTTATCTCTACTTTGCTGCATCACCCTTTACTCTTCAAGGGAAAACAAACGCAATCTCAAGAACTAGCATGATACAAGAACTTGAACTGAAGAGAGATGATAAAAATAGATACAAGGTGGCACTTATCATAGTCGTCATCTATGTACAAGCTAGTTTATTATGTAATTATGGTATATTGTGTGAAATATAAGAGATCTCCAAATGTAACGGGTTGTTGAGTAAGTTGGCACTCTTGGAATCTAGGCAAAATATGACATCTTTTTAACCCCTTGTTATTTCGCTGTTTGGTGTGTAAAATTCATGGGACTTAGTCCACATGATATGCATCTTGTTGTGTAAAAGTTTCAAAAAAATGCCATCTTTCTATTAGGCTATTTGATGGAATTTTCACTACTGCAGGATGCTGCTAACGCGACACTACAATCAGAGACCCTTCGACAAAACTATGTGTGATGCATTAATTGCAAACAGTGGTGTAATAAAACCATAAAAATGATAAGAAACGTTTGCGATGGCAGAGTCATCAAACACGATTCAGATTATAGTTGCGTGTGCAATGTGTGGCATACAATTCACTCAAATGAACTGTTTGTGATGAGGCAACACAACAGAAACGGTCAGCCAGATGATGGTGTGTGCAATAGAGGGCATACAGTTTACTTGGATGAACTGCTTGTGATTAGCCAACACAATAGAAACGGTCAGTCAAATCAAGGTGTGTGCGATATACGGCATACAGTTCACTCGGATGAACTATTTCTGATGAGCGAAAACAACAAAAACTGTCAGCCAGATCAAGGAGTGTGGGATAGACGGCATACACTTCACACGGATGGACAGTTTGTGATTAGCCACAACAAACAGAAACGGTCAGATAGATACAGGTGTGTGCACTAGATGGGCACACATTCTAATTAAAAGAAGTGTGCGGGGTGGTAATAACGAGCACGCACAATTGATGGAACAAGTCGTGTGCTGACATCGCCGATTGCGGTGCATCCTATGATGCAAACGCCACATATGCATCCGAGAAGGCGTGCCCACGTTACGCCATCAGGGAATCGTGCCACACTTCGAAACTATAACCGTCAATAAATTTTGAGCTTGCTTCCCGTCACATTCCAAATTACCACGCTATATTTAATTGCAAACCTGTTCACACCGATCAAAACCTAAACGGTTTCCCACTTTGCATCATATTACTAGGTTATAAATACTACCTACTCCAAGATGACTGCACATTACTCCTCAATTCCTCATCAATAAAAACAAACAAGTCTTTCATCGTCATTCCTTGCGTCTGCCACGTGCCGCATGAGTTATGGGTCAAGAAATTACCACGGAGAGGCGAGCATGGAAGCGGAAACACGAGAGATGTCCCACTTCACTGGGAAAGCAGCCAACATGTCCCGTAGCAGCACATAGGTCCCGCCGCACCACCGAAGCAGCACAGAGGTCCCACCGCGCCGTCGATGCAGCAGACTGGTCCGGCGACGCCGCGGAAGCAGCACAGATGTGCCGCCGCGCTGCGGATGCAGTAGAGAGGTCCTCCCGCACCACGGCGGCCTGGGAAGATGTCTCGCAGGCATGCGAGGACTCTCACAGGCGCATGTGCGCTATGCTCAATAACCTAATGGATCGGATCTCGGTTGGGCGAAGCTGCAGGATGAGATCCGCAGACTAAGGGGTGACAAGGCAAATCTCCGCACCAAGAGCGATCTGCTGAGGGTGAAGATTGCCGGAAGGGCGAAGCAGCACGAGGAGACCACTGCCTTGTTGAAGAAGAAGGGCATCATCCTCAAGAAACTTATGGATGAGAATGCCATGCTCCGCGTCGACCGTGAAAGGCTGGTGGGGGAATCCGTGGATACTACCAAGAAACGTATTGAGGACATGAAAGATATCATCGTCGGTCGCCGTGAGAACTAGTCGTGGAGGCGATGAAGAAAGGTGTTGGAGGAACTCCGTGCCCTACAGCAACACATCAAGAAAGTAGAGAGCAGCAACGCAAATCGTTGTTTGTGTCTTCCTTCTTCTTTTGCCCTTGTGTCTTTTGTGCGTTGCCGCATGTGGCATTTTTAGTTATCTTCCTAAATATATAAGACATTTATTATCCATTGCCATTGTCATTATATTTATATCAGTCTTCCTAAGTCTCAGTTAATGCTTGGTTAAAAAAAAGTCTCAGGATGCTACATATGTCCGTCAGATCTTACATCAAGATCCGTGCAAAGTTTTCATTTTAGATTTTCTTTTTTCTCTATTGAATCTCAATCGAGTGAGACATAGCCACACCATTAAGCACCTATAAAACAGGGGCTCGGGCACTATTAATGGAGAAGTTGGGAGGGAGGTGGGCGGCAGATGGAGGTCGAAGGGCTCACCTCCTGATAAGCATGCGCAGGGGTCTGCTCACACGCCTTGCATACTTAAATAGCTACCCCGCACGGTGCCTCCTAACCAATAAAAAGGGGGCGCGTGGTGGCACGTAAATGGTTAGTAGAATGCCCACGGTTTCAATAATACTTGTGCTTCTGATTATAACATGACAGCTCTTGTTCCAAAATGACTTTGTTGGTTGTTAATGTGTGCGCATTCACAAATCGGACAAAAAATTTACCACATCATGTTGGTGCCATGTGAAAGCAACATGTTGAGTTTCATGATTTTCAGGCGAGTTTTGGATATACAGGAATTTAAAAACCAAGTTTCTCAATGTTTCCGGCCGAGCCACAACACTCAGATATTTCAAATCCATTCTCATTTTTTGCATGGGACCTAAACATTGACCCAAGGACAAATATATGATTTTTCAACCCATTTTGGTGCACTGGAGCATGTGCATGTAGTTCAAATTTGAATTATGCACATTAAATGGCTAGAAAACTCAAATAATGTATAAAAAAGGCAAAATGAACCCTAAAAATCGAAAATTTGGCACGGAACTCCCATTGATCTATGTTGCCTCTGTAAAAAAATCAAGGCAGGAAGAGGCGGCGTATGTCGTTTCGCACACAGAGGTGAGAGGTTCCTTCTCAGAACCACGAGCCTTCCTGAGAGAAGCTCCGACCTGCAAGAAGCTTATACCAAAACTTGTCCCAAATCGGACAATTTTTTTACCACGACATGTTGGTGCCATTTTATGATACCATGCCAAGTTTCGCAATTTTCAGGTGATTTTTGGATTTATAGCAATTTAATAATGAAGTATCTCAATGTTCCGGCCTAGCCACGATGCCGAGGTGTTTGAAATTCATTCCCAATTCTTGCATGGGACCTAAACATTCACTCAAGGACACACATATGTTTTTTCAACCAACTTTGGTGCACTGGAGGATGTGCCTGTAGGTCAAAATCGAATTATACACATTAAATGACTGAAAAACTCAATTAATGCATAAAAAAGGCAATATGAACCCTAAAAAATTCTGAAATTTAGAACGATACTCCTACTGGTCTATGTTGCATCTGTAAAAAAAATCAAGGCGGGAAGAGCAGTGTATGTCATTTCACACACAGAGGTGACACGTCCCCTCTTGGAACCACGAGGCTTCTTGAGAGAAGCTCCTGTTTGTAAGAAGCTTATACCATACCTTGTCCCAAATCAGACAAAAAATTTACGACAACATGTTGGTGCCATTTCATGATACCATGCAAAGTTTCGTGATTTTCATGCGATTTTTGGATTTACAGGAATTTAAAAATCAAGTATCTCAACGTTTTCGACCTAGCCACGATGCCGTGGTGTTTGAAATTCATTCCCATTTCTTGCATGGGACCTAAACATTCACCCAGGGACACATATATAATTTTTCAACTCATTTTGGCGCAGTGGAGCATGTGCATGTAGTTCAAATTTGAATTATGCACATTAAATGGCTAGAAAACTCGAATAATGCATAGAAAAGGCAAAACAAACCCTGAAATTTTCCAAAATTTAGCACGGAACTCATATACTTGCATGTTCACTCCGGATAAGTTCTAGCAATTCAAACACCATCCTTTCCTTCAGTTACACCATTTTGTCTTTCAAATTAGAATGAAAAAAATCAGGTGCACCACAAATAGTTTACTGGCAAGAATCGTGTGCGATGTGATATAAAATATCTTGGCGCACCCTTTGGTATGGCTTACGCCGAAGCTTCGTCATTCACAGTCCACCGCCCGCGCTCGAACCACACTTGCGCGCCAGTTTCTCGCTGTTGGGGAACGTAGTAATTTCAAAAAAATTCCTACGCACACGCAAGATCATGGTGATGCATAGCAACGAGAGGGGAGAGTGTTGTCCACGTACCCTCGTAGACCGACAGCGGAAGCGTTATCACAACGCGGTTGATGTAGTCGTACGTCTTCACGATCCGACCGATCAAGTACCGAACGCACGGCACCTCCGAGTTCTACACACGTTCAGCTCGATGACGTCCCTCGAACTCCGATCCAACCGAGTGTTGAGGGAGAGTTTCGTCAGCACGACGGCGTGGTGACGATGATGATGTTCCACCGACGCAGGGCTTCGCCTAAGCTCCGCAACGGTATTATCGAGGTGTAATATGGTGGAGGGGGGCACCGCACACGGCTAAGAGATCTCAAGGATCAATTGTTGTGTCTCTGGGGTGCCCCCCTGCCCCCGTATATAAAGGAGCAAGGGGGAGGCAGCCGGCCAAGGGGAGAGGCGCGCCAAAGGGGGGAGTCCTACTCCCACCGGGAGTAGGACTCCTCCTTTCCTTGTGGGAGTAGGAGAAGGGAAGGGGGAGGAGAAAGAAGGAAGGGTGCGCCCCCCTTCCCTAGTCCAATTCGGACCAGACCATGGGGAGGGGTGCGGCCACCTTTTGAGGCCTTTCTCTCCTTTCCCGTATGGCCCATTAAGGCCCAATACGAATTTCCGTAACTCTCCGGTACTCCGAAAAATACCCGAATCACTCGGAACCTTTCCGAAGTCCGAATATAGTCGTCCAATATATCGATCTTTACGTCTCGACCATTTCGAGACTCCTCGTCATATCCCTGATCTCATCCGGGACTCCGAACTCCTTCGGTACATCAAAACTCAATAAAATTATCATCGTAACGTTAAGCGTGCGGACCCTACGGGTTCGAGAACTATGTAGACATGACCGAGACACGTCTCCGGTCAATAACCAATAGCGGGACCTGGATGCCCATATTGGCTCCCACATTTTGTACGAAGATCTTTATCGGTCAGACCGCATAACAACATACGTTGTTCCCTTTGTCACCGGTATGTTATTTGCCCGAGATTTGATCGTCGGTATCTCGATACCTAGTTCAATCTCGTTACCGGCAAGTCTCTTTACTCATTCCGTAACGCATCATCCCGCAACTAACTCATTAGTCACAATGCTTGCAAGGCTTATAGTGATGTGCATTACCGAGTGGGCCCAGAGATACCTCTCCGACAATTGGAGTGACAAATCCTAATCTCGAAATACGCCAACCCAACAAGTACCTTTGGAGACACCTGTAGAGCACCTTTATAATCACCCATTTACATTGTGACGTTTGGTAGCACACAAAGTGTTCCTCCGGTAAACGGGAGTTGCATAATCTCATAGTCATAGGGACATGTATAAGTCATGAAGAAAGCAATAGCAACATACTAAACGATCGAGTGCTAAGCTAACGGAATGGGTCAAGTCAATCACGTCATTCTCCTAATGAGGTGATCTCGTTAATCAAATGACAACTTATGTCTATGGCTAGGAAACATAACCATCTTTGATTAACGAGCTAGTCAAGTAGAGGCATACTAGTGACACTCTGTTTATCTATATATTCACACATGTATTATGTTTCCGGTTAATACAATTCTAGCATGAATAATAAACATTTATCATGATATAAGGAAATATATAATACTTTATTATTGCGTCTAGGGCATATTTCCTTCAGTCTCCCACTTGCACTAGAGTCAATAATCTAGTTCACATCACCATATGATTTAACATCAATAATTCACATCACCATGTGATTAAGACCCATAGTTCACATCTCTATGTGACCAACACTCAAAGGGTTTACTAGAGTCAATAATCTAGTTCACATCGCTATGTGATTAATACCCAAAGAGTACTAAGGTGTGATCATGTTTTGATTGTGAGATAATTTTAGTCAACGGGTCTGTCAGATTCAGATCCGTAAGTATTTTGCAAATTTCTATGTTTACAATGCTCTGCACGGAGCTACTCTAGCTAATTGCTCCCACTTTCAATATGTATCTAGACCGAGACTTAGAGTCATCTAGATTTAGTGTCAAAACTTGCATCGACGTAACCCTTTACGACGAACCTTTTGTCACTTCCATAATCGAGAAATATATCCTTATTCCACTAAGGATAATTTTGACCGCTGTCCAGTGATCTACTCCTAGATCACTATTGTACTCCCTTGCCTAAATCAGTGTAGGGTATACAATAGATCTGGTACACAGCATGGCATACTTTATAGAACCTATGGCCGAGGCATAGGGAATAACTTTCATTCTCTTTCTATCTTTTGCCGTGGTCGGGATTTGAGTCTTTACTCAATTTCACACCTTGTAACACAGGCAAGAACTCTTTCTTTGACTGTTCTATTTTGAACTACTTCAAAATCTTGTTAAGGTATGTACTCATTGAAAAACTTATCAAGCGTCTTCATCTATCTCTATAGATCTTGATGCTCAATATGTAAGCAGCTTCACCGAGGTCTTTCTTTGAAAAACTTCTTTCAAACACTCCTTTATGCTTTGCAGAATAATTCTACATTATTTCCGATCAACAATATGTCATTCACATATACTTATCAGAAATGCTGTACTGCTCCCACTCACTTTCTTGTAAATACAGGCTTCACCGCAAGTATGTATAAAACTATATCCTTTGATCAACTTATCAAAGCGTATATTCCTACTCCGAGATGCTTGCACCAGTCCATAAATGGATCGCTGGAGCTTGCATATTTTGTTAGCACCTTTTAGGATTGACAAAACCTTCTGGTTGCATCATATACAACTCTTCTTTAATAAATCCATTAAGGAATGTAGTTTTGTTTATCCATTTGCCATATTTCATAAAATGCGGCAATTGCTAACATGATTCAGACAGACTTAAGCATAGATACGAGTGAGAAACTCTCATCGTAGTCAACACCTTGAACTTGTCGAAAAACCTTTTTTGCGACAATTCTAGCTTTGTAGATAGTAACACTACTATCAGCGTCCGTCTTCCTCTTGACGATCCATTTATTCTCAATTGCTTGCCGATCATCGGGCAAGTCAACCAAAGTCCACACTTTGTTCTCATACATGGATCTCATCTCAGATTTCATGGCCTCAAGCCATTTTGCGGAATCTGGGCTCACCATCGCTTCTTCATAGTTCGTAGGTTCGTCATGGTCTAGTAACATAACCTCCAGAACAGGATTACCGTACCACTCTGGTGCGGATCTTAATCTGGTTGACCTACGAGGTTCAGTAATAACTTGATCTGAAGTTCCATGATCATCATCATTAACTTCCTCACTAATTGGTATAGGCGTCACAGAAACTGGTTTCTGCGATGAACTAATTTCCAATAAGGGAGCAGGTACAATTACCTCATCAAGTTCTACTTTCCTCCCACTCACTTCTTTCGAGAGAAACTCCTTCTCTAGAAAGGATCCATTCTTAGCAACAAATGTCTTGCCTTCGGATCTGTGATAGAAGGTGTACCCAACTGTCTCCTTTGGGTATCCTATGAAGACACATTTCTCCGATTTGGGTTTGAGCTTATTAGGATGAAACTTTTTCACATAAGCATCGCAACCCCAAACTTTAAGAAACGACAACTTTGGTTTCTTGCCAAACCACAGTTCATAAGGCGTCGTCTCAACGGATTTTGATGGTGCCCTATTTAACGTGAATGTAGTTGTCTCTAATGCATAACCCCAAAACGATAGTGGTAAATTGGTAAGAGACATCATAGATTGCACTATATCCAATAAAGTACGGTTATGACGTTTGGACACACCATTACACTGTGGTGTTCCAGGTGGCGTGAGTAGTGAAACTATTTCACATTGTTTTAACTGAAGGCCAAACTCGTAACTCAAATATTTTACCTCTGCGATCATATCGTAGAAACTTTTATTTTCTTGTTACGATGATTTTCAACTTCACTCTGAAATTCTTTGAACTTTTCAAATGTTTCAGACTTATGTTTCATTAAGTAGATATACCCATATCTGCTCAAATCATCTGTGAAGGTGATAAAATAATGATATCCGCCACGAGCCTCAATATTCATCGGACCACATACATCTGTATGTATGATTCCCAACAAATCTGTTGCTCTCTCCATAGTTCCGGAGAACGGCGTTTCAGTCATCTTGCCCATGAGGCACGGTTCGCAAGCATCAAGTGATTCATAATCAGGTGATTCCAAAATCCCATCAGTATGGAGTTTCTTCACGCGCTTTACACCAATATGACCTAAACGGCAGTGCCACAAATAAGTTGCACTATCATTATTAACTTTGCATCTTTTGGCTTCAATATTATGAATATGTGTGTCACTACGATCGAGATCCAACAAACCATTTTCGTTGGTGTGGATGACCATAAAAGGTTTTTATTCATGTAAACAGAACAACAATTTTTCTCTAACTTAAATGAATAACCATATTGCAATAAACATGATCAAATCATATTCATGCTCAACGCAAACACCAAATAACATTTATTTAGTTTGAACACTAATCCCGAAAGTATAGGGAGTCTGCGATGATGATCATATCAATCTTGGAACTACTTCCAACACACATCGTCACCTCGCCTTTTACTAGTCTCTGTTTATTCTGCAACTCCCGTTTTCGAGTTACTACTCTTTAGCAACTGAACCAGTATCAAATACTGAGGGGTTGCTATAAACACTAGTAAGTACACATCAATAACATGTATATCCAATATACCTTTGTTCACTTTGCCATCCTTCTTATCCACCAAATAGTTGGGGTAGTTCCGCTTCCAGTTGACCAGTCCCTTTGCAGTAGAAGCACTTAGTCTCAGGCTTAGGTACAGACTTGGGTTTCTTCACTTGAGTAGCAACTTTCTTGCCGTTCTTTTGAAGTTCCCCTTCTATACCTTTGCCCTTTTCTTGAAACTAGTGGTCTTGTTAACCATCAACACTTGATGCTCTTTCTTGATTTCTACCTTCGTCGATTTCAGCATCGCGAAGAGCTCGGGAATTACTTTCGTCATCCCTTACATACTATAGTTCATCACGAAGTTCTACTAACTTGGTGATGGTGACTAGAGAATTCTGTCAATCACTATTTTATCTGGAAGATTAACTCCCACTTGATTCAAGCGATTGTAGTACCCAGACAATTTGAGCACAGGCTCACTAGTTGAGCGATTCTCCTCCATCTTTTAGCTATAGAACTTGTTGGAGACTTCATATCTCTCAACTCGGGTATTTGCTTGAAATATTAACTTCAACTCCTGGAACATCTCATATGGTCCATGACGTTCAAAACGTCTTTGAAGTCCCGATTTTAAGCCGTTAAGCATGGTGCACTAAACTATCAAGTAGTCATCATATTGAGCTAGCCAAACGTTCATAACGTCTGCATCTGCTCCTGCAATAGGTCTGTCACCTAGCGGTGCATCATGGACATAATTCTTTTGTGCAGCAATGAGGATAATCCTCAGATCACGGATCCAATCCGCATCTTTGCTACTAACATCTTTCAACATAATTTTTCTCTATGAACATATCAAAAAAAAACACAGGGAAGCAACAACGCGAACTATTGATCTATAACATAATTTGCAAAATACTATCAGGACTAAGTTCATGATAAATTTAAGTTCAATTGATCATATTACTCAAGAACTCCCACTTAGATAGACATCCCTCTAATCCTCTAAGTGATCACGTGATCCATATCAACTAAACCATGTCCGATCATCACGTGAGATGGAGTAGTTTCAATGGTGAACATCACTATGTTGATCATATCTAGTATATGATTCACGCTCGACCTTTCGGTCTCCGTGTTCCGAGGCCATATCTGTTATATGCTAGGCTCGTCAAGTTTAACCTGAGTATTCCGCGTGTGCAACTGTTTTGCACCCGTTGTATTTGAACGTAGAGCCTATCACACCCGATCATCACGTGGTGTCTCAGCACGAAGAACTTTCGCAACGGTGCATACTCAGGGAGAACACTTATACTTTGATAATTTAGTGAAGGATCATCTTATAATGCTACCGCCAAACAAAGCAAGATAAGATGCATAAAGGATTAACATCACATGCAATCAATATAAGTGATATGATATGTCCATCATCATCTTGTGCTTGTGATCTCCATCTCCGAAGCACCGTGCTTGTGATCTCCATCTCCGAAGCACCGTCATGATCACCATCGTCACCGGTGCGACACCTTGATCTCCATCGTAGCATCGTTGTCGTCTCGCCAACTTATTGCTTTTACGACTATCGCTGCCGCTTAGTGATAAAGTAAAACTATTACATGGCGATTGCATCTCATACAATAAAGCGACAACCATATGGCTCCTGCCAGTTGCCGATAACTCGGTTACAAAACATGATCATCTCATACAACACATTATATCACATCATGTCTTGACCATATCACATCACAACATGCCCTACAAAAACAAGTTAGACGTCCTCTAATTTGTTGTTGCATATTTTACGTGGCTGCTACGGGCTTAGCAAGAACCGTTCTTACCTACGCATCAAAACCACAACGATAGTTTGTCAAGTTGGTGCTGTTTTAACCTTCGCAAGGACCGGGCGTAGCCACACTCGGTTCAACTAAAGTGAGAGAGACAGACACCCACCGGCCACCTTTAAGCAACGAGTGCTCGCAACGGTGAAACCAGTCTCGCGTAAGCGTACGCGTAATGTCGGTCCGGGCCGCTTCATCTCACAATACCGCTGAACCAAAGTATGACATGCTGGTAAGCAGTATGACTTATATCGCCCACAACTCACTTGTGTTCTACTCGTGCATAGCATCAACGCATAAATCCAGGCTCGGATGCCACTGTTGGAGAACGTAGTAATTTCAAAAAAATTCCTACGCACACGCAAGATCATGGTGATGCATAGCAACGAGAGGGGAGAGTGTTGTCCACGTACCCTCGTAGACGGGCAGCGGAAGCGTTATCACAACGCGGTTGATGTAGTCGTACGTCTTCACGATCCGACCGATCAAGTACCGAACGCACGGCACCTCCGAGTTCTACACACGTTCAGCTCGATGACGTCCCTCGAACTCCGATCCAGCCGAGTGTTGAGGGAGAGTTTCGTCAGCACGACGGCGTGGTGACGATGATGATGTTCCACCGATGCAGGGCTTCGCCTAAGCTCCGCAACGGTATTATCGAGGTGTAATATGGTGGAGGGGGGCACCGCACACGGCTAAGAGATCTCAAGGATCAATTGTTGTGTCTCTGGGGTGCCCCCCTGCCCCCGTATATAAAGGAGCAAGGGGGAGGCAGCCGGCCAAGGGGAGAGGCGCGCCAAAGGGGGAGTCCTACTCCCACCGGGAGTAGGACTCCTCCTTTCCTTGTGGGAGTAGGAGAAGGGAAGGGGGAAGGAGAAAGAAAGAAGGGTGCGCCCCCCTTCCCTAGTCCAATTCGGACCAGACCATGGGGAGGGGTGCGGCCACCTTTTGAGGCCTTTCTCTCCTTTCCCGTATGGCCCATTAAGGCCCAATACGAATTTCCGTAACTCTCCGGTACTCCGAAAAATACCCGAATCACTCGGAACCTTTCCGAAGTCCGAATATAGTCGTCCAATATATCGATCTTTACGTCTCGACCATTTTGAGACTCCTCGTCATATCCCCGATCTCATCCGGGACTCCGAACTCCTTCGGTACATCAAAACTCAATAAAACTGTCATCGTAACGTTAAGCGTGCGGACCCTACGGGTTCGAGAACTATGTAGACATGACCGAGACACGTCTCCGGTCAATAACCAATAGCGGGACCTGGATGCCCATATTGGCTCCCACATTTTGTACGAAGATCTTTATCGGTCAGACCGCATAACAACATACGTTGTTCCCTTTGTCACCGGTATGTTATTTGCCCGAGATTTGATCGTCGGTATCTCGATACCTAGTTCAATCTCGTTACCGGCAAGTCTCTTTACTCATTCCGTAACGCATCATCCCGCAACTAACTCATTAGTCACAATGCTTGCAAGGCTTATAGTGATGTGCATTACCGAGTGGGCCCAGAGATACCTCTCCGACAATTGGAGTGACAAATCCTAATCTCGAAATACGCCAACCCAACAAGTACCTTTGGAGACACCTGTAGAGCACCTTTATAATCACCCATTTACGTTGTGACGTTTGGTAGCACACAAAGTGTTCCTCCGGTAAACGGGAGTTGCATAATCTCATAGTCATAGGGACATGTATAAGTCATGAAGAAAGCAATAGCAACATACTAAACGATCGAGTGCTAAGCTAACGGAATGGGTCAAGTCAATCACGTCATTCTCCTAATGAGGTGATCTCGTTAATCAAATGACAACTTATGTCTATGGCTAGGAAACATAACCATCTTTGATTAACGAGCTAGTCAAGTAGAGGCATACTAGTGACACTCTGTTGTCTATATATTCACACATGTATTATGTTTCCGGTTAATACAATTCTAGCATGAATAATAAACATTTATCATGATATAAGGAAATATATAATACTTTATTATTGCCTCTAGGGCATATTTCCTTCACTCGCAGCATCGAGCGAAAAAATTTGGCAGCCGCGGAAATATCTAGCTCCCCGCCTCCCCCCGACCAAAAGCCACATTTCCACTGTTCCTACTTCCTTTCCAAGTTCAAACCCTCACTGCTTTACCTGCAGCCCCGCCTCCTCCTCGGCGACCCTTCTTCTTGTTGCGCGGCCTCGTCAATATAGTCAGGTAATCCACCCCCATCCTCCTTCTCCTTCTTCATCCCACATGCCCCGACGACAGGGCGACACCTTTCGCCCAAATAACCGCCCTGTTGTACAAATAAGCGCCACCCACAGCCATTTTGCACGCAGTATAGCGAGGAGCTGATGAGCATCTGGCAGTGGAGAAGAAAATCGTGGCCGCACGCGTGGATGAGATTGCGATGGCTGCCATGTGTGCCGACTGCCAGATCTTGGAGGAGCACCTCGCCTTCGAGGCCACCATCGACGCCGCCACGTGGTTGGCTACTTTCAAATATTGTTCATGGTGTTTTATCGAGGCCACCCCCGGTGCCTTCCAGTGAATTGTCCTCTGTAATCTTAGCATGCAATCTAATTTTCTGAAATGTAATGTTCAGTTAACAGTTTGGTCAAACAATTGCTACAGTTCCTAGTAGTTATCAAGCATTCTTGGTTTGGTTACCTGTCTTATCTTCTAGTATATGTTCTATTCTACAATGTGGTGCTCATTTAACTGTTTGGTTCATTGGTTTTGATGTCTAGTTAACTGTTCGGTTCAATTCTGCAATCTGATGTTCATTTGTTGTGGAACTTTGTATTGTTATGCATGTGAGAATTAAATCAAATTTGGCCGTACTAAATACACGAGAAACATATACAATTGCTCTATTTCCAAGTTGTTTAGCATGGTCTGTGTTATCCTTGGGTCATGGTAGTGTTGTAGAGGTCTTCGGCGTTGGTGTGTCACTACTGCAGGATGTTGCTAACGCGACACTACGATCAGAGACCCTTCGACGAAACTGTATGCGATGCAATAATTGCAAATGGTGGTGTAAAATAACCGTCAAAAAAGGTGCAAACTGTTTGCGATGGCGGGCACATCAAACACGGTTCGGATTTTAGTTGCCTGTGTGATGATGAGTATACAGTTGATCCATACGAACTGTTTACGATTAGGCAGAACAACAGAAACGGGCAGCCATATCAATGTGTGTGCGATATACGGCATACAGTTTGCTCTGATGAACTGTTTGCGATGATCGAGGTGAACACAAACGATTCGGCGTAACAAGATGTGTGTGATACCCGGCAAACAGGTCGGTAATCAGAATTGTGTGCGATCATTATAGACAGCCCATACAGACTTTTTTTGAATTG
The DNA here is from genome assembly GCF_002575655.3 of Aegilops tauschii subsp. strangulata. Classification (NCBI taxonomy): domain Eukaryota; kingdom Viridiplantae; phylum Streptophyta; class Magnoliopsida; order Poales; family Poaceae; genus Aegilops; species Aegilops tauschii. Next base: position 347,453,766 of record NC_053038.3, on the reverse strand, counting down.
TGTGCTCGTCAGGGCACACAGTTCAACAAACCAACATGTGGGCAATAATGTAGAAGATCGATCTTTGTCGAATACTTATTACTAACCGTCTGCAATGAGATTGACAGGATAAACAGAGATAACAAATTAATATGAGCGAACAAAAACAGAGATATGTACAGTCTGCTTAAATTAGCCCTTCTTCTTGTTGTTGTTGGATGGCCCCACGACAACGTCTTGGTGAGGACGCTTCTTGCCACTGACGGTTGGCTTTTCATCGCCGCCGCCGTCGTCCTCCTCCTTGTTCGACCATTCCTCCTCATCATCATCGTCGTCCTCTTCTCCGTCCTCCGACGGCTCCTCGTCCGTCGGCTTGTCATCTGACGACTCCGGAGACAGCGTCCCTTCCATGATCCGGATATAATCGAGGTATGGGCTCGACGCTGGACTCAAGGAAGACGAGCGAGATGATTCTGATGTTGACCTATCATCGGGCGCTAGACTGCTGGTCGAACTGTCGTCCTCGCTGTTGCTCGACATGGCTGCAGAGTGTGTGCCAATGTGTAGCACGGCCTGCCGGGGACGATGAAGATGGTGGACACTTAAGCGGGGTATGCAGAGAAGAGGAAATGCCAATTGAAGCGGGGGTTGGCGTATTATCTAACCGCTCATATAATCAACCGCAATTATTTGTACCCAGTCGCTCCAAATTCCCGGGGTTGCGCAGGACTCCTATTGGCCGGTTTATTTTTTCAGGACAAAAGGAAGGAACAAGTTTTGGGATTATGCACCGGTACCGGTACGAACGGAGTAGGACAGTTGGCAAGCAATACATTGAGATCTTCTTATTGATAAAGCCAGTAATAATCAAACTACAAAGGAAAATAAAAAAAGACAAAGGAAAATATTTGCACGAATCTTCGCGTAACATCAATGGCATAGGACCTAGATGTGCATTACTTAGAGCATGTGCTTTCGCAATACTATCAAACAAAACCCCTAATCATCATTGCAAACAGCGCATAGAACATGGCTAATGCGACAACCACAACTACACATGCTAGTTCCTTCTTGTTTCTTACTTTCATCTGTTGCCTGTGATTGATTCTTTCTTGCTTCATCGTACTGATTGTACATTCCAGATCAGCCAGTTTCTTCTTCAGCTTTATGTTATCTTCTGCGAGCTTGGTGATAACACTCCGAGCCCTACCATGCCATTCTTCATCCAGCCAGTTAACAAAGGCACAAGCCTCATATCCCTGCCAATGTTAAATAGTATTTAGGATGAGCGGTGGCATTAACTGAAGTAAAATGATGAACTTAGCACTAACCTCTAAGGGGCAACTGAGAAACCGCCTGCCAATGTCGAATCCCTCCGTGCATACACGTCGAGCGGGAGTGTGCCCGTGCACACAACTTAGCTTTTGGTACTTATCGGTGGCGTAAAACTCGGAGTCGAACTCGTGTTGCAGGAGTCTGGAGTCATGCTCCGGATCCGGTGGTAGATCGCTTTCCTGGGGGAGGGGGTGTCATTTAGGACGGATTCAGCAAGGAGCTATACTTTGGACATGCTAAAAAAGATCGGGATAGATTGGAACCTGACAAGACGATTCGGATCCATAGTACACCTGCCTTCTGATGACCTTAGGCAAGTGCTCAGCGGCGACCGCCGTCGTGGCGGCGATACGAGCAGGAGCAGCCGCATCGAAACCATCAGCACCACTCGTCCGCATTCCCCCAATGTCAGCGCCACGCGAGGGAATTTGGAGGCTATGTAGGGATTTGGGGGAAATGGGGAAACTGTGGGGATAAGCTAACGGTCGGGGACTACTTATGGCACTACATGTTGTATACGGCACACTGTTTATACATGTCGTTTGTGTTAGGTATTACAACGTCACACACAATTTCCGCACCAAACCGTGTGAGAAGACAACGTAGGTTAGACACGGTGGCCGTTACATAACCGTATGTGATGTACTACCCTATCCATATAATTGAGTTACACTGATACCGTGTAAACCGCCGCTCTGCGGATATCCGTAAAAAAAACAGCTGCTCTGCATATAGAGATGGCAGCGGCGGCCTAGGCGGCGGCTATCGTAGAAGAGGTAAATCCTCGGTCGGTGGGCGGTGGCGGCGTCATAGGAGGTCAATCCTCGGTCTGCGGCAGGAGATAGGAGGAGCTCAACCATCGAGGTCGGCGGCGGCGTGATTCGAGCACATCCATCGCGGTCGATGGCGGGATAGTGGAGGTCGAACTTCAGGCAGCAGCCGCACTAAGCTTTGCTCCTCGACCCTGTTGTCTCTGTGTGCCGCCGCATCGCGCTTCTCTGTCTGCTAGGTGGAGGTGGCCGCGCGGCTAATTAATTAAGGTATACTTTTCGTGAGTGGCTTAATTAAGGTATTCAATTCCTAAGGGTAGTGTTGTACTAGTACCCTACGTGTAAATTGATTGGCCATTAATTTTTGTCATTGCACGTCTGGATAACAACATGGAGCGCCCTCGGTAATTATGAAAATAAAACCTTGTGATTTATGCACGCATCTTTGGGCAGCAGTTAATCCGTGTATTAATGTTGTTGTTTTGTTTTTAATTACCATTCGTGTGTTGTAGATGGAACAATCTCGATGGATGAAGAATCGGAAAACCGCAGATTTTATCAGTGGCGTGACAGAGTTCATGAATTTGGCTAAAAGTACAAAGAGGAGAATTGGTGATGCGGATTACATCTTGTGTCCATGTACTGATTGTGCCAATACAGAGTCACATGAAGTTGCAGATGTCCAGTTGCACTTAGTCTCTAGGGGATTCATGGATGGATATACACGTTGGACCAGACACGGTGAAGAGGAGGTCATGGATGAAGATACCCAGGGTAGCGAGATGCCAAACCCCGATCAGTGTCACATGGATGTTGAATCTAACATCGGGGCAGAGGCATCAAGCTACCAATGGAACACCGGAAAGCCGAAACGCCCACTGGAAAACCAAGACGTCGACGCAGATGACGACAATCTTGATATGCCAGATTTAGCTGCTATGATTGCAGATTTTGAGGGCCCAAAAAAGGATATGATTGGGTACAAGGATCTGCCAACCATTGATGTAGACTCCAAGAAAGAATTGTATCCAAGTTGCAAAAAGAAATATTCCAAGTTGAGTGCTACCTGGCGCTTCTCAGATTTAAAGTAGCAAACGGTCTATCAAACAAGGGCTTCACAGAGATGTTAGGTCTTTTGAAAGAAATTCTTCCGAAAGATAGTGCTCCTAGAAGCACGAATGAAGCGAAGAAAATTGTTTGCCCATTGGAACTTGAAGTATACAAGATACACGCTTGTGTGAATGATTGTATATTGTACCGTGGTGAGTACAAAGATTTGCGTGCATGTCCCACATGCAAGCATGCACGATACAAGCGCGAGAGAGCAAAGGACAAGTACAAATTGGACGACGAGATCAAGATAGGAATCCCGTTCAAGGTTGTTTGGTACTTGCCTTTAATTCCAAGGTTGAGGCGTTTGTTTGCAAACCCTAGAGAGGCAAAGAGGTTGCGGTGGCATCATGATGAGCGAATTGCGGATAGGCTTATGAGGCATCCGAAAGATGGGGCTCAGTGGGAATTAATTGACAACAAGTATGTAGACTTTGCCAAGGAACCTAGAAGTATAAGGCTCGGGGAGTGTACTGACGGGATGAACCATTTTGGCGATATGAGCACCAATCACAGCACATGGCCGGTGCTTCCAATACAAAAAATACACTTCCGTGATGATACGTGTTTGTCACAGTAGGTCACGTTTTCTGTCATGCATGTACATCCATGATGATTTTATGACAGAATCAAGATAGTCATACCTATGTTGTCGTAGATGTGTTCCATGACATTACCAAAATTATCATCACGGAAGTGTCCACTTCCATGACGATAAATCGCGCGTCATAGAAGTGCTTTCGTCAAGGGTGACCGACACGTGGCATCCATCGTAACGGGTCGCCGTTAAGCTATTGGGTTCGGTTTTGGATCCGATAACCCGCTAACAGCCTGGACCGATGATGATTTTCCACGTGTAAAATTCTCATTGGCCGGAGGAAACACATGTTGGCTCATCGTTGGGACAAATGCCATCCATTCATTGGACGGGAGGCGCCCATGATATGTCAACATGTGGCACGGCCCAATAGAGGCCCATTCCGGTGAAAAGGCCGGCCCGTTTGACTTGGTCAAAAGGTAACAGGCCAGCCCACAGAAAGCCTGTTAACGGCATGTTCGTATATAGCCCATTTACGACCCGCTATCTCACGGCCCGTTACGGCCTATCGGAATTAAGCCCAGTAGCTTCATCTGGGCCATCCAATATGATTCCAGCCCGTTGTAACTTCCGGCCCATGTATGGCCCATGATGTCTTTTGGCCCATACGAGGCCATTTGTAACTCTTGGCCCATTAACGGCCCGTGGTGAATCTGGCCCGCAATGAAAAGTGTACCGCTTTATACCCATTAATGGCCCATTATTCCATTGGGCCATTTCCAACCCGTGTTATCTTTCGGCATTCTCATGGCCCATTTATTCCTGGGCTCATTTCCAGCATTCGGTTACTTACGGCCTGTTACTAGCCTTTTCTGCTTGTGGGCCAAATTCAGCCCGTGGTTACAATCGGCCCGTTTGCGGCCCGCTAATCCATTGGGCCATTTTCATAGCATCATCAAATACGGCCGATTAACGACGGCCCATTATTGTCGGCCCATGAACGGACGATTCCAACTCTAGCCCGTGTAAGGCCCATAATGCTGTCTGTTATTGGGCCATGTTTGGCCGACCGATCATACAGCCCGTAGAAGGCCCATTGATGCTACGGCTCGTAGAAGGCCCATTGTTTCTATGACCCTTAGAAGGCCCATTGTTTCTACGGCCCGTAGGAGGCCCATGGTAACTACAGTAAATATGCAGCCCATGGTTATTGTGGCCTAGTTTTAAAAAATAGGTTATTGCGGCCACTAGCAAACCGCGGAAAAAGAACTGCATTGACTACAAGCAAATAAATAAACAAGACAACAAGGAAATAAATAGGCAAGCTACTTACGCTAGGCTATCACGGCTATTACACATACTACATCCACTGGGCATCAAAGTTCGCCACCAGTGCAAATATAGGGAACAAAGCAGCATATCATATACACTGGTTGTCAAAGTTGGCGACCAGTGCAAATAAATGCTGCAGCAAAACAAGTCCAGAACTGAAACCACTTCAGAAGAGCTCAAGAAACAATATTCTGGGTACCCATAATGCTGGCAAGATGCTTAGCAAGCTTATTAACTTCCTCTTGTTTGGCGCTTAAATCCTCCAGCACTTGCTGTTGCACAAGAAAGTATGCATATGAATTCTGCAGGGACTTCCTCAGTCCTTCGGCTTCTTGCCGCAGCACAGCTCACTGATGCCTTTCATCTTGTAGCTGAGACTGAAGAAGCCGAAGTGATTCAGGCAGTGAGTTCGAAGAGCTTGTGCCAGCGGTACTGGCCAGCAACTCGAACACTACATCAACGCAGTACTGTGGGGTTTTCTCACTATCTACAAGATCGTTTTTATCACCTTTCTTGGAGACCAACAGGGTTGTCTCACTATCTTGAACCTTATCTGCATTACTTTCTCTACCATTGCATAGTGGGGTGCTCTTCTCCAATATTCTGTTCGCATACTAGAAGAGAAACAAGCAAACACATCGCAGGTTTAGCATGTAGTATACGAAACTCATTTTGGTAAACCGGTTCAGTAGTAAGGTGGACAGGATAACAACATGAAACAAACATATATCTATGTACTATGGTCATTGTATTTTCCATATCATTCTAGTTTGTGTTGCCAAATCAAGATAGAGACATAGTTCAACTCATATATTTTTAAGACACAGCAGCATATACAGAATATAAGTGTGAGAAACTACACTGCATTGGCAACACTTGTAATGTGCATCACATGAGAACATAACTATTTATACAACTGAAACTGAAATCAACATAGAGCAAGAGGTTAGAACAACAATCCAGTTAAAGAAATAGGTTTAAAACATACATGTTGCGCCATTGGAGTTTCAATTGGATCCTTCAAATTCGAAAGTAGTTGGTATGAGTAAATACAGTGATGCAACAGCAAAGGAGTATGGACCATAGCTATGGAATCTGACCTGAGAACAGTTGCTCTTCTGATTTAAACGCGGAGTTTGGGTTCGCTGTGGTGGTCTTCGTGCTTTGGGCATTGCAGTTGCTTTACAAACTGCTCGTGTGGGGGCACTCTGTGGTGGACATGGTGCTTCGCTTGGCCTTTTTATACATTAATTGAGTTTCTGGTCATATAATGTGCATAATTCAAATTTGAACTACAAGCACATGCTCCCGTGCACCAAAGTTGGTTGAAAAATCACATGTGTGTCCTCGGGTGAATTTCTAGGTCCCATGCAAGAAATGGGAATGAAAGTCAAACATCTAGGCATCATGGCTCGGCCGAGAACATTGAGAAACTTGGTTTTAAAATTCTTGTAAATCCAAAATACGCCTGAAAATAATGAAACTTGTCATGGTGTCATGTCATGGTACTACCATGCTGTGGTAAAAAAATAGGCCGAATAGGAACAAGTTTTAGTATAAGCTTCTTGCAAACCAGAGCTTCTCTCAAGAAGGCTCGTGGTTCTAAGAAGGAACGTGTCACCTTTGAGTACGAAAGGATATACGCTGCCCCCCCCTTGAGTTTCTTTACAGAGGCAACATAGAACTACATGAGTGCCCTATTAAATTTTGGAATTATTCCGGGTTCGTTTGGCCTTTTTATACATTAATTGAGTTTCTAGTCATTTAATGTGCATAATTCAAATTTGAACTACAAGCACATGCTCCCGTGCACCAAAGTTGGTTGAAAATCACATGTGTGTCCTTCGGTGAATTTCTAGGTCCCATGCAATAAATGGGAATGAAATTCAAACATCTAGGCATCGTGGCTCGGCCGAGAACATTGAGAACCATGGTTTAAAAATTCTTGTAAATACAAAACACATGCCTGAAAATCATGAAACTTGGCATGGTGTCATGTCATGGTACTACCATGCTGTGGTAAAAAAATTGGCCGAATAGGAACAAGTTTTGGTATAAGCTTCTTGCAAACCGGAGCTTCTCTCAAGAAGACTCGTGGTTCTGAGAGGGAACATGTCACCTTTGTGTGCATAATTCAAATTTGAAATACAAGCACATGCTCTAGTGCACCAAAGTTGGTTGAAAAATCACATGTGTGTCCTCGGGTAAATTTCTAGGTCCCATGCAAGAAATTGGAATGAAATTCAAACATCTGGGCATCGTGGCTCGGCTGGAAACATTGAGAAACTTGGTTTTTTAATTCCTGTAAATCCAAAACACGCATGAAAATTATGAAACTTGGCTTGGTGTCATGACATGGCACCAACATGCTGTGGTAATTTTGCTGTCTGATTTGCGAAGGCACACACATTAACAATCAACAAAGTCATTTTGGAACAAGTGTTGTCACGTTACAATAGGAAACACAAGTATTATCGAAACCGTGGGCGTTCTATTTACCATTTACGTGCTGCCACGCGTCCCCTTTTTTTTATTAGCTAGGAGGTGCCGTGCAGGGTAGCTATTTGAGTACGGGAGGCGTGCGATCAGACCCCTATGCGTGCTTATCGGGAGGGGAGCCCTTTGACCTCCATCTGGCGTCTACCTCTCTCCCAAGGTCTCCATTAATGGCGCTCGAGCCTCTGTTTAATGGCATGGCTATGTCTCACTCGACTGAGCTTTAAGAGAGAAAAAAGAAAATCTGAAAAGAAAACTTTGCACGGATCTTGATGTAAGATTCGATGGACCTATATAGCATCTACTGTGACTTATAGCAAGACTAATGAATATATAAGGACGACGACAGTGGATAATAATTATCTTACATAATTAGGAAGATAATTAAAAAAGCCACATGCGGCTACACCCGAAATACACAAGGGCAAAAGAAGAAAGAAGACAATGATCTGGCTCGCTGATCTCTACTTTCTTGATGCGTTGCTGCAGGCCGCGGGAACTAGTCTCCGTGGCGAGCGGCGATGAGCTCTGTCGTGTCCTCAAGACGCTGCTTGAGAGCATCCACGGATTCCTCCACTAGCCTTTGGCGCTTGATGCGGAGCATGTCATTCTCGTCCATAAGTTTCTTGACAATGACGCCGGTCCTCTTCAACAAGGCACTGGTCTCCTCCTGCTGCTCTGCACTTCGGACGATCTTCGCTCTCAGCAGGTCGCGCTCGGCCCAGAGCCTCTCATTGCCCTCCCTTAGTTGTCGGATGATGTCGGTAGCCTGTTCAAACGAGGCATTCATGCCGTCCTGCAACCTCGCCCAGCCGTAGATCTGATCCATTTGGCTATGGACGATCGCATGCATGCGCCTATAAGAGTCGTCGCCTGGCCGCGAGACATTTTCCAGGCCGCCGCGGCACGGTGGGACATCTCTGCTGCATTCGCGGCGTGGCGGGACATCTCTGCTGCTTCCGCGGCGCGGCCGGACCAATCTGCTGCATCGACGGCGCGGTGGGACCTCCGTAATGCTTCGGCGGCGCGGCAAGACCTCTGTGCTGCTACTTTCGTGCGGCGGGACATGTCGGCTGCTTTTGCGGCGAGGTAGGACATCGCTCGTGCTTCCACTTCCATGCTCGCCTCTCCCTGGTGGTAATCTCTTGACCCAGAACTCACGCTGGCCATGGCAGACACAAGGGAAGGACGTTGAATGACTTGTTTGTTTTTTGTGGACGAGGAGTTGAGGAGGAATGTGCAGTCATCTTGGCATAGTAGTATTTATAACTGAGTACTAATATGCTCCTACTACCTCCATCCTGGTTTATAGGTCACCTTTGTAGTTCGTGCCAAATTTTGACCAAATATTTAGCTAACAAAATGTTAATGCATGTCAACAAAAATTATATCATTGGATTCGCATTTCAACATAGCTTTCAATGATATAATGGTAACACGTATGAACGTTTTGTTAGTTCAATATATAGTCAAAATTTGACACAATATACAATGGGACCAATAAACCAGGATGGAGGTAGTAAGTGGGAAACCGTTTAGGTTGTGATCGGTGTGAGTAGGTTTGCAATTAAATATAGCATGGTAGTAGTAATTTGGAATGTGACGGGACGCAAGCTCAAAATTTATTGACGGTTCTAGTTTCGAAGTGCGGCACTATTCCCGGATGGCGTAACGTGGGCACGTGTTCTCGGCCGTGGTGTAGCATATGCCATGATAGTTCTTTTTCTACTGTTGTGTAGGTGTAATAACTGGCACCGTCGGATACATATCTTACGGTTATTGGGGCGTTCGTTAGGAATAGCCTCGTGGCGAGCTATAGACTAGTCTTTTTTAGACGCGTTACACCTATCTCTCGGGACTTCTTGCACACACCATCTCTAGCTCCCTAGGTCGATGCGACCCACATACACTTGTACTCTGAGTTTAGTACGTTATACAGGAAGAGAAGAGGTGCACGCACGCACTTGTCCTCTCTCACACACACATCTGTAGCTACGAATTGTAGTGTTCTCAACCATCAGATTGGCTCTATCATAGGTTTCACGTTGCTCCTTGGCCTTGAGATTGAGAAGTTTAAAATGCGGAGGCTAAGCTGGAGGCGCGAGGTTTTGGTTAATGTGCGGGCCGCACACGGCACCAACACGACACGAGCTTCGTCTGCTTGGTGCGCAGTTGGGTGAGTTGTCCAAGCATAGACACAACCAGGCCCTCCTTGGTATCTGCACCTCGACTTATGCACAGAGAAATTAGGATCGGAGGGAGTACTACTAGTAGTAGTACTACTACTTTGATGTGTCGCGTCAACTCGCACAAGTATGCAACACTTCCTGAACAAACAAGCATATAAGCTGTTATACTTCTTATAAGTTGTTATACTTCTTACCCAAAGGATCTTTATATCCAACAGACACAAAATATCCGTTCGACTGTTGGAAATTACTTTAACTGCTGATCTGATGTCGAAGTAATTGCCGCATCGCCACCAAAACCCACCATCTCTTAAGCTAAAGTAGACCGAGCTAACCCCTGTATTAGCGTATTACTAAGATAAACAGAAGGCACTGTAGAATCATTTAGGATGTGAGCTTGTCAATCTGAATGAGGAGGGACGCCAGCTTAGCCCCGGCCAGTAGCTTGGGCAGAACTGTGAAGAAGTTCAGCTCCTGCACACCGACGTCGTCAGGATCCTTGCTGCTTGTCACCTCCATTTCCACCTTGACGGCATCGGTCCTGCCTTTGGGCTCCCCGGGCGGGCCGTTCGCCCACAGCTTGGCCACGTAGTGCGGCAGTGGGGACGACCCCGCTCTGATGCACACGACCGACACGGCAATAGGTGCGCCGATGTCGAGCACGCCGCCGACCAAGAAAAACATGCGGCCGTCCTCCTCCGTGAATAGCAAGAGTCGTGGCTCCGACAGTGGCACTTGCAGCTGGAGCACCTTGCCGTACTGGATCCTGTGCACGGGCATGGGATGCACGGTGCTGATGTGGTGGGAGAGCACCGACGGCGGGCCTTCTTAGCCGCAGACGGGCATGGGGGAATTTGCAAGGCGCGAGTGGACACATGCTCTAGTGATCGGCGAGCTTGTGGTAAGTGACGTAGAGCCCACAGCCTTCGTGCGGGCACTCCACCCTCACTGTCGGGTGGTTGGTGCGACATATGCCAAGGGATGGCTTATCATTGTGGGAGCCAATAAAACGTCGCCGGTTCCTGGAAACGGGATGAGGCGAAGACATGCACGCCGGCGGATCTTACCCAGGTTCGGGGCTCTCCGAGGAGATAACACCCCTAGTCCTGCTCTGCGGGGTCTCCGCATGATCACTAGATCGATGGAAGGTAGCTACAATCGCTCCTAGAGCTGTTGAAATCAAGGGAGAAGAAGAACAAGGCTAGCTCTTACTTCTCTCTATCTATGGTGTGTGTGCTATGCTAAGAAGGCAACTCTATGCTCAGAGGCCAACTATGCTTGGCCGCGAACCCTTTGCATGGGTGCTCCGGGGGGTTTATATAGGCCTACCCCCCGGGGGTACAATGGTAATCCGACTGGGCTCTGGTCCCAGCTGTTAGTGTCTACGCTCGCCGGCTGCTGGGTCCCGTCGGCCGGTGGGTCCCGCCGGCTGCCGGCTACTTGGTCGACAGGCCGGCCCCACCGCCGAGGGTTTTGTCGGCGGCTGCTTACTGTAGGGCAGAAGCGTCGCGCCGCCCAGGGTCTATTCGGCAGCCGAACGAAGAAGCCCAGGGGCGGAGCGGCAGCCACCAGGCGGGAAGAGGCGGCCGCGAAGGCGGCTCGCTTCCGCAAGGTGGTGAAGCAACCGCAGACCGTGTCGGCGTAAGTCCAAATCTTTCTTTGTGTATTCTCTTTCTTTCTTTTCTTTCTTTGGTGGTTCTTGAACTCTCGTCTTTTTCTTCAACGATCAGAGCTCCGTTGTCTCTTGAGCGGGCGGCCGCCGGCTCCGTCGTCGAGTCGCCAAGGGGCTCTGGGAGCACCACCCGCCGCGTGGACCCCCGCGCCGACCTCCAGGAGGCGACGGAAAGGAACGCGCGGGAGGTGCGGGAGGAGCAGGAGGCACGGGAGGCGGAGGCACGGAAGGCAGCCGCCGCCCAAGCGGCTCGGGAGGAGGAGGCGGCGAAGGCACTCGCCGAGGCCGCAACCAGGGCCCAGGCAGAGGCTGAGGCCGCGGCGGCGCCAGGGGAGGTTTTGATGGTCACCCCCCTGCGCGTCATGGCACCTGGGGACGTGGAGCCCTCGCCAGGGGGAGCCAGCGGCTCCCAGCCGGGGCTGGGAGGAAGCGGCGACGATGTCATCATTTTGGAGAAGGGGCCGGAGCCGACCCCGCCAACTGGGGCGGCCCAAGGCGGCCGGCTTGATTCGCCGCCTACACAGTCAGTGGAGGGCGAGCCGGCCGCGAGGGCTGAGGTGGCGGTCCGGATTCCGCCAAGCCGGCGTGCGAGGAAGGCCGCGTCGGAGCCGCAGAAGGCCGCGTCGGAGCCACAGCCGGCCGTAGGCTCCAGCTCGTCGGCCCGAGATGCGGAGGCGGCCAGCGCTACCTCGGGGTGGACACCAGGCGGAGGGACGGCCGTGGTGAACGTGGCTGCGCAAGACGTCCGGACCCGGCTCAAAAGCCAAGCCGCGCCGCTGAGGCGGTTCACCGATGAGTTCCTTGCAACGCGGGCGGCGATCCGGGTTAGTATTCCCGTCTTGTTTTTTTCTTGATCTTGATTTCTCTTCTTGATCTTGATTTCTTCCGTGGGGGCGCGTCAGCGCACCCACTGGGTGTAGTCCCCGAGTTCTGAGTCGGCTGCTGAGCAGGCGGCTTGGAACTTCTTGGAGGATTTGCTTTTGCTGTTTTTGTTCTTACTTTGGTCTTCTGACCATCTTGCAGGATTACCACAACCTTCGAGCGGCCGCCTTCAACTCCCAGGCTCGGGAGCTGACTCAGAAGACCGCCGACCTTACTGAAAGCCGAGGTGCGTCACTTGATCTTTATCTCATGTGGGGGCGCGTCAGCGCACCCACTGGGTGTAGTCCCCGAGATTCGGGCCGACTGGTGAGCAGTCGGGTCAGATCTTCCTTGACGATTTCTTATTTTTCTTCTTCTTCTGCCGTTTCTGCAGTGGCCAATGCCAGTCTGAGGGCACAGCTGGGGGAGTCCCAGACTGCTCTTCATGCCAAGGACGCCGAGCTCGCCGCCTTGGTGCAGGAGCGCGACCGCCTGGTCAAGAAGCTGGCCGACCAGGAGGAAAGCCACAAGGCGGCACTGAAGGCGGTGCAGGACCGCGAAGCCACTCTCCAGGCCGAGTTCGAGACGGAGGCGGCCGGCTGGGCAGAGGCCAGGCAGACTCTGGTCTCCGGCTATGGCCAGATCGAAGATCTGGTTGACGGTAAGCCGTCTACCTCTTCGTCCTTTCTTGCCATCTGCCACTTTGGCTTGTTTTCTGATTTTGGTGTTCCTTTCTTCCTTTCTTCCTTTCTTCTTCTTCGCGCAGAGTACTTCCCTGGCTATTCGACTGCCGCCAACCAGGCCATCGAGGCCCGTCGCCAAGCGAAGAGGCAAGCCGGCTTTGAGATCTCGCCAACTGCCGGCCGCTCGCTGGAGGAACAGCTCCTGGCGATCCAGGCTCGCATCCAGCCGGCTCACCGGCTGCTCCGCCGGCTTCAGCATGCTGGGGCGCAGGTCTTGGCCGCCCTCTGGCCCGGCCAAGTGGTCCCTCGCCCCCCCCCCCCCCCCAGTCGGACTGCCGACTGGCTGGAGGTGGCAGTCGGCCGCTTCGAGGCTTGGAAGGCCTCGGCGGCTCGCTCCGGCGCCAGGCGGGCGCTGGAGTTCGTCAAGGCCTGGTATCCCGGCCTGAGCCTGGACCAGCTGGCTACCTGGCGGCAGCAAGCCGACACGGAGTTGGAGCCGGCGCGGCCGGCCATCATTCGGCGGGCTTCGGCGATCGCCGACTACACCGACACCAGCATCTTCGCCCCCGAGGTGGACGACAATGGAGTCACCCAGCCGGAAGAGTGGTTCGGGCTGGACCCGGCGTACGGTGAGGACTCGGCGGAGGAGATCGACTCCAGCGACGAGGGCGAAGAGGAGGAGGAGGAGGGTGAAGACGCCGAGCCGGCTGGTGGAGTAGCCGGCCAGCCTCAGCCTGACCGCGCCTCCAGCACTACGTTGCGCGCCTCCACGCCTCCTGCCGCAAGTGGTGGTCAAGCCGGGGCCCGCTAGTCGGCCACTCCTTCAGCCGGCGAGGCCGCCTTCACCGACCAGCTCGGCCTCCATGTCGCGCCCTAGTCTGCCGTCTTTTTGTTTTTCCTGTCTTGTTACTCTTTAGAACAATGTTTGGTTAAATTCGCACAATTCCACCCACTGGGTGTATTCGAACTTATGTCTGTTGCCGGCCTGTTGGCGGCTTAATGTATCTATAGCTTATGCAATTGGCCTTTCCTTGTATTTTGCTCTTTGTCCTTTTGCTTTTTCTTTGCCGCCCTCCCTTGGTTGCCGCCTCCCCAGTCAAACAGTTGCTCTGCAATCTGTAGCCGGGGAGTGCCTGGCCGAGTGGGGAGGGGGAAGTACTTTAGCTCTGCTGGACTAAAGCTAAGTTTTTTAGGAAGCCGGCCAGCCGGCTGCTTTGACAGTCGGCAGGCATATTTGGAGGCTGTCTCTTTGCTATATAGGTTCGTTGTTCCTTAGCCGTTTTTCGTGTGGGCGTCCTTTCTGTCTTTCCTCTTGCTAGTCGGACAGTCAGTTCTTTGAGCTGCGACTTTCAACAAGAGAGGACTTGGGGGCCGGCGCACTACTTTGCTGACTTCAGGAAGAACTTTCGATATAGCTCAAGGCGGCCAGTCCCCGGGCCGACTAGTCGAACCCGGTGCCGGACAAGAATTCAAAATGTAATAATACATTCATGGATATGACACTCGTCATTCATAGATAAAATAAAAGGCAGTCCCCGAGTACTGTTCGGGGGGCCTGTTGGTTTGTACTTAATACAAAGGGGGAGCGTGATACATACTGCTTTTCAGCTGTATAATCGTCTTAGGAGGTTTGCGTTCCATGGTCGCTCCGACTCCTTGCCGGAGTCGTCTCTCTTGCATGCTCTTGGTTTTTGCGCGTCGATCAAGTAGTAGGAGTCGTTGCCGAGTGCCTTGCTGACGACGAAGGGGCCTTCCCAAGGGGCCGAGAGCTTGTGCTGGCCGGCTGTTCGCTGGATCAGCCGGAGCACAAGGTCGCCCTCTTGGAAGGATCTTGGCTTGACCTTGCGGTTGTAGTAGCGGCGCAGCCCTTGCTGGTAGATGGCGGACCGGCTGAGGGCTAACAACCGGCCTTCTTCCAGTAGGTCGACGCCGTCTTCTCTTGCTTCTTTGGCTTCCTCCTCCGTGTACATGGTGATCCGAGGCGAGTCGAACTCGATGTCTGTTGGGATGACAGCCTCGGCACCGTACACGAGGAAGAATGGAGTGAAGCCGGTTGACTTGTTAGGTGTAGTGCGCAGGCTCCAGAGGACAGCCGGCAACTCTTCGAGCCAGCAGCCGGCCGATCGCTCCAGTGGCACAACCAGTCGGGGTTTGATGCCGGAGAGGATGAGTCCATTTGCTCGCTCGACCTGGCCGTTTGACTGCGGGTGGGCAACGGACGCTAAGTCTAGTCGGATGCCCTGCGTCGCGCAGAAACGTTCCAGTGCTCCTTTGGCGAAGTTCGTGCCGTTGTCGGTGATGATGCTGTGCGGCACGCCGTACCGAGTAGTGATGTCGGTGATGAATGTTATGGCAGTCGGCCCGTTCAGCTTCTTAATCGGCTTGGCTTCGATCCACTTTGTGAACTTGTCCACAGCAACGAGTAGATGTGTCAGGCCGCCGCGGGCTGTCTTGAAAGGGCCCACCATGTCCAGTCCCCAGACGGCAAAAGGCCAAGTAAGGGGAATGGTCTTGAGGGCAGAAGCCGGCAGGTGTTGCTTGGAACTAAAAACTTGACATCCTCTGCAGCTCTTGACTATTTCTTTAGCATCTTCCAAGGCAGTCGGCCAGAAGAAACCATGGCGGAAAGCCTTGGCCACAAGGGATCTTGAGGCTGCGTGGTGGCCGCATTCGCCTTGGTGGATGTCTTTGAGGATTGCCACTCCTTTTTCTGGCTCGACACAACGCTGGAAGACTCCAGTGACGTTGCGCTTCACAAGCTCTCTGTTGATTATTGTATATGCTGCGGCTCGTCGTTGCACTAGTCTTGCTGAGATCTCATCAGCCGGCAGCTCTCTGCTGACTAGGAACTTGAGGATGGGCTGGGCCCATGAGGGAGCTGTGACTTCTTCTTCTGTTAATGTGGCCACCATGACTCGGGTGGGTGGGTTGGGCATTGAATTGGAGTCGTTGCAGTCCCCGGGCCGACTGCTGTAGTCCCCGGGCCGGGTTCTGAAGTCCCCGGGCCGGGTGCCACTACGGCAGTCCCCGAGCCAGTTGTCGAAGTCCCCGTGCCGCCTGCGGGATTTCTCCAGTCGGATCCGGCTGTATCTGGCGCAGGCGGTACGAAGATGGAATCCGACTCTGGAGACGACTTGATGGACAGCTTGAGGAGGCGCTGGAGGGAGACGCCAGTCGGTATGGCTTGTCGGGTGGAGCCGATCCGTGCTAGGGCATCTGCTTGGTCGTTGTCGGCCCTTGGCACGTGAAGGAACTCACACCCTTCGAAGTATCCGCTTATCTGCTGGACGAGGAAACGATAGCTCGCCATGTTCGCATCCTTGGCGTCCCAGTCGCCAGATGATTGCTCGACCACCAAGTCTGAGTCGCCGTAGCACAGGATCCGGTGTATGCCGAGCTCTTTGGCTAGCCGGAGCCCGTGTACAAGCGCCTCGTACTCGGCGACGTTCTTGGAGGCGGCGAAGTGGATCTGCAGCGTGTACTTGAGCTTGTCGCCTTTGGGAGAGGTGAGGACGATGCCGGCTCCCAAGCCGGTGCGCATCTTGGACCCGTCAAAGTGCATCCGCCAATGGGTAGAGTCGGGAGCCGGCGGTAAGTACTGGGTCTCGGCCCAGTCGACGAGGAAGTCAGCCAATGCTTGCGACTTGATGGCGGTGCGGGGTTGATAGAAGATCGTGTAGGGCGCCAAGGCAATGGCCCATTTGGCCACCCGGCCGGATGCATCCCGGCTGCCTATGATCTCGGCGAGCGGGGCAGTGCACACGACCGTGATGGGGTGCTCTTGGAAGTAGGGCTTCAATTTCTTGGCAGCGAAGTACACCCCATAGCACATCTTTTGGTCGGGTAGTTTTGCTTTGAGCTGGACAGTACTTCGCTGAGATAGTAGACCGGCCTCTGGACTAGCTGGGCTCGGCCTTCCTCCGGGCGCTGGACCACAACAACAGTGCTGACGACTCGGCTAGTCGCGGCGATATAGAGGAGCATGGGCTCCTTCTCAGTCAGTGCAGCCAGGACAGGCGGAGTGGTCAGCATTTTCTTCAACTCATGGAAGGCTTGGTCGGCTTGATCATTCCACTCAAAGTGAGTGGACTTCTTCATGAGTCGGTACAGGGGGAGGGCCTTCTCTCCTAGTCGGCTGATAAAACGATTCAGGGAGGCTAAGCAGCCAGTGAACTTCTGCACATCTCGCAGCTTGGTGGGAATCTCCATCCTCTCGATGGCCTTGATCTTGATGGGGTTGCACTCAATGCCGCGTTCGGAGACCAGGAAGCCTAGCAGCTGGCCGGCTGGTACTCCGAACATGCACTTCTCGGGGTTGAGCTTGATCTAGAATCGGCGCAAGTTGGCGAATGTTTCTTTCAGGTCTTCCAGCAAGGTACCGCGCTTCTCTATCTTCACCACAATGTCGTCTACGTAGACGTGGGCATTTCTGCCGAGTTGTTTCAAGAGACATTTCTGCATGCAACGCTGAAAAGTGGCACCGGCATTTCTCAAGCCGAATGTCATTGTCAGGTAGCAGAAAGCTCCAAAGGGTGTGATGAAGGCAGTCTTCAGGCGGTCAGCCGGGTCCAACTTGATCTGATGATACCCTGAGTATGCATCCAAAAAACTTAACAGCTCGCATCCGGCTGTGGAGTCTATCACTTGGTCAATCCGTGGCAGAGCAAACGGATCCTTGGGGCAGGCCTTGTTCAGACTAGTGTAGTCTATACACATACGCCACTTGTTATTCTTCTTTAGAACCAGAACTGGGTTGGCAAGCCATTCTGGAAAGAACACTTCCATGATAAAGCCGGCGGCAAGGAGCCGGGCTATCTCTTCTCCCACGATTCTTCGCTTCTCTTCTGACAGTCGGCGGAGGGGTTGCTTGACCGGCTTCGCATCAGCTCGGACATGTAATTTGTGCTCGGCGAAATCCTTCGGGACACCCGGCATGTCGTTCGGGGACCATGCAAAGATGTCTCGATTCTCACGGAGGAAGTCGACGAGCTCGCCTTCCTATTTACTGTCCAAGTTCGCCCCAATCACAGCGAACCTCTCCGGGTTCTCCGGGTCCAGAGGTATCTTCTTCGTCTCTTTGGCAGGCTGGAAGGAGCCCTGCGCATCACAATCCTTGGGGTTGGGGGACAAGGCCGGCTGCTTGCCGGCCATGGCCACAACCAGTTCCAACATCTTCTTCTCTTCTGCCACTACGAGGGACTCGGCCAGCCGGCTACTGGCCATGGCTCACTCGATGGACTTCTTGTAGTCGCCGGCTACCGTGATAATCCCCTTCGAGCTCGGCATCTTCATCTTCAGGTAGGCGTAGTGGGGCACAGCCATGAACTTGGCCAAAGCAGGTCGGCCAAGCAGTGCATGATAGGGGCTCTCCAACTCCACTACCTCGAACCATATTGCTTCCCGGCGAAAATGATCTTTGTCTCCGAAGAGAACATCCATTTTGATCTTGCCGATTGGAGAGCAAGACAGGCCGGGTACGATACCATGGAAGATGGTGCGGCTCGGCATGAGCTGCTTCGCTTTGATGTTCAGCTTCTCCATGGTATCGCGGTACAGTATGTTGATACTGCTTCCGCCGTCTATCAGGATGCGGGAAAATCTGGCAGCTCGCCTCTCCGTCGCGAGGGTGACGTCCAAGACCATCGCATAGGAGCCAAGCGAAGGCATCACCTCTGGGTGGTCGGCCTGGCTCCAGCTGATTGGCTTTTCTGACCAGTGCATGAACTCGGCGGTGCTAGAGGCGACTGCATTCACTTCTTGGTGCTGCCGGCGTCGGCTGCGCTTGTCATCGGCTTGACTTGTGAAGACGACGTAGGCGGCGTGCTCTTCGGGAAATTCGTCTTGGATGGCGCCGACTGCCGGCCGAGCCGCCGGCTGCTGGGGGGCTGGAGGCGGCGGGTCGGGAGGCGGAGGCGACAACATCCCTTCGCCCGTGGTGATGCGGGTGAGCCAGTGGCATTTCCGGGTTGTGTGGTTGGACGGCTTCGCGCCGCTGTGGAACTTGCAGGGGGCATCTAGGGCTTGCTCGTAGGAGAAAGACGGCTGCTAAGGCGGCCGGCCACCCTTCTTCTTGGGAGCAGGCCGATCTTCGGGCTGCTCGTCTTCAACTGTGGCCACCTGCCGACTGGAGGAAGTCGGCATGGGGCCCTTGCGCTTGTGGTCGTTCTGGTAGGGGCGCCGATTAGGGTCGCCAGCCGGCGTCTTGGGAGCCGGAGTGATCACCTTCCCCGAGGCGTCTACTCGGAGCTCGGTCTTCATCGAGGAGTCGGCGGTGGCGTACTTGTCGGTGATGACTAGCAACTCGTCGAGGGTAGCTGGCTCGTCGCAGAGGAGTCGGTGCTTGAGGAGGGTGCCCTCTCGGCTCCCGGCAGTGAAGTACTTGATGGCCTGGACCTCGTGCACTCCCTCGCAGGAGTTGCGGAGCTCGGCCCAGCGCGTGAGGTAGTCGCGGGTCGACTCGTTGGGCCCCTGGACGCAGAGGGAGAGCTGGCGAGGCTTGGGAGGCCGCTTGTAGGTGCTGGTGAAGTTGCGGACAAAAACTTCGGTGAAGTCCAGCCAACTGTTGATGCTGTAGGGCTTGAGGCTGTTGAGCCATGTGCGCGCCGTGCCTTGCAGCATGAGGGGGACGTACTTCACGGCGACGCGCCGATTGCCGTTGGCTATGCTGACGGCCGTGGAGTAGTCGATGAGCCAATCTTTCGGCTTCACCAAGCCGTTGTACTTGGGCGTGTCTCTGAGGAGCGAGAACCCTTTGGGGAAGGGCTCGTCGCGGATGCGGGGGCCAAAGCATGGCGGGCCGACATCGTCTTCTTCTTCTAACGCCAAGGATCGAGCAAGGCGGTCGATCCTGTGGCGGGCGTCGTTCTCGCCGACTCCTTCTCAGCGGCCGAGTCGGTCGCCAAGAGTCGGGTGTGTGATAGGCGGCGGAGTGAGGCGTCTTTCTCTTCGAGGCGGGGGAGGAGGCAGATTTCCTTGGTGCTCTACAGCTCGAGGGAGGCCATCCGCGTCGCACTCGATGGTGATGCGAGTCCGGCTGCGGCTGGCAGCCGGCTCCTTGTCTTTCTTCTGGCGCGCGCCGCTCGCAGTCGGCGAGCGGGACGTCGCGGCGTGCTCCCGGCGTGGGGGATGACTATCAGCACGGGCGCCGGCTTCGTGCCGTTCTGCAGCCGCGTCGAGCAGCTGTTGGATCCGTCTCGTCATTTAGGGGAGCTCATCGGCTCCCAGCCCATTGAGCTCTTCTGCAGCCGCCTGAGCGGCTCGCAGATTCTCGAGCGGGGTGGCGTAGACGGGGCGATCTGTGCCCAGCATGCTGGCGACGGCTGCGCCGCGCTTCTGGACGAAGTCGGCTCGGCTCGGGCCGCTAGGCGGCGGCGTGCCGAAGGCGGCGCGGTCGACTTCGCGCTGGTGGGCCTCGGTGAGGCGTCTCATCGAGGCTATCTTCTGGCCCTCCGCGATGAGGGCAAGGTGGCGTGCCTCCAGGGTCTCGGCGTCGGCGTCGGCCGGGATGGGGACGGAGAGGTCGTGCATCGCCGCTTGCTGAGCGTCGCGGGCATTCTCGCCCGAGTTGGAGACGTGGCTGATGACCAGCACTTCGGTGACTCGAGGGAGGGGGTCGTCGAAGACCACCACGTCGGAGGGGTAGGCGTCAAGCGACGCGGTGTCGGAGTCGATGAGCATCGGGTCGGTGGAGCCGACCGACTCCACATCTGCAGCAGGCTCGCCGGAGACGTGAAGTTGGTCGAGGAGGCTGACGAGGCAGCTCTCGGGGTAGTCGGTGCCTGCATCGGACGCAGGCTCGTCGGAGATGCGAGCCTCGCCGAGCAGATCGGCGAGGCAGCTCGCAGCGCAGGCGTCGTCGACGCCTTGCAGCGTGTCGAGGCAAACGCCATCGGGCGCAGCAGGCTGGCTGCGCTCGCGGGGGAGGAAGAGGGTTCCCGTCCAGAACATGTCTCCGGACGACGGTGCACCTGGCCCCACGGTGGGCGCCAAATGTCGGGTGGTTGGTGCGACATATGCCAAGGGATGGCTTATCATTGTGGGAGCCAATAAAACGTCGCCGTGCCTAGAAACGGGATGAGGCGAAGACATGCACGCCGGCGGATCTTACCCAGGTTCGGGGCTCTCCGAGGAGATAACACCCCTAGTCTTGCTCTGCGGGGTCTCCGCATGATCACTAGATCGATGAAAGGTAGCTACAATCGCTCCTAGAGCTGTTGAAATCAAGGGAGAAGAAGAACAAGGCTAGCTCTTGCTTCTCTCTATCTATGGTGTGTGTGCTATGCTAAGAAGGCAACTCTATGCTCAGAGGCCAACTATGCTTGGCCGCGAACCCTTTGCATGGGTGCTCCGGGGGGTTTATATAGGCCTACCCCCCGGGGGTACAATGGTAATCCGACTGGGCTCTGGTCCCAGCCGTCAGTGTCTACGCTCGCCGGCTTCTCCGCCGGCTGCTGGGTCCTGTCGGCCGGTGGGTCCCGCCGGCTGCCGGCTACTTGGTCGATAGGCCAGCCCCACCGCCGAGGGTTTTGTCGGCGGCTGCTTACTGTAGCCGCGCCTCTGATGTCGAGGGCTTTGTCGAGGTAAGCGTGGCTACAGTGGGCCGCCTCGGGGGCTATCACTGTAGCCTTACCTCGTCTTGTCTCCTTAATGGGGGCTCCTGCTTCGAGGAAGGGAGTAGCCGGCTTCTGGGGGCCGGCTACGCCCTTGGCCGACTGGGAAAGGCCGGGCCACCTTCATGCCTCTCTCTGGCTGAAGGGGCCCGCCGCCCGCAGGCCGTACGGGAGTCTGTCGTGGATGACGTCGAGGCTAGCATGGCTACAGTGCCGAGCCGCACGGAAGACAGCTGTCCCATACGGCCTCCTGTAGCCATGCCCGCCTCGGGCTTCGGGGGTAGTGGGCCGCACTGTGGCCACACCCCGTCGTGTCGCCGTTATGTGGGAACAGCTTTGGTGGTTGTGGTCTCGGCCGGCTCTTTGGAGTCGGCGTCCTTCTTGGCCGGCTTCTCGGAGTCGGCCACCCCGTAGTCGTCCTGGGGAGGAGTTGGTGAGGCTGGGTCGCCTTCCGGGAGTCGGCTTCAGAGGTAGCTGGCCAGGGAAGGGGGCCCAATGCTCGGAGTGCTTGGAGGCCCGAAGGCCTGATAATTTTTTCAGAAGAACCAGGGGCAGTCGGTTAGGCTACCCGTGGCCATTTACTCCGACACTCACCGAGGAGAGGACGGCATCCACCGCCGTGTTCCGCATGTCGAAGCCAAGGCCGCGCTCGCACTTCTAGCACTGCTACTGGTTCCCGGGGTGCTCGACACGGCAGTCCGCGCCGGCCAGGTGCCCTCCCTTGCACTGCACAAATCAATCGAATAGCACATCAATCAAGAAACCTGCACCTTGCTCGATCAGCAGAACGGACGAGGTGTATTCGAACCTCATACACTGGAGGCTTCAAGGGGCGGAGGCACAAGGGGCAGTCGAGCAAGGTGAGGTCCATCGAGACCATAGAGAGCTCCATCGTCGGGTCCTGTTCCGTCTGCATGATCTCGCCCCCCCCCCCTCGTGCACAACCATCTCTCGCTTTAGGGCCGGGGCATTACAAAGCTTTTCATCACATATTCATACTACTTCAAGGTGCATTAAATCAACACATGCAAGTATCAAAAGGAAAGTCACGGCATGCATGCATGCATGCGTTGTAATTAATGCATCGGTAAACGCAAATTATTGAAATATATCGAGTGCAGTGCTTTGATGTGTCGCGTCAACTCGTACAACAATGAGAAGTTTGATTACTACAACGCCCTCTCCCTCGCGGACTGAGCTCCGGTGCCTTAACTGCACCTGTGTTTGGCTGCATGACCGGTGGGCCACCCACCGGTTGGTCCCACCTGTCATACACGCAAAGGCAGGAGCAGTAAGTCAATGAAGTTGCATCCCTCCCTCGCCCATGAGTGTGGTGGCTGGCAGGACTACGAGAAGATTTCGCTACACGCTCTCTCTCCCGCACGCGGTGGACATGCAGCAGTTCATTCGGTGTCTGATGGCCAGAAGCATACTATAGTACTCCTCCATTGCAGTAGTACTCCATCATTGTTCGACTTCCCGAAGAGGCGAAGAGCCAAGCGCAGCCTGGACGCTCGTGTGGCAGTTGCATGTGTAGAGTAGTCTAGGATAACGTGTCCCATGCCTGTAAGATTAAAACCGTTGGGGTCGGCTCCATGCTTTTTTTATTAAAATAATCTTCTGGCCCTACCTGTCATCCTAGTGATTGTAGTTTGCAAGCTCATCTGGTCAAGACAGGAATGTATATTTTAATTTGTGGTGGGGTAAATGTTAGAGGTTGCAGCAAATATATTGTACATTGCGGGTCTTTCAGCCAAGTTTAGAGGCAACCATGTGGGGCCAGTGCTATGATGTGTCACGTCAACTCGTACAACGAGGAGAAGCTTGATTTTACTACTACACGCCTTCTCCCTCGCCCATGTGCATGGTGGCTCGCAGACGAGGACAGGCTTTTGCTTACTACAACAAGCTATCCCTCCTGCACGAGGTGGACGGACATGCAGCAGTGGATTCGATACTGTAGAAGTACTAGTAGTAACATCATTGTTCGTCTTCTTGAAGAGGCGAAGAGCCAAGCGCAACCCGAACGTGGCAGTTGCGAACCTTGGAGCACGCATATAGCCAGGCTCTTGCATGAGACAAAATTGCTATGTGAGCCCACTATTGTAGTACTTGCTAGTATAGCCCTGTAAACCAGAAAGGAGTATTTGCCTTTCTAGAGATTTCAACAAGTGACTAGACTACACCGAGACGGAATACATATGTAGCAAAATGAGTGAATCTACACCGTAAATAAATACGTAGTTCTCTCGTTTTCCTCTCCACCTTGGTCGCGGTGTACAATATTGAGTATACTAGTACCAACTAGTCTCTTTTCTACACGCACTTACGTTTTTTTAACACAGTACAGACGCAAGCGCTCATATACACGCGCATACACTCACCCCTATGAATGCACACACGCACACCCTACCCCTATGAGCACCTCTGAAAGACTAAGCCGGCATATCATCTTGAAATTTATGAAGTCACCATAGGCACCTCGTCGTCAACGGGAACGTCTCCTGAGGCTGGTCATAGTGGGGAGTATCATATATTAGTATCATGCATATGATACTAGTGTATGATACTACATCCATAGTGCATAGTAACATAGATTAGTATCATAGGTGGTCTCATTTATTGCCATGCATGACACATAGTAGCATAACATTTTTTATGTTACGGTATCTACCTATGTTACTATAACCATCTCTCTCTTCTTTAATTGACTGCCACATAAGCATGTTTGTGAGTCCCAAGTGCATGATACTACTTATGTTACCCCCACTATGGCCAGCCTGACACGCGATAGACGCGAGCGGCAGTCGCCTCCATAGGTGCTTGAATGCCAAGGAGGGAGAGGGTAGTGGTTCCCGAGACGTTGAACGGTCAATGATGCATCCTCAATTAGCATGCAGAGGGAATTAATTGGAGAAGCAGAATAGAGCCAGCATGATGTGAATGCAACAGAGTTTGGACACTCATATAAAGGCGCCCCACCACTCCAATCCATCTACTCCTAGTCACTGCGCAACACTGCTCACTCCAATCCAAGACCAAGCGACCAGAAGCCACAAGCACCTATGGAGGCGATGGACGCGGGCGGCAGTCGGCTATGCCAAATCATCCAAGATGCCGGCCTGCGGCCCCGCACCGTGCAGCGTTTTCAGATGGTGCTGGCGACCGCCGGTGTCGTAGCCCTTGCCACCCTCAAAAATATGTCTACATACTTCCGTATGTTGTATTCCATTTGAAATGTCTGAAAAAGGCGTATATTTAGGAACGGAGGGAGTATATGGCATTTTTATTCTAGTTGTAACGTTTTCATTGTGAGGTGGGGCCGAAGTTGAGCAAACCGACCATCGAAAAATCCCACCCCGCCCACCGGGCATCGAGTGAGTTTAGAATTAGAAGAGAGAAACGAGGGAGAAGAGCTAGCTGTAGCACGGACGCTATTGTCAGATGGGACTCGTGTTGATAGAATAGGAGTAATGAGCACTCGTACCTCTTTTTTAGGGAAAAATTAGTTGTATGTCTAGTACCACTAGTTGGGTGCGTGCGACCTATACCTGTCATCACTTTAGGTCTCCTTCTCGAACCGCAGCTACGCTTCACAGTACATATTTTTTCACGCATTTATCTTCCTATATGTACTCCTAGGATATTTCCACGTGCTCCCCTTCACCGACATGTGCGACATAGACATTGTGGGTCATAGTGCATGCACGAATCGCAGCATATGCCGGGGTACTTTACATTTCAGACCTCACGAATTACATGCAAACCCCCCGCAGAAGAATAAATAAATGAATGAATTACTACATGAAACCGGATTATTTTTGTAGAAACCGGAGCACGTTCATTAAATTTTGGACATAACACGTTTATAAAAAACGACCGGACCTAAACCAGTCTAAGGGCCTCTTTGATTCGCAGGATACTGAAAACAAAGGAATGGGGAAAGTATGATGGCGATGAACCGAGACGAGGAGAACTCTAACTCAGTTAGAGGTTAGAGTTAGATTCTAACCCTGAACTAACTCTAAATGAAAGAGGTGTATGGATGGCAGGGTTAGATTGACAATAAATGCTATTTCTCAATCATTTGACTACTTTGGACCCTATTTCCTGCCGGATTTGGTGTGGACGGCTCTTGTGTGGCCTCCTCCCGCTCACAATTGACATAAACGAACCATCTTTACAAATCAAGCATGCAAAACATGATAAATTTTACTTTGTCCATACAAATGAGATATCCCACTTAAACATACAAGTCATCAATCAAGCTTCACAAAGAAATACACTCCATGAAACAAAGCATGAGCTAAATCATCACGGAAGTCATTCACGATAGGGAGGGAGCCCAGAGCCCCGCACGCACCCAGGGAGGAGCTCGTCATTGTCGCTCTGGAGGAAGGCTCTGTAGAGCTCAAGCCCCGGGAACCCCTCCGACGCCGGCGCTTGCGAGTTGAGGTCGACACTGGCATGGGTAGCGGGGCCGCTTGCCGACGACTGCGAACCGAATCTTTGGGCCTCTAGAAATACTGCAAGCCTGAAACTGAAATACCTAGAAAGGTGAACTGAATCTTTGGGCCTCAAGAAATATTTATTATCTCCTCAAGCAGCATCAAACAATTCCATGCGTGCACCACAAATGTATACCAAGTTTAATCAGGATATACTTTTCCAAATCAGAATTAGCGCTAGAGCGAGCAAGATCAATGATATGGCTGTGAGACAGAGAAGGAACGAACAAACTCACCCCTCTCGCGACCTCCTTGGTAGATGCGCCGCCACCGCGCATGACAGAGGGAGAAAAACGACCGGTTAAGGGGGAGCGGGGCGAGCTTTGAAGGCCGGAGGGAGAGGGCAGCTGGGGGAGGGCGGCGGAGGAGAGAGAGGGCGAGCGGCGGAGCGGCGCTTGGGCGGGCGGCCCGATGGGGAACAAAGAGGAGTCGTGCGAGGGGGGGAGGGAGCGATCTAGTGCGGGCAGGGGAGATTTTTGTAGTTCTCTTTTAGTGGGCCCGAGGAGAACTAACACAATTAGAACCTCTCCACTGGGCTAGTTTTTTTAGCTGGGTTAGAGCAAACTAGCTCAAACTAACCCCTCCTGTTTGGATAATTTGAGGCTATTTCAACCCAAACTAGCTCTAACTCAGGGATCCAAACAAAGAAGAGTAGTACTGTACATGCTACAGTCTGGACCGTAGCACATTGTTTTTTATGGCCATATCACCACATTGTTTTCTACTGCTGGTTCATTGGGCTGCCGTGGTTCGCACTGCTGGTTCACTGGGCTGCCGTGGTTCGCACTCCTCCGACGTGAGTAGTAGTACTAGTATATACCGCATGATTCTTTGCTCCTTCTTACTACGTACTTCGCCGACATGTGGGAGAGCCAGCATCTGGGTCGACGTGTCATGCACCAGATTAGAGTGTGGAACGGAAGGGGGGCATATCCCCGGTCGTAGCGCTAGTAATTTCATGACTATAGTGAGTAGTCATATCACAAGTCTTTCCAGTAGTAACGCGTCGTCAAACCGCACAGCCCGACCTTTCCAGCAGTAAGTAAGTTGAATCCGCTACTCCCTCACCCTCCTCGCCTCTCTGTCAAACCGCCTACGCGAAAACTGTGGCGCATACTGCCCGAGAAAAGCCCCGCCCTCAACTTTTAACTACGCGAAAATAGTTCAAGCTTGTTCGTTCTATATAAATACTAGTACTGTATGTTTATTCACCCGTGGGGTTGTTCAATGAATGGAGGGCTGGGGAGCACAAGTCAACAATACTACTACTAGTAGTAAGTAGGAGTCGTACAGTTAGTCACCTTAAATAGAGAGTTTCTTTTCTTTAATGCCACGTACACAAATTGAAACGCTTGTTGTGGAGAGAAAAAGATAATCACTCCACTATATATGTACGAAGGGGCCTGAGCGCTTGCTTTACTAGGGTTGCTCTCTTCATTCTCTCATCCTCTCCAAATCTAAACAAGACAGTGGTAGCGACATTTTCTCTCTTCGGCTGGTGTGTGTAGAGGACTAAAAGGTGCATCACTCACGCGGTCATCGCCGTCGAGGGAGGAAACCCACAGCTGCCGGCGGGGCCCGATCCTCTGCCCGTGCCGTTCTCTCTGACACAGCGCCAGCTCGGGAGGTCCTCCAACCCTTCTTCCTCCCTGCCGTATTGTGCACAGATCGGACCTGCCGCCGCCGACATCACGACGACCCTCAGGTACAAGTTCTTCGAAAGCGGCCTTGCTCTACTGCCCCATCTCCCCACGTGTCTGCATGTGCATCTTTTTCTACTTCCATCAGCTCTTCCAGATCCACCTAAATTTTTAGTATTATTAGAGGTAAAGCTACTTCATGCATTCGAATCTAGGACTTGGTTCAAACAACGAAGAAGGGGGGAAGTCGTAGCATGAATCTAGGACTTGGTTCAAAGAGGAAATAACAGGGGGAAAGTAGTAGAGACCGGATACCCAACCGGTCTCTTGGTTGAAAAGGGAAATAATGGGAAAACCCAGTACAAACTAGATAAGGAATAGATCTATTATTGGTTGAAAAAAGGATAGAAAGTGACGGCTGGTGGACAAGTCAACAGAGTATGTCCAGGATTAGATTTGCTACCCTCACATAGTAAAAGGTCTCCAGGATTAGATTTGCTGCCCTCACATAGTAAAAGGCCTCCAGGATTAGATTTGCTGCCCTCACATAGTAAAAGGTCTCCAGGATTAGATTTGCTACCCTCACATAGTAAAAGGTCTCTAGGATTAGATTTGCTGCCCTCACAGAGCATGAACAAACTCGGCATCACCACTTTATGCCTCCTTGTAGGTACATTGTGTTGATGCGTCCACTGTCGCATGTCCTTATACCAACCTTTTGTTGTTGTTAATGTAAGGGCGCATGTAAAATGAAGCGATCACACTGTTACCTTAAGGACATGTCTAACCATTGTTATTGTTAATCTAATGCCTCGAGTGATATGATGCAATTAAACTGTGTTACAAATGGTACTCCTGCTGTTTTCCCCAGTATGATAACTAAGTTGCTTATTTACGCTACTTAGTGTCCTGGTGTCCCCACGGTCCCATGCCCTTAAACCAACTCTTTAGCTGCTGTTGATTTACTGTATCTGGTAAACAAGCAATGCCACCATTAAAGTAATCCCATATTTGACGAATGTCATAGTTGATCGTAATGCTTCTGGTAACATGAAGCATTGCTGATGTTTTAAGATTTCTACTGTCCTTGTGTGATTTCCATGAACATAATGAAGATGCTTCTTTTCATTTTGTGTATGTTTTGCATATTCCTATTGACCAGCAACTGTTTACTTTCTATCTTTTTGTGCAGATAGGGATATCCATTTCACCTTGCTGCTATTGTGACCTTTTGGTGAACTGCACCAAACACTTTTTTGGAATGAGTGTCTTGTGCAGTTCAACTAAAATGTCACGTGGGCAACATCTCCCAATTTTGGTGGAACTGCACAAAATGGTGATTGGAGTTTCAAAAATCTCCATCAAATTATGCTGGTAATCTCGTGCAACATTTTATTAGCTTTTGCAAGATGAGTCGTCACTGTCACCACAATGGCACTTTATTTTAGTGCAACTGCACAAAAGGATAAGCAAATTATAGTTGCACCTTACATGAGCAGGACAGCCAACCTTAATGTTGCTCAATTTTAGTGCAACTACTAAAGAAGAACCTGCCAGCTCACGAGAGCAAGTACTTCTTGCTAGCTGAATGATGCAATCTTTGCTTCATTTCAGGTGAACTGCGGAAAAAGGCGCATGAATTGAATCATAGAGTGGAGTTGCAGGTTGAGTTCAAGGAGTGCCACAATTATAGTAATCATGCTCTTTCTTATTTGTGTTGTGCAAACAGGAATACTCAACTACAGATATTGTGATGGTCAAGAGCATTCGCCAAGTTCTTGTGTTGTATGACATGGCTAGCCAAGATGGATTTAATCCCGATATTCACTTTATCAAAAGGCTCTAATGGGTTGGTTATGAATCTTGCAAGCAGGGAATCAATGAGATGTGTAGGCATCTTTGTTGTACTTATTATTTGAATCTTATTTGTTGGTTCTGAATCTTGCAAGCGGATTGAATGAGATGTGTAGGCATCCTTGTTGTACTTATTATTTGAATCTTATTTGTTGGTTCTGAATCTTGCAAGATGGGAATCAATGAGATGTGTAGGCATCTTTGTTGTACTTATTATTTGAATATTATTTGTTGGTCCTGAATCTTGCAAGCTTGGAAACACGGCATGATGATGCAGAGGACAGCAACCACAGCAAACAGTTCAAACTTGGTAGTATTATCTGTGTGAAAGTGCGAAAATGTGTTGATCGTGTGCATCCTGAGAATAATAATTCTAGTTGTTGTGCATGTTGATCCTGTGGCACTGATAGAACGAGCCAATGCACTGAGCTAATTAAATTTAAGTAAAGTAACCACTAACACTTGTTATTACAGTACCAATATAGACCCGCTCGTGAACCGACGTGTGGCCGGAATAGTTTCTTAATGGAGGCGTTTGAATGCGCCGAGGGTGCATGTTCTGCCGGGCGTGCAGCAGGCGAGGGAGGGGTAGTAACTGTTGTCGCCTGTACACACTCAGTTTACTGTTGAATCTAGTTCCCCAAGAGCTGAAAAACGAACTGCTTCCGCTTCCTACCCACTCGTTCACTTGAAGAGACTCCAATGGCGATCAGAGGGGTGAGCCTGCTGGGTATGGACTTCAGCAAGGAGTTCACCTTTGAGTTTGTCGTTCAGTCCCATGGCTGCACCAAGTTGAATGTGATCTACACCAATGATCCGGACTCGTTGAAGCTCTCCCTCGCTGAGTTCAAGCAGTACCTACAGGACGAGAAAGCAGAAGCACAAGGTCGCAGGACTAGACCTCGTGCCCATCCATTCGACTCCTGACAGGAACCAGCGGATCACTGTTTCCCAGGTATGCGTGCGAGGTGAGGTTCTCGTCTACCACTGCTATAGGGCCATTAGAGGTTTCGAGGCATTCGCCCGTTTCATCAGCAGCGCTGACTGCACCTTCGCTACGCTGGAGATAAGGAAGAACGCGATGATTCAACCATCTGGTGCAACAAGCTGGTCGACATCCAGAAGCAATACAAGATCATCTGCAACAGGCAGGAGAAGGACTCTGTGGTTGACCTCGCCGAGACCATCATCGACCCCTACTACGCTAACATGAAAGAAGACAACGATAGCAAGGACCTGAACACGTGGGAGGTACCTCTGAATCTAGCCTACATAACCTACGCGACCAAGGATGCATAAGCATGCTACGACATGTATAGGCGGATCTTGGACATGAGGGCATGTCTGCTTCCCGTAACCGACGAGTACATGGACAACCGCATCATCATGATCAAGCGTGACATGAAGGTCTAGATGATGTACTTTATCTGTTTAAGCACCTTTATCATCTGAGTGTTTCATGCATTAGCCTATGTGTCGTAATTATCTGTTTTGTCCGAAATATTTCGTCTTAGAACCCATTAACCTGTTTTTAGTGGCTATTTGCTTATGTATGTAACTAGTTCACTGGGCTTCCATGCTTTGAATCTCCTTCCTCCCAACATATTCCCCTTCTCAGGTGGACCCACTAGGTCTCGTACACAGGCATCTGGGACCAACCACCTATCTATTTGTATTTCTTTATTTTGTTCAATCTTTCGTCCTCTTCCTATACAGCGGCTAGCGGCACTGCCGCGCACGCCTCGGTGATCCATCATAGCCTATGGCATTGGCCAGGCCATCCCTCTACTCCCACAAATTGTCCGGCGGCGGCAGCTCCACCCGGCCCACCCTGCACCCGAACAAGTCAACCCTCGTACTCCCCTTGTCGGGTGGTAGGTGCGACATATGCCAACGGGTGGCTTATCATTGTGGGAGCCAGTAAGACATCGCCGGTGCCTGGAAACGGGATAAGGCGAAGACATGCACGCCGGCGAATCTTACCCAGGTTCGGGGCTCTCCGTGGAGATAACACTCCTAGTCCTGCTCTGCGGGGTCTCCGCATGATCACTAGATCAACACAAGTAGCTACAAGTGCTCCTTGAGCTGTTTGGCTAGGGGAAGAAGAAGGGCAAGGCTAGCTCTCCTTTTCTCTCTATGTGGTGTGTAAAACTCTATCAGATCAACCCTTTGCATGGGTGTCCCGGGGGATTTATGTAGGCCTACCCCCCAGGGGTACAATGGTAATCCGGCTGGGTGCAGGTCCCATCCGTCAGTGTCTGTGCTCGCTGGCTTCTCCGCCGGCCGTTGGGGCCCGCCGACTGGTGGGTCCCGCCGGCTGCCGGCCTCTTGGCCGACAGGCCGGCCCCACCGCCTGGCGGCCTTGTCGGCGGCTGGTTACTGTTGCCTCGCCCCTGATGACGAGGGCTTTGTCGAGGTAAGCGTGGCTACAGTGCCGCCGCCTTGCGGGCTCTCACTGTAGCCTCACCTCATCTTGTCTCCTTAATGATGCACATGTTTCGAGGGAGGGAGGTAGCCGGCTATTGGGAGCCGGCTACGCCCCAGGCCGACTAGGGGAGGCCGGGCCGCCTTCGAGCGTCTCTCTGGCTAAAGGGGCCCGCCGCCCGTGGGCCGTACTGGCGCCTGTCGTGGGTGACGTCGAGGTCAACATGGCTACAGTGCCGCTCCGGACGGGGGATGGCTGACCCGTACGACGCCCTGTGGCCATGCATGTTCTGGGATTCGGGGTGGTAGGCTGTACTGCGGCCACGCCCCGTCTTATCACCGTTATGTGGGTGCAGCCCTGGTGGGTGCAGTCTTGGCCGGCTTCTGGGAGTCGGCCTTCTTCATGGCCGGCTTCTGGGAGTCGGTCCTCTTGGGGCCGGCTTCCTGGAGTCGGTCATCTCGTAGCTTTCTTCGGGAGGTTTTTGAGGCCGGGTCGCCTTCTGGTAGTCGGCCTTGGGGATAGCCGGCCAGAGGAAGGCGGCCCCATGCTCTGGATGCTTGAAGGCTCAATTGGCCTGATAATTTTTCAAAGAGCCAGGGGGAGTCGGTTAGGCTACCCGTGGCCATTTACTCCGACAGTAGTCCCCGAAGCTGGTTGGGCTTCGAGGCTGAGAGGAAGTCGAGAAGCTCGGTCAGCTTCTTATCTTGACGAGCCAGCAGCTGGGAGCCGGCTTCGGTTGGGTGCGCCGTCTTGGCGAAACTTCTGAAGTCTGAAGGCGGGAGTCGGTTGGTGCGCACGCCGGGTTGCGGGCCGGCTGCTCGCCGCCCGCATACCACGTGGCACCCTCTGGCTGAAAAAAGCCTGCCAACCCACGCGCGCGACAGGACGTCGCCGCAGGCCGGGGGCCATCACTCCTACGCCTAGGCCCAGGCGCGGATTCTCTGTGGCCCAAAGTGGGCCGCACGCCTTCTGGCGGCAGTTTCTGCACGTCGTTAGGGCGCAATAATCGCGGGACGTGGGGGAGTGGGCGCAGTTAATCCCACGTTCCCCCCACGCCTCGCCTCCTCGGCTTCGCCGCACGAGGCTATAAGTAGGGGGAGGAAGGGAAGCGGCAGACACTCGCACGCTCATCCTCTCTCTGCCATCTTCTTCCTCCTCCTTTCCATCACAGCAGCATCTTGCCGCTGCGCCGTCCCACCAATCTTCGCACCACCCCGCCGACGCACCCTTTCTCGCCAGCTTCTCGCCATCATGCAGTACGGTGGAGACTGGGACGGCTCCAACGTCCATACGGACCACATCAACTTCCTCCGCAAGACGCGGCGGTTGCCCGGCAAGGACCAGGTGCGGGTCCGTCTCGCGCCGGAGGAAGGCGAGCGGGTAATCTTTCGCTCGCACTTCCTGCGCGGCCTCGGTCTGCCCGCGAGCGCCTTCTTCCTCTCCTTCCTCGAGTTTTATCAGCTCCAGCCGCACCACCTCACTCCAAACACGGTGGTGCTGCTGTCCGCCTTCGTCACTCTGTGCGAGGGCTTTCTTGGCGTTCTTCCCACCCTCGAGCTCTGGGGGGAATTCTTCCAAACCAAGCTCGGCACCCGCATGCAGGGCGTGCCGGCTCAGAGCGGCGCCTTTATCGCGATGCGGAGGCCGGCAGCCGACAACCCCTTCCCTGTCATCACGCTGATCCAGTCGGTGAAGCGCTGGAAGAAATCGTACTTCTACGTGAAGAAAGTCACCCCGCAAGGCGACTATGTCAACTTGCCGGCTTACGTAGCCGGCCCGCCGGCTGGGAGGCGGCCCCAGTGGTCCTATCGGGCCGTGACGCTGTCGCCTGACTCCGGGTAATGATCCAGTCGGAGGGCCTGACTGGGTCCGACCTGCTGGCCGCCTTCGTCATGCGCCGGGTGCTCCCGCTTCAAAGCCGCCCTCATCTGATCTGTCAGATGAGCGGGCAACTCGATCCGAGTCGGATGTGCACCAAGGAGATGCCTCATGACGAGGTGGCTCATATGGTGAATTATCTCGCGAACTGCAAGCTCTCCGCGGAGTGGCAGTTTGGCAAGGAGCCGTACTCCCGTGCTCATCCCCCGCCTATGGTATGCTTTCTTTATCTTTTCTTCTTTTAGTTTTGTCACCAAGTTTTTCTTGGCCGACTCTGACCAGTCGGCACGTCTTGGCAGATCCCTCTCCATCGACCTGCGGCCGGGACAGCGGGGGCGGATCGCCGATTTCTCCCCGACCGGGCGGAGCATGACTTGGAGGACCCTGACTTGGGGGCGGCCGCCATGGACGACAACACCGAGGCGGGAGGCGGTGAAGCAGGCGGCGACGCAGGCGGCTCCGGGCTTGGAGCCAGCTTCGACAACTGGCCGGATGACGACGAGTCGGAAATCGTCCCGCGCCGCCAGCCGACGTCCGACCATGGCGCGGGTTCCTCCGCCGCGCCGCCTGCTCGGGTTGGCGCGCAGAAGCGTCGGGCCGCGTCGGGCTTGTTCGGCAGTCGGCCAAAGAAGCCCAAGGGCGGGGCGATGGCGACCAGACGGGATGAGGCGGCCGCGAAGGCGGCCCGCTTCCGCAAGGTGGTGAAGCAGCCGCAAACGGTTTCGGTGTAAGTGTAGATTCTCTTGCATACTCCTTCTTCTTTTCTTGTTGATTTCTGAATCCTTGTCTTGTCTCAAATATCAGGGCTCTGCTTTCTCTTGAGCGGGCTGCTGCCGCCTCCGTGGTTGGATCGCTGGGAGGACCCGGGAGCACCCGTCGTGTGGACCCCCGCGCCGAGCTTCAAGCCGCGATGGAGCGAAATGTGCGGGAGGCGCGGGAGGAGCGGGAAGCGGAAGAGCTAAGGGCGGCTGCCGCCAAGGCGGCGCAGGAGGAGGCGGAGGAGTCGGCGAAGGCACGAGCCGACGCGGCGGCTAAGGCCTAGGCGGAGGCTACAGCCGCAGCGGCAGCGGAGGGGGCCTTGCTTGTCACCCCCTTGCGTGTCGCGGCGCCCGAGATCCCGGAGCCCCCGCCGGAGGAAACCGGCGGCGACCTGCCAGGGTTGGAGAGGGAGGACGACGTCGTCGTCCAGGAGAGGGAGGCGGCACCACCCTCGCCGACCGGGGCGGCCCAATGCAGCCGGCCTAACGCGCCGCCTGCGCAATCTGCTGGAGGCGAGCTGGCTGTGAGGACGGACCTGGTGGTCCGGTCGCCATCGCGCCAGCGCGCGGGGAAGGCAAATTCGGCTCCGGACCCGCAGAAGGCCGCGGGCTCCTGCTCGTCGGCCCAGGACATGGAGATGGCCAGCGCCAGCTCGGGGTGGATGTCGGGTGGTGGGACGGCCGTGGTGAATGTGGTGGTGCAAGAAGTCCGGAACCGGCTTCAGTCCCAGGCCGCAGTGCTGAGGCAGTATAATGACGAGTTCCTCGCGACCCGGGCGGCCATTCGGGTGAGTCTTCCTGTTTTTTGCTTCTTGATCTTGGTTTCTTCCGTGGGGTGCATCAGCACACCCACTGGGTGTAGTCCCCGAGTTCCGAGTCGGCTGCTGAGCAGGCGGCTTGGAACTTCTCGGTAGGCTTTGTTTGCTATCTTGTTCTCATTCGCTTCTCTGTCCGACTTGCAGGACTACCACAACCTCCGTGCGGCTGCCTTCAACTCCCAGGCTCGGGAGCTGACCCAGAAGACTGCTGATCTAACTGAGAGCCGGGGTAAGTGCTTCATCTTTTATCTCATGTGGGGGCGCGTCAGTGCACCCACTGGGTGTAGTCCCCGAGATTCGGGCCGACTGCTGAGCAGTCGGGTCGGATCTTTCTTGATGACTTCTTTCTTATTGCTCTTTTCTTCTCTGCCATATCTGCAGCGGCCAACGCCAAACTGAGGGAGCAGCTGGGTGGGACCCAGGCCGCCCTTCGTGCTAAGGAAGCCGAGTTCGACGCCTTGTCTCAGGAGCGTGACCGCCTGGTCAAGAAGCTGGCCGACCAGGAGGAGAGCCATAAGGCGGCCTTGAAGGCGGTGCAGGATAGCGAGGCCGCCCTCCAAGCCAAATATGAGACCGAGGCGGCGAGCTGGGCCGAGGCGAGGCAGTCGTTGATCAATGGCTATGGCCAGATCGAAGACTTGGTTGACGGTAGGCTGCCCTCTTCTTCGTTCCTTGCTTGCCGCTTGCCGTTTGGTTCACTCTCTAACTTTGTATTTTTCTCTTCTTTCTCTTTCTTTCTTTATTGTGCAGAGTACCTCCCTGGCTACTCTACTGCCGCCAACCAGGTCGTCGAGGCCCACCGCGAGGCGCAAAGGTAGGCTGGCGCTGAGATCGCGCCGAACGCTCGCCGGTCGCTTGAGGAACAGCTCCTGGCGATTCAAGCCCGCCTCCAGCCGGCTCACCGCATGCTCCACCGGCTTCAACGTGTTGGGGCGCAGGTGCTGGCCGCCCTCTGTCCCGGCGAGGTGATTCCCCGCACCCCCAGTCGGACTGCCGACTGGCTGGAGGTAGCGGCCGGCCGCTTCGAGGCCTGGAAGGCTTCTGTAGCTCGGTCAGGTGCCAGGCGGGCGCTGGAGTTCGTCAAAGCCTGGTATCCTGAGCTGAGCTTGGACCAGCTGGCCACCTGGCAGCAGGAGGCCGACACGGAGCTGGAGCCGGCGCGGCCGGCTATCATCCAGCGTGCCTCGGCGATCGCCGACTATACCGACACCAGCGCCTTTGCTCCTGAGGTGGATGATAACGGTGTTGCCCAGCCGGAGGAGTGGTTCGGGCTGAACCTAGCAGATGGTGAGGACTCGGCGGAGGAGATCGACTCCAGCGACGAGGGCGAGGAGGAGGAGGAGGAGGAGGGTGAAGACGCCGTGCCAGATGGTGGAGCAGCCAGCCAGCCTCAGCTTGACCATGCCTCCAGCAACAAGGCGCGTGCGAGCGCACCGCCTGCGGCCGGCGATGATCAAGCCGAGATTCGCTAGCCGGCCACTCCTCCAGCCGGCGCTGCCGTCTCCACCGACCAGCCCGGCTCCCCTGTTGCGCCCTTAGCCTAATCTGCCGCCTTTACTTTCCTGTTTTATTACTCTTTGAACAATATTTTGTTAAGTTTGCGCAGTTCCACCCACTGGGCGTGTATTCAAACTATATTGACTGTTGGCCTGTTGAAGGCTTTATGTGTAAATATAATCATGCATGTGTTTGGCTTTCCATTGTTCTTTGCTTTTCATCCTTTGGATGTTTCCTTTGCCGCCCTCCCTTGGTTGCCGCCTTCCCAGCCGGACAGCTGCTCTGCAGTCTGTGGCTGGAGAGGTGATTGGCCGGTTGGGAGGGCAAGTACTCTAGATTTCTTGGATTGTAGTGAAGTGACTGGGAAGCCGGCCAGCCGGCTGTTCTGACAGCCGGTAGGCGTGGTTGGAGGCCGGCTTGTGTTATATAAGTTCGTTAGTCCTTAGCCGTTTTTTGTGTGGGCATCCTTTCCTGCCTTTGGCTCTTGCCAGTCGGCAGTCGGTTCTTCGAGCTGCGACTTACAACAAGAGAGGGCTCGGGTGCTGGCACACTACTTGTCTGACTTCATGTAGAACTTTTAATATAACTCAAGGCGGCCAGTCCCCGGGCCGACTAGTCGAACCCGATGCCAGATATAGAATCAAATGTAATAGTACATTCATAGGTATGACGTTCGTCATTCATAGATAAAGGAGGGTAGTCCCCGAGTGCGCCTCGGGGGGCCCGTTGTCTTGTATTTAATACAAAAAGGTAGCGTGATACATACTGCTTTTAACTGTAAAATCTTCTTAGGAGATTGGCGTTCCATGGTCGTTCTGACTCCTTGCCGGAATCATCCCTCTTGCATGCCCTCCGCTTCTGTGCGTCGATCAGGTAGTAGGAGTCGTTTCCTAGGGCCTTGCTGATGATGAAAGGGCCTTCCCAAGGGGCCGAGAGCTTGTGCTGGCCGGCTGTTCGCTGGATCAGCCGGAGCACAAGATCGCCTTCTTGGAAGGATCTTGTCCTGACCTTCCGGTTCTGGTAACGGCGCAAACCCTGCTGGTAGGTGGCGGACCGGCTGAGTGCTAACAGCCGGCCTTCTTCCAGCAGGTCGACACCGTCTTCTCGCGCTTCCTTGGCCTCCGCCTCCGTGTACATGGTGACCCGAGGCGAGTCGAACTCGATGTCAGTTGGGATGATAGCCTCGGCACCATATACAAGGAAGAAAGGAGTGAAGCCGGTTGACTTGTTAGGGGTAGTATGCAGACTCCAGAGGACAGCCGGAAGCTCATCGAGCCAGCAGCCAGCCGAACGCTCCAGTGGTACAACCAGTCGGGGCTTGATGCCAGAGAGGATGAGGCCGTTTGCTCGCTCGACCTGGCCGTTTGACTGCGGGTGGGCAACAGACGCTAAGTCCAGTCGGATGCCCTGTGTCGCGCAGAAACGTGCCAGTGCTCCCTTGGCAAAATTCGTGCCGTTGTCGGTGATGATGCTGTGTAGTATACCATACCGAGTGGTGATGTCTGTGATGAATGTCACGGCAGTCGGCCCGTTCAGCTTCTTGATTGGCTTCGCTTCAATCCACTTGGTGAATTTGTCCACGGCGATAAGAAGATGTGTCATGCCACCGCGGGCTGTCTTTGATGGGCCCACCATGTCCAGCCCCCAAACGGCAAAGGGCCAGGTGAGGGGGATGGTCTTGAGTGCAGAAGCCGGCAGGTGTTGCTTGGAGCTGAAGACTTGGCATCCTTTGCAGCATTTGACTAATTCCTTGGCGTCTTCCAAAGTAGTCGGCCAGAAGAAACCATGGCGGAAAGCTTTGGCGACAAGTGATCTTGAGGCCGCGTGGTGGCCGCATTTGCCTTGATGGATATCCTTGGGGATTGCTATGCCCTTCTCTGGCTCGACTCAGCGTTGGAAGACTCTAGTGACGCTACGCTTAACAAGTTCTCTGTTTATTATTGCGTATGCTCCGGCTCGGCGTTGAACTAGTCTTGCCGAGATCTCATCAGTCGGCAGCTCTCTGTTTACTAGGAAGTTGAGGATGGGTTGGGCCCATGAAGGAGCTGTGACTTCTTCTGTTGTCAGTATGGCTACTGTGACCCGGGTGGGTGGGTTGCATGGTGTAGAGTTGGAGTCGGCCACCACCTGTTGTGTCGTTGCAGTCCCCGGGCCGATTGCTGCAGTCCCTGGGCCGACTACTGCAGTCCCCGGACCGGGTTCCGAAGTCCCCGAGCCGGGTGCGACTACGGAAGTCCCCGGGCCGCTTGTCGAAGTCCCCGAGCCGCCTGCTGGATTCCCCCAGTCGGATCCGACTGCATCAGGGGTAGGCGGTACGAAGATGGAGTCCGATTCTGGAGACGGCTTGACAGACGGTTTGAGGAGGCGCTGGAGAGAGACGCCGGTTGGTATAGCTTGTCCGGTGGAGCCGATCCGTGCCAGGGCATCTGCTTGCTCGTTGTCGGCCCGTGGCACGTGGAGGAACTTGCACCCTTCAAAGTATCCGCTGATTTGCTGGACGAGGAATCGATAGCTTGCCATGTTTGCGTCCTTGGCGTCCCAGTCGCTAGATGACTGCTGGACCACCAAATCCGAGTCGCCATAACACAGGATCCGGCGTATGCCGAGTTCTTTGGCTAGTCGGAGCCCGTGTATGAGCGCCTCGTACTCAGCCACATTGTTGGAGGCGGAAAAATGGATTTGCAATGTGTATCTGAGCTTGTCACCCTTGGGAGAGGTGAGGACGATGCCGGCTCCCAAGCCGGTGCGCATCTTGGATCCGTCGAAGTGCATCCACCAATGAGTGGAGTCGGGAGCCGGCGGTAGGTACTGGGTCTCGGCCCAGTCGACAAGGAAGTCGGCCAATGCTTGGGACTTGATGGCGGTGCGGGGCTGGTAGAAGATCGTGTAAGGAGCCAGCGCAATGGCCCACTTAGCCACCCGGCCGGATGCATTCCGGCTGCCTATGATCTCGGCAAGCGGGGCAGTGCATACGACCGTGATGGGATGCTCTTGAAAGTAGGGCTTCAGCTTCTTGGCGGCGAAGTACACTCCATAGCATATCTTCTGGTAATGCGGGTAGTTTTGCTTCGAGGTGGACAGTACTTCGCTTAAATAATACACCGGCCTCTGGACTAACTGAGCTCGGCCTTCTTCTGGGCGCTGGACCATGATGACTGTACTGACCACTCGGCTAGTCGCAGCAATGTAAAGGAGCATGGGCGCTTTCTCAGTCGGTGCTGCCAGGACAGGTGGTGTGGTCAGCATCTTCTTCAACTCGTGGAAAGCTTGGTCTTCTTGGTCGTTCCACTTGAAGTGGGTGGACTTCTTCATGAGTCGATACAGGGGGAGAGCCTTCTCCCCTAGCCGGCTGATAAAGCGGTTTAGGGAGGCCAGGCACCCGGTAAACTTCTGAACGTCTCGCAACTTGGTAGGAATCTCCATTCTCTCTATGGCCTTGATCTTCACTGGGTTGCACTCAATGTCGCGTTCGGAGACCAAAAAGCCTAGAAGCTGGCCTGCTGGTACTCCGAACACGCATTTCTCGGGGTTGAGCTTGATCTAGAATCGGCGCAAGTTGGCAAATGTTTCTCCGAGGTCTTCCAGCAGGGTGTCGCGTTTCTCCGTCTTCACCACGATATCGTCCACATAGACGTGGGCATTTCTGCCGAGTTGCTTGAGGAGGCATTTCTGCATGCAACGCTGAAAAGTGGCACCGGCATTTCTCAAGCCGAATGTCATAGTCAGGTAGCAGAAAGCTCCGAATGGTGTGATGAAGGCGGTCTTCAGGCGGTCGGCTGGGTCCAACTTGATCTGGTGGTATCCTGAGTAAGCATCCAAGAAACTCAACAGCTCGCATCCGGCCGTGGAGTCTATCACTTGATCGATCCGTGGTAGGGAAAACGGATCTTTGGGACAGGCTTTGTTAAGGCTGGTGTAATCTATACACATACGCCATTTATTGTTCTTCTTCAACACCAAGACCGGGTTAGCAAGCCATTCTGGAAAAAACACGTCCATAATGAAGCCGGCGGCCAGGAGCCGGGCTATCTCTTCTCCTACGATCCTTCTTTTCTCCTCCGACAGTCGGCGGAGAGGCTGCTTGACTGGTTTCGCGTCCGCTCAGACGTGTAGCTTGTGCTCGGCGAAATCCTTCGGAACACCCGGCATGTCCTTTGGGGACCATGCAAAGATGTCCCGATTCTCATGGAGGAAGTCGACGAGCTCGCCTTCCTATTTACTGTCCAGGTTTGCACCAATGACAGCAAACCTCTCCGGGTTCTCCGGGTCCAGAGGTATCTTCTTTGTCTCCTTGGCCGGCTGGAAGGAGCCCTGAGCATCATATTCCTTGTGGCTGGGGGACAGGGCCGGCTGCTTGCCAGCCATGGCTACGACTCGGTCCAGCATCTTCTTCTCTTCAGCAATCACGAGGGACTCGGCCAGTCGGCTGCTGGCCGCGATGCACTCGATGGACTTCTTGTAGTCTCCGGCTATGGTGATGATCCCCTTTGAACTCGGCATCTTCATCTTGAGGTAGGCGTAGTGGGGCATAGCCATGAACTTGGCCAGGGCAGGTCGGCCAAGCAAGGCGTGGTAAGGGCTCTCTAGATCCACTACTTCAAACTAGATCGCTTCTCGACAAAAGTGATCCTTGTCTCCAAAGAGAAGATCCATCTTGATCTTGCCGATTGGGGAACAGGACAGGCCGGGTACGATGCCATGGAACACAGTCCGGCTTGGCATGAGCTGCTTCGCCTTGAGGTTCAACTTCTCCATCGTGTCGCGGTACAGTATCCTGTTGCCGTTTGCTATGCTGACTGCGGTAGAGTAGTCGATCAACCAATCTTCCGGCTTCACGGAGTCGTTGTATTTTGGCGTGTCTCTTGGGAGTGAGAACCCTTTGGGGAAGGGCTCATCGCGGATGCGGGGGCCAAAGCAAGGTGGGCCGACATCATCTTCTTCTTCTAGCTCCAGGGATCGCGCTAGGCGGTCGATCCGGTGGCGGGCATCATTCTCGCCGACTCCTTCGCGGTGGCCTAGTCGGCCACCGTGAGTCGGATGCGTGACAGGCGGCGGGGTGGGATATCTCTCCCCATGAGGCGGGGGGAAGGCAGATTGCCTTGTCGTTCCACCGCTCGGGGGCGGCCTTCCGCGTCGCGCTCAATGGTGACCCGAGTCCGGCTGCGGCTAGCAGCCGGCTCCTTGTCTTTCCTTGCGCAGGCGCCGCTTGCAGTCGGCGTCCGGGATGTCGCGGCGTGCTCTCGGCGTGGGGGAGGAATCTCAGTGC
This sequence comes from Aegilops tauschii subsp. strangulata, assembly GCF_002575655.3. NCBI lineage: Eukaryota > Viridiplantae > Streptophyta > Magnoliopsida > Poales > Poaceae > Aegilops > Aegilops tauschii. The sequence goes on along the minus strand of NC_053038.3, from coordinate 347,411,548 downwards.
GGGCGCCGGCTTCATGCCATTCTGCGGCCGCGTCGATATGCTGATGGATGCGTCTAGTCATGTAGGGGAGCTCATCAGCCCCCAGCCCGTTCAGCTCGTCTACGGCCGCCTGAGCGGCACGCAGGTTCTCGAGTGGCGTGGCGTAGACTGGGCGGTCTGCTCCCAGCATGCTGGCGATGGCCACGCCGCGCTTCTTGACGAGGCCGGCTCGGCTCGGCCTGCCAGGAGGCGGCATACCAAAGGCGGCGTGGTCGACTTCGCGCTGGTGAGCCTTAGTGAGGCATCTCGTGGATGCTATATTCTGGCCCTCCGCGATGAGGGCGAGGCGGTGTGCCTCCAGAGTCTCGGCGTCGGCGTCGGCCGGGATGGGGACGGACAAGTCGTGCCGCGCCGCTTGTAGGGCGTCGTGGGCGTTATCGCCCGAGACGGCGCCGTGGCTGATGACCAGCACCTCAGTGACAACGCTACTGCCACTGTCGGCCCGAGGGAGAGGGTCGTCGATGATCACCACGTCGGTGGGGAAGGCATCAAGCGATGCCGTGTCGGAGTCGACAAGCATCGGGTCGGTGGAGCCGACCGACTCCAAGTCCACAGCAAGCTCGCTTGAGACGTGAAGCTGGTCGAGGAGGCTGACGAGGCGGCTCTCAGGGTAGTCTGTGCCCGCGTCGGACGCGGGCTCGTCGGAGATGCGAGTCTTGCCAAGAAGGTCGGCGAGGCAGCTTGCCGCGCAGGCGTCGTCGACGCCTTGCAGCGCGTTAGGGCAAGCGCCATCGGGCGTAGCGGGCTGGCTACGCTCGCGGGGGAGGAAAAGGGTTCCCGTCCAGAACAGGTCTCCGGACGAGGGTGCACCTGGCCCCATGGTGGGCGCCAAATGTCGGGTGGTAGGTGCGACATATGCCAACGGGTGTCTTATCATTGTGGGAGTCAGTAAGACATCGCCGGTGCCTGGAAACGGGATAAGGCGAAGACATGCATGCCGGCGAATCTTACCCAGGTTCGGGGCTCTCCGTGGAGATAACACCCCTAGTCCTGCTCTGCGGGGTCTCCACATGATCACTAGATCAACACAAGTAGCTACAAGTGCTCCTTGAGCTGTTTGGCTAGGGGAAGAAGAAGGGCAAGGCTAGCTCTCCTTTTCTCTCTATGTGGTGTGTAAAACTCTATCAGATCAACCCTTTGCATGGGTGTCCCAGGGGATTTATATAGGCCTACCCCCAGGGGTACAATGGTAATCCGGCTGGGTGCGGGTCCCAGCCGTCAGTGTCTGTGCTCGCCGGCTTCTCCGCCGGCCGTTGGGGCCCGCCGACTGGTGGGTCCCGCCGGCTGCCGGCCTCTTGGCCGGCAGGCCGGCCCCGCCGCCTGGGGGCCTTGTCGGTGGCTGGTTACTGTTGCCTCACCCCTGATGACGAGGGCTTTGTCGAGGTAAGCGTGGCTACAGTGCCGCCGCCTTGCGGGCTCTCACTATAGCCTCACCTTGTCTTGCCTCCTTAATGATGCACATGTTTCGAGGGAGGGAGGTAGCCGGCTATTGGGAGCCGGCTACGCCCCAGGACGACTAGGGGAGCCTGGGCCGCCTTCGAGCGTCTCTCTGGCTAAAGGGGCCCGCCGCCCGTGGGCCGTACTGGCGCCTGTCGTGGGTGACGTCGAGGTCAACATGGCTACAGTGCTGTGCCGGACGGGGGATGGCTGACCCGTACGGCGCCCTGTGGCCATGCATATTCCGAGATTCGGGGGTGGTAGGCTATACTGCGGCCACGCCCCGTCTTATCACCGTTATGTGGGTGCAGCCCTGGTGGGTGCAGTCTTGGCCGGCTTCTGGGAGTCGGCCTTCTTCATGGCCGGCTTCTGGGAGTCGGTCCTCTTGGGGCCGGCTTCCTGGAGTCGGTCATCTCGTAGCTTTCTTCGGGAAGGTTTTTGAGGCCGGGTCGCCTTCTGGTAGTCGGCCATGGGGATAGCCGGCCAGAGGAAGGCGGCCCCATGCTCTGGATGCTTGAAGGCTCGATTGGCCTGATAATTTTTCGAAGAGCCAGGGGGAGTCGGTTAGGCTACCCGTGGCCATTTACTCCGACACCCCTCCACCTGCGTCTTCCCCGCTCCGGTTCGTTCGGTCCGAGGTCTCAACGTCGTCCTCCGCCTTGGTGCTCTCGCCGCGGCGCCGCCGTCTGTTGTTCCCAACATGGTCAACAAAACAAGAGGAATCGGGAGACGACTGTTCGTCGAGAGGCTGACAGTCCCGGGCCCACCAGGTCCATGGCCTAGGTTTTGTTGTTTAACATGCACAGCCCACGACATGTTTCAACTTTTTTTGGATCCAGTAGGTATCAAGCGGCATCTGGGCCTCCCAGCCTAGCTTGTCTATAACATCAGCAGCCCAAGTTATGTTTGTTTTTTCAAGACGACGCATAGCTCAGTTCTATTTTTCTATGACAATGCAAAACTGAACCTATGTTTTCCCTTCTATAATAGCATATATATTTATATTTATATCTTATTTTATTACATATATATAATAGAAACAACATAAGGTTCTGTTAAACCTATCGTTCGTCTTGCCATTTTATAGACCTTCCCACTTCCTTTATTTTTGTTTTCGTTAATCCTATATCTGAATTTTCTCCCACTTTCTTTTTTCGATGTAATTTGAGTTTTCTCCCAGTACTTTTCCCTAGAACCAACTCAACTGTCCCACGTCTAGCCTAAAAAATAATAATACCCCACGTCCTATTAACTCATCAAATTAAAATGATATTTTATTTCATAAATCAAAAGTTCTTACAAAATAATAATAATAATTGTTTATATATAACTTGGCAAGTTAACTCCTGGTGATTGCGTACATAAGCCTGCAAAATTTTACTGACCAATGCAGTAATAGACGTGCAATCATGTGTTTATGTTTTTATAACATTTCTCCGTCCAGCCCAACATGATATTTTCACCCAGCCCAGCAAGTCCGCGGATTTCGAGAAAAATGCAAATGGGCTTTAAATTCTACCATATATATAAACGGGCTGCATAGATGTTACATCATTGTTTCACCCAGCCCACCAAATGGACTAAAAAAACAAATGGACTGGCTGACATGTGGGCCAGTAGGTCGAAGCCTAAGCAAGGCATTGGATTTACATCCAACGGCCGGCATTCTTCTTCAATCTCTCGTCTTCTTCCCCCAGCGCTGCCAGGACCGCCTGCTCCAGCCTCCGGCGTCCAGCGGCATTGTTTTGCGTGACTCACAGCGAAACGCTACCCCGCCGATGGCCAGGCCATCCCTCTACTCCGTACCTCCTATTATACTCTGCCGAGTGTAGGCCCACCCCGCACCCAAACTAGTCAAGTTTCCCACTCCTCTCCGTCTGCGACTCCACTGTCGCGTCTTCCCCATCTCCGGGTCATTCCAGTCTGGGGCCTTGCCGTCGTCCACCGCCTCGCTGCGCTCGGCACGGCGTGGTCAACAAACGAGAGTCATCGGAAGAGGACTATACATGGAGAGCCTGACGGCTGGGACCCACGAGGTCCATAGTCGCACGCAAGGAAAGTTCCTCCTTATTATTCTACCTTCTCATTCATGGGATGCCCAAATATGGTTTTCATCTTTTCATACGTATCTATGACATCCCCCTCAAGAAAACCTTCCTCAAAAATAGAATCTAAGACATGCTTAAACGAAGAGGGTAAGGCAACATAAAATCTTTTTAAGTATATCTCAATTTGATATTGGGGTACATAGCTAGCCCGGATTCTTAATAGCCTATCCCACGCATCTTTCAAAGATTCCTAAAGTAAATAACGACAAAATCCGGGACCATCTTCATTAAAATTATTCAGACTATCATTGATGACCCCGGTAGGTATTTCTATAGCATCATTATTTATGAGCTTAGAGAGGACAGAGGGACTATCCAAGGTACTAAAACCTGGGAGAGAACCCTTAACCCTTTTTGATTCGGCCATGGCGAAAGAAAGTCAAACGGAAAAGAGGGCGAATAAAATGGCAAGGGTGAAGTGGGGGAGAGGAAAATGAGAGGCAAATGGCAAATAATGTAATGCGAGGGATAAGAGTTTATGATGGGTACTTGGTATGTCTTGACTTGTGTGTAGACTCCCCAGCAACGGCGCCAGAAATCCTTCTTGCTACCTCTTGAGCATGCGTTGGTTTTCCCTTGAAGAGGAAAGGGTGATGCAGCAAAGTAGCGTAAGTATTTCCCTCAGTTTTTGAGAACCAAGGTATCACTCCAGTAGGAGGCCACACGCAAGTCCCTCGTACCTACACAAAAATATAAGAACCTTGCAACCAACGCGATAAAGGGGTTGTCAATCCCTTCATGGCCACTTGCAAAAGTGAGATCTGATAGAGATGATAAGATAATATTTTTGGTATTTTTATGATAAAGATTAAAATTAAAGATTGCAAAAAAACGGTGATAGAAATAGCTTGTTGACGGGTGATTAATATGATGGAAAATAGACCCGGGGGCCATAGGTTTCACTAGTGGCTTCTCTCAAGATAGCATAAGTATTACAGTGGGTGAACAAATTACTGTCAAGCAATTGATAGAAAAGTGCATAATTATGAGAATATCTAGGCATGATCATGTATATACGCATCACGTCCGCAACAAGTAGACCGACTCCTGCCTGCATCTACTACTATTACTCCACACATCGACCGCTATCCAGCATGCATCTAGAGTATTAAGTTCATAAGAACAGAGTAACGCATTAGGTAATATGACATGATGTAGAGGGATAAACTCAAGCAATATGATATAAACCCCATCTTTTTATCCTCGATGGCAACAATACAATACGTGTCGTTTCCCCTATTGTCACTGGGATCGAGCACCGCATGATTGAACCCAAAGCTAAGCACTTCTCCCATTGCAAGAAAGATCAATCTAGTAGGCCAAACCAAACTGATAATTCGAAGAGATTTGCAAAGATAACCAATCATACATAAAAGAATTCAGAGGAGATTCAAATATTGTTCATAGATAATCTTGATCATAAACCCACAATTCATCGGATCTCGACAAACACACCGCAAAAAGAATTACATCGAATAGATCTCCAAGAAGATCGAGGAGAACTTTGTATTGAGATCCAAAGAGAGAGAAGAAGCCATCTAGCTAATAACTATGGACCCGAAGGTCTGAGGTAAACTACTCACACATCATCGGAGAGGCTATGGTGTTGATGTAGAAGCCCTCCATGATCGATGCCCCCTCTGGCGGAGCGCCGGAAAAGGCCCCAAGACAGGATCTCACGGGTACAGAAGGTTGCGGCAGTGGAAATAGGGTCGCATGGTGCTCCTCGATGGTTTCGGGTACGTAGGTATATATAGGAGGAAGAAGTAGGTCGGTGGAGCCACGAGGGGCCCACGAGGGTGGGGGGCGCGCCCAGGGGGCAGGCGCGCCTCCCTGCCTCGTGGCCTCCTTGTTGATTGCTTGACGTCCACTCCAAGTCCTCTGGATCACGTTTGTTCCAAAAATAACTCTCCCGAAGGTTTCATTCCGTTTGATATTACTTTTCTGTGAAACACTGAAATAGGAAAAAAAAACAGCAATTTGCACTAGGCCTTGGGTTAATAGGCTAGTCCCAAAAATAATATAAAAGTGTAAAATAAAGCCCATTAAACATCCAAAACAGAATATATAATAGGATGGAGCAATCAAAAATTATAGATACATTGGAGACGTATCAAGGATCCCCTAGCTTAATTCCTGCTCGTCCTCGAGTAGGTAAATGATAAAAACAGAATTTTTGATGTGGAATGCTACCTAGCATATTTCTCAATGTAATTTTCTTTATTGTGGCATGAATGTTCAGATCCGAAAGATTCAAGATAAAAGTTTAATATTGACATGAAAATAATAATACTTCAAGCATACTAACAAAGCAATCATGTCTTCTCAAAATAACATGGCCAAAGAAAGTTATCCCTACAAAATCATATAGTCTGGCTATGCTCTATCTTCATCACACAAAGTATTTAATCATGCACAACCCTGATGACAAGCCAAGCAATTTTTTCATACTTTTGATGTTCTCAAACTTTTTCAATCTTCACGCAATACATGAGCGTGAGCCATGGACATAGCACTATATGTGGAATAGAATGGTGGTTGTGGAGAAGACAAAAAAGGAGAAGATAGTCTCACATCAACTAGGCGTATCAACGGGCTATGGAGATGCCCATTAATAGATATCAATGTGAGTGAGTAGGGATTGCCATGCAACGGATGCACTAGAGCTATATGTGTATGAAAGCTCAACAAAAGAAACTAAGTGGGTTTGCATCCAACTCGCTTGCTCACGAAGACCTAGGGCATTTTTGAGGAAGCCCATCATTGGAATATACAAGCCAAGTTCTACAATGTAAAATTCCCACTAGTATATGAAAGTGACAACATAGGAGACTCTCTATCATGAAGATCATGGTGCTACTTTGAAGCACAAGTGTGGTAAAAGGATAGTAACATTGTCCCTTCTCTCTTTTTCTCTCAATTTTTTTATTTGGGCCTTTTCTCTTTTTTTACGGCCTCTTTTTTTTCCTTTTTTTCTTTTTTTTCGTCCGTAGTCTCATCCCGACTTGTGGGGGAATCATAGTCTCCATCATCCTTTCCTCACTTGGGACAATGCTCTAATAATGATGATCATCACACTTTTATTTACTTACAACTCAATACTTAGAACAAAAAATGACTCTATGTGAATGCCTCCAGCGGAGTATCGGGATATGCAATGAATCAAGAGTGACATGTATGAAAATTATGAACGGTGGCTTTGACACAAATACGATGTCAACTACATGATAATGCAAAGCAATATGACAATGAGGGAACGTGTCATAGTAAACGGAACGGTGGTAAGTTGCATGGCAATATATCTCGGAATGGCTATGGAAATGCTATAATAGGTAGGTATGATGGCTGTTTTGAGGAAGGTAATGGTGGGTGTATGGTACCGGCGAAAGTTGCGCGATACTAGAGAGGCTAGCAATGGTGGAAGGGTGAGAGTGCGTATAATCCATGGACTCAACATTAGTCATAAATAACTCACATACTTATTGCAAAAATCTATTAGTTATCGAAACGAAGTACTACGCGCATGCTCCTAGGGGGGTAGATTGGTAGGAAAAGACCATCACTCGTCCCCGACCGCCACTCATAAGGAAGACAATCAATAAATAAATCATGCTCCGACTTCATCACATAACGGTTCACCATACGTGCATGCTACGGGAATCACAAACTTTAACACAAGTATTTCTCAAATTCAAAACTACTCAACTAGCATGACTCTAATATCACCATCTTCATATCTCAAAACAATTATCAAGTATCAAACTTCTCTTAGTATTCAATGCACTTTAAAGTTTTTTTATCTTGGATGCCTATCATATTAGGACTAAATTTATAACCAAAGCAAATTACCATGTTATTCTAAAGGACTCTCAAAATAATATAAGTGAAGCATGAGAGTTCAATAGTTTCTATAAAATAAAACCACCGCCGTGCTCTAAAAGATATAAGTGAAGCACTAGAGCAAAAACTATATAGCTCAAAAGATATAAGTGAAGCACATAGAGTATTCTAATAAATTCTGATTAATGTGTGTCTCTCCCAAAAGGTGTGTACAGCAATGATGATTGTGGCAAACTAAAAATCAAAGACTCAAATCATACAAGACGCTCCAAGCAAAACACATATCATGTGGTGAATAAAAATATAGCTCCAAGTAAAGTTACCGATGGACGAAGACGAAAGAGGGGATGCCTTCCGGGGCATCCCCAAGCTTAGGATTTTGGTTGTCCTTGGATTTTAACTTGGGGTTCCTTGGGAATCCCCAAGCTTAGGCTCTTGCCACTCCTTGTCCCATAATCCATCAAATCTTTACCCAAAACTTGAAAACTTCACAGCACAAAACTTAACAGAAAATCTCATGAGCTCCGTTAGCGAAATAAAACAGACCACCACTTTAAGGTACTTTAATGAACTCATTATTTATTTATATTGGTGTTAAACCTACTGTATTCCAACTTCTCTATGGTTCATAAGCTCCATTACTAGCCGTAGATACATCAAAATAAGCAAACAACACACGAAAACCAGAATCTGTCAAAAACAGAACAGTCTGTATTAATCTGTATCAAACGCAAACTTCTGTAAATTAGAAACATCTACCAAAATAGGGAGACCTAGAAAATTTGTTTATTGATCTACTGCAATTGGAATCAGTATTTTATCACGTTCTGGTGATTTTTAACAATTTTTTCGTGAACAGAAAGTTTCTGGAATTTTCAGCAAGATCAAATAACTATCATCCAAGAAGATCATATAGGTTTAACTTGGCACAAACACTAATTAAAACATAAAACCACATCTAACCAGAGGATAGATCAAAGATTTATTACTAAACAGAAACAAAAAGCAAGAAAATAAAATAAAATTGGGTTGCCTCCCAACAAGCGCTATCGTTTAACGCCCCTAGCTAGGCATAAAGGCAAGGATAGATCTAGGTATTATCATCTTTGGTATTGGGAAAGAAAAGAGAAAACTTCTTATCTATAGCATTTATCTTTCTATTTTGATAAAGCACATGGCCATTAATGGTAGAAGAAAGATTAAGCATGCTACGGAAATTTGCATCTAAGCTAGCCTTCATTTCTTTGGTAGTTTCGTTTTGATAAAAGAAAAAAAGAGAGGTTGATTCTACCTTCTCATTCATGGGATGCCCAAATATGGTTTTCATCTTTTCATAGGTATCTACGGCATCCCCCTCAAGAAAACCTTCCTCAAAAATAGAATGTAAGACGTGCTTAAACGAAGAGGGTAAGGCAACATAAAAGCTTTTTAAGTATATCTCAATTTGATATTGGGGTACATAGCTAGCCCGGATTCTTAATAGCCTATCCCACGCGTCTTTCAAAGATTCATCAAGTAAATAACGAAAAATTCCGGGATCATCTTCATTAAAATTATTCGGACTCTCATTGATGACCCCGGTAGGTATTTCTATAGCATCATTATTTATGAGCTTAGAGAGGACAGAGGGACTATCCAAGGTACTAAAACCCGGGAGAGAACCCTTAACCCTTTTTGATTCCGCCATGGCGAAAGAAAGTCAAACGGAAAAGAGGGCGAATAAAACGGCAAGGCTGAAGTGGGGGAGAGGAAAACGAGAGGCAAATGGCAAATAATGTAATGTGAGGGATAAGAGTTTGTGATGGGTACTTGGTATGTCTTGACTTGTGTGTAGACTCCCCGGCAACGGCGCCAGAAATCCTTCTTGCTACCTCTTGAGCTTGCGTTGGTTTTCCCTTGAAGAGGAAAGGGTGATGCAGCAAAGTAGCGTAAGTATTTCCCTCAGTTTTTGAGAACCAAGGTATCAATCCAGTAGGAGGCCACACGCAAGTCCCTCGTACCTACACAAACAAATAAGAACCTTGCAACCAACGCGATAAAGGGGCTGTCAATCCCTTCACGGCCACTTGCAAAAGTGAGATCTGATAGAGATGATAAGATAATATTTGTGGTATTTTTATGATAAAGTTTAAAAGTAAAGATTGCAAAAAAACGGTGATAGAAATAGCTTGTTGACGGGAGATTAATATGATGGAAAATAGACCCGGGGGCCATAGGTTTCACTAGTGGCTTCTCTCAAGATAGCATAAGTATTACGGTGGGTGAACAAATTACTGTCGAGCAATTGATAGAAAAGTGCATAATTATGAGAATATCTAGGCATGATCATGTATATAGGCATCACGTCTGCAACAAGTAGACCGACTCCTGCCTGCATCTACTATTACTCCACACATCGACCACTATCCAGCATGCATCTAGAGTATTAAGTTCATAAGAACAGAGTAACACATTAGGTAAGATGACATGATGTAGAGGGATAAACTCAAGCAATATGATATAAACCCCATCTTTTTAGGGACAATTCCATTTATCCCCCTAACTTGAGCCACCACCTGGCATTTGCCCCTAATTTTCAGGTATGCTCAAAAATACCCCTCTTCCATCAAGTCACCTTACAGAAATGCCCTTGCCGTCCGGTCAAAGGGGTTTGACCGTCTGATGAATAGTAACATGGGGAACAGTAAATTCGAAAAAAATAGCAAAAAAATCAAAAAAATCTGAAATTTTGTGGGATCGAATATACTTAAGGGCGCAAGGTGTGTGCAAATTTTCGCGTTGTTTGGACATTCCAGGAACTCGTGGGAAAGGAAAAAATTTAAATCTATATGCTGTGAACAGTAAATTCAAAAAAATAGCAAGAAAATTTCATATTTTTTTATGCCAAAAAATTTCATATATTTTTTAATTTTCTTGCTATTTTTTTTGAATTCACTGCTCACAGCGTACATTTTAAAGTTTTTCGTTTGACACGGGCTGCTGGAATGTCCAAACTATGCCAAAATTTGCACGCGCCTTGCTCCCTTGAGTATCTTTGATCTCACAAAATTTCAGATTTTTTTGAATTTTTTTGCTATTTTTCGAATTTACTGTTCACCATTTACTATTCACCAGACGGTCAAACCCCTTTGACCGGATGGTAACGGCACAGAAGGGCATTTCTGTAAGGTGACTTGACAGAAGAGGGGTATTTTTTAGCATACCTGAAAATTAGGGGCAAATGCCAGGTGGTGGCTCAAGTTAGGGGGCTAAATGGAATTGTCCCATCTTTTTATCCTCGATGGCAACAATACAATACGTGTCGTTTCCCCTACTGTCACTGGGATCGAGTACCGCATGATTGAACCCAAAGCTAAGCACTTCTCCCATTGCAAGAAAGATCAATCTAGTAGGCCAAACCAAACTGATAATTCGAAGAGACTTGCAAAGATAACCAATCATACATAAAAGAATTCAGAGGAGATTCAAATATTGTTCATAGATAATCTTGATCATAAACCCACAATTCATCGGATCTCGACAAACACACCGCAAAAAGAATTACATCGAATAGATCTCCAAGAAGATCGAGGAGAACTTTGTATTGAGATCCAAAGAGAGAGAAGAAGCCATCTAGCTAATAACTATGGACCCGAAGGTCTGAGGTAAACTACTCAGACATCATCGGAGAGGCTATGGTGTTGATGTAGAAGCCCTCCATGATCGATGCCCCCTCCGGCGGAGCGCCGGAAAAGGCCCCAAGACGGGATCTCACTGGTACAGAAGGTTGCGGCGGTGGAAATAGGGTTTCGTGGTGCCCATCGATGGTTTCGGGTACGTAGGTATATATAGGAGGAAGAAGTAGGTCGGTGGAGCCATGAGGGGCCCACGAGGGTGGGGGGACGCGCCCAGGGGGGCAGGCGCGCCTCCCTGCCTCATGGCCTCCTCGTTGATTGCTTGACGTCCACTCCAAGTCCTCTGGATCAGGTTTGTTCCAAAAATAACTCTCCCGGAGGTTTCATTCCGTTTGGACTCCGTTTGATATTCCTCTTCTGCGAAACACTGAAATAGGCAAAAAACAGCAATTTGCACTGGGCCTTGGGTTAATAGGTTGGTCCCAAAAATAATATAAAAGTGTAAAATAAAGCCCATTAAACATCCAAAACAGAATATATAATAGCATGGAGCAATCAAAAATTATAGATACGTTGGAGACGTATCATGCACCCATTGTATGTGAACATAGAGTCTATCACACCCAATCATCACATGGTGTCTCAACACGACGAACTGTCGCAACGGTGCATGCTCAGGGAGAACACTTATATCTTGAAATTTTAGTTAAGGGATCAGCTTATAATGCTACCGCCGTACTTAGCAAAATAAGATGCATAAAAGATAAACATCACATGCAATCAAAATATGTGGCATGATATGGCCATCATCATCTTGTGCTTTTGATCTCTATCTCCAAAGCATCATCATGATCTCCATCGTCACCGGCTCGACACCTTGATCTCCATCGTTGCGTCTTGGTCGTCTCGCCAACTATTGCTTCTACAACTATCGCTAACGCATAGTGATAAAGTAAAGCAATTACATGGCGTTTGCATTTTATGCACTAAAGAGACAACCATAAGGCTCCTGCCGGTTGCCGATAACTTTTACAAAACATGATCATCTCATACAATAACGTATATCACATCATGTCTTTACCATATCACATGACAACATGCCCTACAAAAACAAGTTAGACGTCCTCTACTTTGTTGTTGCAAGTTTTACGTGGCTGCTACGGGCTTCTAGCAAGAACCGTTCTTACCTACGCATCAAACCACAACGTTGTTTCGTCAAGTTTGTTGTTTTAACCTTCTTCAAGGACCGGCCACAGTCAAATTTGATTCAACTAAAGTAGGAGAAACAGACACCCGCCAGCCACCTTTATGCAAAACTAGTTGCAAGTCTGTCGGTGGAATCGGTCTCATGTGCGTGGACATGTAAGGTTGGTCCGGGCCGCTTCATCCCACAATACCGCCGAATCAAAATAAGACGTTGGTGATAAGCAGTATGACTATCACCACCCACAACTCTTTGTGTTCTACTCGTGCATATCATCTACGCATAGACCTGGCTCACGATGCCACTGTTGGGAAACGTTGCATGGAAAACAAAAAAAATCTACGCGCACGCAATGATGTATCCATGGAGATGCATGGCAACGAGGGGGAGAGTGTGTCTACGTACCCTCATAGACTATAAGCGAAAGCATTTCTCAACGCGGTTGATGTAGTCGAACTTCTTCGCGCTTCAACCGATCAAGTACCGAACACACGACACCTCCGCGTTCTGCACACGTTCAGCTCGGTGACGTCCCTCGCCTTCTTGATCCAGCAAGACATCAAGGTAGTAGATGAGTTCTGTCAGCACGACGGCATGGTGACGGTGACGATGCAGTGATCCTCGCAGGGCTTTGCCTAAGCACTACGAAAATATGACTGGGGTTGTAAACGGTGGAGGGGGTGCCGCACACGGCTAAACAATTGTCTGGTGTGTGCTAGGCGCCCCCTCCCACATATATATAGGTGGGAGGGAGGGAGGAGCAGCCAAAGGAGGCGCCCAAGTAGGAGGAATCCTACTTGGGGTTAAGGGGGTCCACGGGTGTCCGGACTATTCGATATGGGCCGGACTGATGGGCCATGAAGATAAAGTAGACGACTATCCCCCGTGTCCGGGAAGGACTCCCATATGCGTGGACGGCAAGTTTGGTGTCCGCATATGTTATTTCCTTCCTCTGCAAACCAACTCTGTCCAACCCTAGGCCCCTCCGGTGTGTATATAAACTAGAGGGTTTAGTCTGTAGAGGCTAGGAGAATAATCATAAGCTAGACAGCTAGGGTTTAGCCATTACGATCTCGAGGTAGATCAACTCTTGTAACCCCTATACTCTTCGAATACAATCAAGCAGGACGTAGGGTTTTACCTCCTTTAAGAGGGCCCGAACCTGGGTAAAAACGGTGTCCCTATTGTCCATTGTTACCATCGAGCCTTAGACACACATCTTGGGACCCCCTACCCGAGATCTGCCGGTTTTGACACCGACATTGGTGCTTTCATTGAGAGTTCCGTTGTGTTGTCGACAGAAGAATCGATGGCTCGCCTCGTCATCAACGATGACGCCGTTTCCGGGGAGACCTTTCTCCCTGGCCAACTCTTTGTGTTTGGCGGCTTCGTGCTATGTGCCAACTCGATCGCCACCTTGAGCAGGTCGACAGCTACACCCATGGTCACCAGATCAGCTTTGGAAGTTTGAACTACATCGCCAATATCCGAGGAGACCTGATCTTCGAGGGGTTCACGACCTCGGTCGTCGCTCCCCGCCCACACGAAGCAGGCCCTTCAGATCTACTATCAGATCCCGTCCAGGGGTCAACGCCCATGTCCGCCCTGGCCTTAGATCCAGGGAGAAGCACATCGTCCGAAGACGGGGGCATGAACCCCGCCGGACTCTCTCCCATCACGGAGCTTCTAGCGAGAGACCCATATGCGATCACATCATCGGCGGACCCAGAATCAAACGGGACTCTCCCGTCATCGGGAAGCCAAACTCGCCTCTGGACACTAACTCCGAACTCTCGAGGTTTGCGTCCATCGAGCTCGACCAATTGGTTATCACCGAGCCTAGCTCCACAGATCCTCAGACGCCTGTCCAGATGTCGCTCTTGAACGAAACGCTGGACTTAATACAATCTCTCGCCGTCACGGAGGTGTCACCCCCGAACTACGCCCAACTTGGACTGGGGGCTAAGAGTAGGGAATTTTACGTCCCACCCACCACCCACTTAATAGCCACTATCATGGATTTAACCAACATGCTAGACTACGCCTCCGAAGACATCGATGGCATGGACGACGATGTCGAAGCAGAACCAGGTCAAAACTCGCCCCTCACTGGGTGTTGGATGGCCACTTCTACTTACGATGTATACATGGTGGACACGCCTAAGAAGAAGGACGACGATGGAACTCAAGACCCAGATGAGGATAAGCCCGTCGATGAACCGCCAAAACACCGGCGTTAGCGGCACCGCTCACGATCGCGTCAGGCAAGGGAAAGCAATACCGACACCGGAGATAATAACACTTCGGACAACGCCGAAGACCCCGATCACCCCGTTGAGCCTGCGTTCAAGCAGGATGAAAGGGAAGAGGGTCAATACAGCCCCGAACACGCCGATCACGAGGATTCGGAGGATAGTAACTATTACCTGTCTCCGAAGAGGATGTTAGCCTTGGTGACGAAGAATTCATCGTCCCAAAGGAACCCCTCAAACAAGAATGCTTTAAGCGACGGCTCATCACCACTGCACGGATCCTGAAAAAGAAATAGCAGCAGATTCAAGCCGACCAGGATACGCTCAATGACAGATGGACCATGGTCCTAGCCGCCAAAGAAGGATAGGGCTTTGAGCGGCAAACAAAAAGTTATCCTAAGAGTAGGCTACTGCCACAATTCGACGATGAGGCCTTTGAGTCAATACCATCAAGATACAATCAGGCTGATCAACCGGACCGACCACCACGTGGACAGGACAAAACGGCTAATTATGCCGAACAACAGCCTGCACCACCTCGCCATAGAGGCAAGGAGACAGCGGCTCCGGGCTATACGTATGACTTACGTCAGGATCTGGGCAATAGAGCCGGCCAGACCAGATCAATATATGGATCAACAGGACGTGCCCCTGCACGAGATGACGGCCATCAAGCCTGGCGCGACAAACATAACCAAGTCCGGGATCAGCACCGAACACAGATGTCATCTGAACTCCGTCGCGATGTCGCCCGGTACAGAGGTGCCGCACACCCTATGTGCTTTACCGATGAGGTGATGTAGCACCAATTTCTGGAGGGGTTCAAACTTGTGAACATCGAGCAATATGATGGAACGATGGATCCTGCCGTATGGATTGACGATTTTCTTCTCCACATTCACATGGCTCGCGGAGATAATCTCCACGCCATTAAATACCTACCTCTAAAGCTGAAAGGTCCAGCATGGCACTGGTTGAACAGCCTCCCAGAGAACCCCGTTGGAAGTTGGGAAGACTTAGAGGATGATTTTCGCGACAACTTTTAGGGTACTTATGTCTGGCCACCGGATGTTGATGACCTAAGTCATATAATCCAGCTACCCAGAGAGTCAGCTCGCAAACTTTGGAATTGGTTCTTAATTAAAAAGAACCAAATCATGGACTGTCCGGACACCGAGGCCTTAGCGGCCTTTAAGCACATCGTCCGTGACAAATGGCTCGCCCGACACCTCGGTCAGGAAAAGTCGAAGACCATGGAAGCTCTTACTACACTCACGAACCGCTTCTGTGCGAGCGAAGATAGCTGGTTGGCTCGCAGAAGCAACAGTACCAGTGACCCTGGCACTTCTGAGGTCCGGGGTGGCAATGGAAGGCCACGACGCAACAAAAACAAGCGTCGAAACAACAACGAAGAAACAGAGGATACGACCGTAAATGCCGAATTCAGTGGCTCTAAACCCGGTCAGTGGAAGAAGCCATTCAAAGGTAATAGGGACGATCCATCCAACTTGGACAAGATACTGGATTGACCCTGCCAGATTCATGGCACCCCTGACAAGCCTGCCAACCACACCAACAGAAACTGCTGGGTTTTCAAACAAGCCGGTAAATTAAACACCGAACACAAGGGGAAAGGACCTCAAAGCAAGGACGAGGATGACCCTCGCCTATCGTGTACCGGGGGACAGAAAAAGTTTCCCCCCGAGGTGAAAACAAAGAACATGATCTATGTCACCCACATCCTCAAGAGGGAGCACACATGCGCGTTAAGGGATGTCTATGTTGTACAGCCTGTCGCCCCAAAATTCAACCCATGGTCAGCCTGTCCGATCACCTTTGATCGCAGGGACCACCCAACCAATATCCTGACGGAGGTTAGGCGGCCCTGGTACTCGATCCTATCATTGATGGATACCATCTTACTAGAGTCCTTATGGACAGCGGCGGCAGCCTCAACTTGATCTACCAAGATACTGTCCGTAAGATGGGTATCGACCCATCAAGAATCAAGCCTAGCAACACTACCTTTAAAGGAGTAATACCCGGCATAGAGGCCTTCTGCACGGGCTCCTTAACACTGGAAGTCGTATTCGACTCTCCAGACAACTTCCGAAGCGAAGATTTGATCTTCGACGTCGTCCCTTTTCGCAGTGGTTATCATGCACTACTCGGACGAAGGGCTTTTGCCCGCTTTAATGCGGTCCTGCACTATGCTTATCTGAAGCTCAAAATGCCTGGACCTCGTGGCATCATCGAAGTAAATGGGAATATGGAGCGCTCCCTCCATACAGAGGAACACACCGCGGTCCTAGCAGCCAAAGTACAAAGCAGCCTCATCAAGCCGAACAACTCACTGGTCGTCAAGACCCACGACCCTGCTAAGCGGGCTCAATCTGCATTACAATGCGATAGCCCGGCGCAGCCGGAGCTTGAATAGCAATTTAGCCTCCGCCGACTGCCCCATAAGGTTGCGTCATACGCACCACGCGTACATAATTACGCACTTAAAATAACTTGGGCAGTGCCGGAGGCACACTGCGGAAAAAGGTCTGTAGTACGGCTTGACCCTATTCAGACCTTAACTATTTTTCAGGTCTACGGAGGCTCTTTTCCAGGTCCCTCTTTCTTACAGACGACCATCACCTCCTCTCAAAGGATTTCATACCAAGAAGGAACGGCGCAGACGTGCGGCAGGGCACCATTGGGATCTTCAAACCACTACTTTTAGGCCATGTGCAAACCTTTCCCTTGTGTAAACTTTTGGCATGTAAAATAGCCTCGATATTTATGGCATTATCTGTAATAACACGACTCGATGTATTCATCAGGGTATAAAGGAAACAGTTGATCACCACCTTTTGGCTCTCATTTATTATTGTCATCTGTATTCCCTCCCTACTTCAGACTGCCGCAAGTGCTTTAGTCTAGCCTTACACCGGGGGTTGTATTCAGTCCTGCACATTTTAAAGTCCGAACACCTATAGGGCGCTCTTCGGCGTCCCGGATATTGCATTATATGCATCGGCTCCGAATCATGTCTTTGGTCTATAGTTGGGTTGCCCGGCTCCTGTGCTTACCACCTTACGTTCCGCTCATTCGGCTAAGGTAGTAAAGGGAGAACTACTACGATTGTATTTCTGGTTCGTCCGGTCAAGTGCCTCAGTAGAGAAAGCCGAAAACAGACTGTCATGATAAGCGAGAGCTGGTCGGCGATTCGGCGACTTAGTCTTATACTACAAATCGTTAGCGATTCACTCCGTGTTATACGAGGGGCTGGTCTTCGTCCAGCTGCGTGGAAAAGGCACCATAGTCCGAATAGCCGCACACGCACCAGGGGCTAGTACTTAGCTCCACAGTCAAACTCCTATGGCTAAGTGGAAGTACTAAAGCCGCATAGTCTGATTGCCTAGTTCACCTCCTGGACACCTCCTTTACGGACCAAGACGTTGGATAAAGTGTGGTCTACGCCGAACACCCCTGTAGCATCTACATGGGGGCTGAAGCCGACGACTGGCAACTTTCAGAAATAAAACAATAAACAGCCGCACAGGAGGACAAATCGCTTAAAACCAAAGGCGCAAACATAGATATATAAACAGCATGGGTACAGCACATTGTTTGTACAACCCGAACACATTTAATCAAATATTGTGTCCTTAGAACATTGGCCCTCTACTACTCGGGTTCCTTCTAGGACGTCGTCGAAGTACCTCGCCGGCTTCCAATGATCTTTGCCTTCGGGCGGGCCCGCGGTTGCCACTTCGGTGGCCTTCATTTTTGCCCATTGCATCTTGACACGGGCGAAGGCCATCCGGGCACCCTCTATGCAGGCCGAGCGCTTCACAACATCAATCCGAGGCCGCGCATCGATAAGTCACTTCACCAAACCGAAGTAGCTACTAGGGATCGGCTCGGCCGGCGAGAGCTGGACTATCGGGTCCTTCATGGCCAAGCCCGCCACCCTATGCAGCTCCGTCAGCTGCTTCAGCTAGTCGTTCAGAGGCGTCGGGTGTTTCGGCGCGAGAAATTGCGACCAGAACAACTTCTCGATCGAGTTCCCCTCCTTGGCTCGGAAGAACTGTGCGACATCGGCGGCACTCCTCGGAAGATCCGCAAACGCGCCTGGAGAACTCCATACTCGGGTGAGCAAATGATACCTCTGACCTCCAAAGATACTCTACAAAAGAAAGGCCTTACCAGCTGCTATATGCCTCGCCTGCTGGATCTCTTCACGAGCACTCCGGGACTCGATCCGAGCCTCCTTGGCATCATGGAGAGCCTTGGCAAGCTCGGTCGACTGGTCTGAAGTCTTCTGCTCCAGGGTTTCACACTTGATGATGGCATCCCTCAGCTCCTGCTCGACTTCGGCCACCCAAGCTTCATGTTGGCGGCGGGCAGCTTGCTCGTTTTTTAGTTCGCCAGCCGCGTTGTCAACGGCTGCCTTATTCGCCTCCGCCTCTTTCTTGGCCTGGGCGAGGGCTCCTTGAGGGTCTCGACCTCGGCTGCGCCAGCTGCAATCATAATCAAAGCATTCCATGGGTTAACCTCTCAATATACATATCACTTCTGATATAACAAATATTTAACATTGTACGCATACCTTGCGTTTCGTCGAACCGCTTATTAATGCGGTCGATTTCCTCGTCTGCCACCTGAAGCTTTCGATTGAGTACGGAAACTTCTGCGGCTTGGGCGGTTGCCACCAACAGGGAAGCCTGTTACAATAACAACACAACATGTTAATCTACCGAATAATATGTGGATCCTCTGACCGGTCTCTTTTCAACCGGACAGAGCCTCAGGGGCCACTGGCTGTAGACAGTTATATCCCTCTATATGAAATAGTTTTTTAGAGCATTATGTCGCATACCTCAAAGCCCGTCAGTAGGCTGGTGAAGGCTTCGTTCAATCCACTTTTAGCAGACTGAACTTTCTCTACCACAGCAGCCATCAGGGTGCGATGCTCTGCCACGATGGAAGCACGTTGCAGTGCTTCCTCCAGAGCGTTGGGCGCCTCCGGATTAGTGGAGGCCGCCGGTGGAGCTGATGCTCCTCCCCCCTCTTTCGTAGGGGGCTGCTCATCCGATCCTGGAGCCGTGTTGGTCTCCAGAACGGTGTTCGGCTAGGACCCAGATTGTTGGGGCTCCCTGCCGTCGGTTGTCGTAGGAGCCGCCTCCCCTAGGTCTTCGGCGACCGAGGTATTAACCTCGGGCGCTTTCTCGACGGCCTCGCTCGTCCCCTTCGGCTAGGAGAGGTCCTTCGGGATGACACTTCGGTGTCCTCCATGGTGATAGGCGAGGGGGCTCGCGGCGGCGTGTCACTCTCTGCCATTTCGGGGGGCTGAGAGTTCCCCTCTGATAACGGAGTTTGTGGGAGCTCGCGGGGAGGGCTGAAAGGCAAATAACAAAATAACTTATATGATGAAAAGAGGTAGACCGAAGATAAATGAGTAAGTTTCTGGATACTTATGATTCGGCCAGGGGCTTCACCCTGGGCGGTCTCTTGGGGACTAGTCCGGACTCTGAGTCCGAACTGTCCGGGAGGGTCACCTTCCCTCTCTTGGGCGCCTCGCCCTCCGGGTCTTCGGAGGCCGCCCTCTTCTTCTTCTTCTTCCCCTTATGAGGGGAGTCGCTTTCCACCTCCTCCTCCTCTTCCTCCTCGTCTTCCTCGTGGGAAGAGAGGGCTTCGGTCTCTCCGGACACTGCATCCGAAGGACCTTTGTGGCGGGGGCTGCCCTTGGCCTCCTTGCCCTTCTTCTTGTTGGCCTTCTTCTCCGGCGCCTGGTAGGGCGCCGAGACCAGCATCTTCGTCAGCTGGGGTGTGGCCAGGTTCTCAGGCAGCAGTGCCGGACAGTTGATCTGCTCCGCCTTTGCCATCCAGCCCTGTACGGAAAGCAAGCAATATAATCTTCATTATGTCTGAAGTATTGACCGGATAAGTCTTTGGAAAGGTTGTGCTTACCGCTGAGGTTGGGTTCTCGATGTCGAGTCCGATGTCCTCGGCCTTCTTCAGCCACGTTTTCTGGGCCTTGAAGAGTTGCTTCCATATGTCTTTGTGCGTGGTGCCGAAAAAGCGCTTCAAGGTCCGTGGCTCCTCCGAATCAAACTCCCAGATGGGGGAGGCCCGGAGTTGGCAGGGGAGAATGCGGCAGAAGAGCATCACCTGAATCACGTTTGTGAGACTGGTGTTTGTGCCTAGCATGTTGGAGATGCGTTTTTGTAGCATCTGCACCTCCGGTTCGGACCCCCAATCAAGGCCCTTGGCAGTCCATGAGGTGAGCCTCGTGGGGGGTCCGGATCTGAAGTCAGGCATGGCCGCCCATTTGGCGTCGCGGGGTTCGGTGATGTAGAACCACTCCTGCTGCCACACCTTGACAGTCTCGACGAATGCCCCTTTGGGCCAGACGGTGTTGGGGAGCTTGCTTACCATGGCCCCGCCATAGTCCGCATGCTGTCCGTCGACCACCTTCGGCTTCAAATTGAAAACCTTGAGTCATAGGTCGAAGTGTGGCGGATGCGGAGGAGATCCTCACACACGACGATGAACGCCAATATGTGGAGGAGGAATTTGGGGCTAGATCATGGAAATCTAACCTGTAGTAGAACATGAGGCCTCAGACGAAGGGGTGGAGGGGAAACTCTAGCCCCTCGGAGGAAATGGGGGATGAACACGACCCTCTCACCAGGCTCTAGAGTGGGGATAACCTGATCTTTGTCAGGGAGCCTATGCGCAATATCCGCGGACAGATAGCTCGCGCTCCGGAGATCCTTGATGTCCTTCTCAGTGACGGAGGAGGCCTCCCACTTGCCCTTGGAACTGGACCCGGCCATTGCTGGGGAGGGTGGCAGTGGTGGGTGTCGGTGTCAAAACCGGCGGAACTCAGGTAGGGGGTCCCGAACTGTGCGTCTAAGGCGGATGGTAACAGGAGGCGGGGGACACAATGTTTACCCAGGTTCGGGCCCTCTCGATGGAGGTAATACCCTACTTCCTGCTTGATTGATCTTGATGATATGAGTATTACAAGAGTTGATCTACCACGAGATCGTAGAGGCTAAACCCTAGAAGCTAGCCTATGATTATGATTGTCGTTGTCCTACGGACTAAACCCTCTGGTTTATATAGACACCGAAGGGGGCTAGGGTTACACAGAGTCGGTTACAAGGGAGGAGATCTACATATCCGTATTGCCAAGCTTGCCTTCCACGCAAAGGAGAGTCCCATCCGAACACGGGACGAAGTCTTGAGTCTTGTATCTTCATAGTCCAACAGTCCGGCTAAAGTATATAATCCGACTGTCCGAGGACCCCCTAATCCAGGACTCCCTCAGTAGCCCCTGAACCAGGCTTCAATGACGATGAGTCCGGCACGCAGATTGTCTTCTTCATTGCAAGGCGGGTTCCTCCTCCGAATACTCCATAGAAGATTTTGAACACAAGGATCGTGTCCGGCTCTGTAAAATAAATTCCACGTACCGCCGTAGAGAGTATAATATTTTCACAAATCTACATCTGCTGACAACTTTTCATAGAGTGATGTTCTGCCGTGGTCTGGTCATGACGAACCGTCTTTCCCAGCCTGCCACTGCACGTGTTGCGAGGCGGTTTTATTGGCAAGTCTTGTCGAAGCAGAGATCGTGTTCCTCTTATCACGGGATTCTCATCAATACGGGTGTGGTAACCCAATCGCGCCTGTTGGTATGACTCCTCGATTTAGGAAAGGTCCAAACGGCCACGCGGAGGACGCTCGGTATTCAGCCCCTTTATAAAGGGGCCAAGGCCTGTCCTTTTCTTCTCGCGCTCGATCCTTCCCTTCCCCCACCTCGAATTCCAACACCCGAGGCTCCGGCTAAGCGCTTCGGACCTTCAATCATGTCTGGATCCAACCTTCAAGGCCGGTGGATGGCCTCCTCTATCACAGAGGAGGACATCAAGAAGCTAAGAGAAGCCAGGTATCTGACTGCTAAAATCTCGCACAGGCTGCCTGCTCCAGGGCAGGTCATCCCTACTCCCGAATCCAACGAGAGTGTCGTATTTGTTTCCCACCTCCTCCGAGGCTAGGCTTTAGTCTTGATCCCTTTGTTAGAGGGCTTATGTTCTTCTACGAGCTCGATTTCCATGATCTGGCTCCGGATTCCATCCTTCACATCTCGTCGTTCATCGTCGTGTGCGAAGCCTTCCTCCGCGTCACCCCACACTTCGGCTTATGGCTCAAGACCTTGAATGTGAAGCCGAGGATGATCGATGGGCGACATGCAGAGTGCGAAGGTGCCATAATAAGCAAAGGCACCGATGCTCCATGGCCGGAGGGTTCCTTCCCGGAGATGTCCAACTTATGGTAGCGGGAGTGGTTTTACATCACGGCTCCCCGAAGCACTAAGTGGGCAGCTGCCCCCGCCTTCCGTTCGGGCCCCCCGCCACAACTGGCATCGTGGGTCAACAAGGGGCTAGACTGGGGGCCAGTTAACGATGTGCCGATACTGCAAAGTCGCATCTGAGATCTCCTCGAGAGAGATGTCAGCCTTGTCAAGGTAATGCAAGTCATGCTAGTTCGTCGGGTCCTGCCATGCCAATGTCGACCTCTCCGTATGTGGGAGTTCAACCCGGAAGGACCACGAACTATTCAGCAATTCTTCGGTGTGACGCTCGAAGGGATGTATGGATTGTTCTTCGGACCATGAATAAAGTGTCCGAACACCACCAAGCATGCGGGTCTAAACTGTAATCGTCCAGATACCCAGGTAAGTAATTCTGCGGCCGAACACACTGTCTTTTTATTTATCACAACATCATTCTAAAAAGTCGCTCTTTGACCAGGACTGGATAAAAAAGGCGAAGATGATCAGGTGTTCGGCTCCCCTTCTTGAAGGCTCATTGGATCCTGTACTAGCGAGGATGCTTGAGTATGCACCTCACCAGGTGCCATCAGAGGAAGATAAAGGGAGGAATAAGGAAGCCAAAAGAGGGCTTCACGCATTACTCATCCGAACCGGGGGAATTATTGACTCCACGAAGGAGGATAACCGGGGAGAAGAATCTAAAATTCCCTCTCCCCAAGGACGGAAGAGGACCGCCTCTAAAGATTTGGAAACGAGGGTTTCCAAACGAGGGAAGAAACCTTCGCCAGGGGGTCCTGCCCCAGAGGGCATCCTTACCGCACAATGCCCACAAGGGGATCAGCCCTCCACCGAGCTGTAAGTGAACAAGAGTACTTTTGGTAAATATATCCTCCTTCATCTCTGAGGACAATAACCGAGACGTATGTCTTGCAGTTCGGATCGTAGCCCTTCTCGACAGAGTTCGTCTTCGGGGGACCTTCTTTCGGAGATGATGGAGAGTGAAATGCATCCCCCTGTCTCCTCGCCTCATGAGGCGGACGCCCCTGAGGTGTCGTCGCGGAGAATTTCTCCTGATCCGCCAAGGCCGGAAGGTAACCCTTCGGCCACCCGAAGTCCGGAGGATTCGGCTCCTAAGGAGAGCAACAGAAAGAGTTCGGGACTGCCCGGTGCACAACCGGACGTACTAATGGGACTTCTGGAGCAAGCGACTATCTCAGAGGCGCATCGTACTTTAATGGGTACGGTGGTTGAGAGGATTGCATCCGCCGAAAGTGGGTTGCATGAGGCTTTTATGAGCCTCCTAAGAGGTTTTGAGGTACGCAAAGTAATATATATATTTTTTGACGGTACCGCACATGCTAGGTGTGCCCTTATGCAGACAGTAGCCCCTGAGACTCTGGTTGCTGTCCAAAGGCGGCAAACAGAGGATCATAGTCCCAGGTAATGATCATGCTACTTTTATGTGCAGGCGGCTGGGGGTCCGGTGGCTAGCCGGACTGGTGAGTTTGCCGAACTGAAGCGGCAACTTGATGCAGCAGATGCCGACATCGTGCTTGTAAACAAGCGGCTTGACGAGGCACAGGGTATGTATTCTCCGGTGGTTAACAGATATTAAGAGGAGCATGATGCTAGTATCTATAATATGTTGTGACTGTAGATGGAGCTGCCGCCGTGGAGACCCTTCGGGCGGAGCTTGCCCAAGCCAAGGAACAAGCCAGGAGAAGTGATGCGGCCGCCCTAAAGGCAGTCGAAGAATTAAGAGCCGAACAGGCTGCTCATCGCCAGAGCAAAGATAAAATAGCCAAGATGGCTGTTAAGCTGAAGGATGCCGCCAGCCGGTATGAGCTTCTCGAAAAGGACAATCAAGCGAAAGCGGCGGACCTGGAGAAAGCCATGGTAGCAGCCAAGGAGACCCGCTCGAAAATCAGAGCGGCGAAGGAGGAGCTTCGTCAAGCCGGAGATATCACGGCTGGGAAGCCCTTTCTGTTGCGGACGAAGTTCGGAGATCCGAAGTATGCCCCTCTGGATCAATTATGGAGTGTTGCAGATGCGTACGTGAACTTGGCAACGAGTGCTGCTGATGCGACTAAATTTTTCAAAGATCAAAAAGGTCATGAAGTGGAAAAGTTGTTCTAGTCGTAGTTCAGTGCTCCAACGCGTCCGCTGCTGCTGAATGAGCAAATGGCCGAGTGGGCTGAGCTCCATAGGTTGTCCAGGCTTGCCATGAGGTCTGTCGTGTATCATCTTTGGCCAGAAGGACCAAGGCCAAATAGTTATTTTGGTTTAGTGCAACGATTCCTTGGTGCTGTGCCGCATATCGATGCTGCAAAGAGGTCGGCGTGCATAGAGGGTGCGCGGATGGCTCTTTCCCGTGTTAAGACATACTAGGCAGAGATGGAGGCCACCGCTATTGCAACCCAGAGTCTGGCCGTAGGCCAGGCATCGGCCGAGCACTATTTTGAAGAAGTCCTAGAAGGCGCTCGTTTAATAGAGGCTCACTGCTCGAAGAGTATCATGTTCTAGTTACATGTAACCCGATTGTAAAAACAATGCTATTAGGATTATAAAGGATGTGTTTATACTTTTGCCTGAAAGTATTATGATGCCTCCTGTGCGGTCGTTTATATATGTATATAACCTGAAAGTTTGTAGTCGTCGGCTTCAGCCCCCACGCATGTAATGCGGGGGTGTTCGGAAAAGCGCGTATTCACACTTGATCCAATGTCTTGCTCCATTAAGGAGGTGATAGCGCGGCGAACAAGGCAATCGGACTATATTGCTTTAACACTTTCACTTAGCCATAGGATTTTGACGGTGGGGCTACTATATAGCCCCTGGTACTTCCGTGTCTATCCGAAGACGGTGCGCGTACATACATGACCGGGAAATCGGTCCTTCATTAATGCGGAGGAATCGCGAAGATTCTGATGAGTCATCGAGTGGTTGACCAGTCTCGCGCTGTATCATGACAGTCAGTTTTCGGCTTTCTCTACTTAGGTGGTCGTCCGGATGAACCGGGGCACAATCGCAGTAGTTCTCCCAGTGCTACCTTAGCCGATATAGTGGAACGTAAGGTACCAAAACATGGGAGCCGGGAAAACCCAACAATTGACCAAAGACATGATTCGGAGCTGATGCATATAAGGCCAAACTCGCGACGCCGAACACTCCCTAAGGTATTCGGTCTTTACAACATATACCGGGCTGAGTAACGCCCTTGATAATGAACCCTGAATTTCCAGGTACATGCATTAGTCTGGCGTGGCGAAATGCCAATAACGCCAGCATCCCTCTCGGTTATGTTTAGTATCCGGAGGGTGTAAAGCAATAAGAGACAGTAAGAAAGGTTTACACAGGGTCTTAATCTAAAAAGAAACCTTTGAGCGAGGCCCTGCTGCACGTCTGCGCCTGTGTCTCCGTTGTGCCGTATCCTGGAAGGGTGTAGCACGATTATCATCTGTAAAAGAGAAAAAATCAGGTGAAAGTATTCGTGTGAAAAATTGGTTATTCTTAATAAACCATTAAAGTTTAATCTAAATAAGGGCAACCCGAACTGTAGTTCATTTTTACATGCGGGAAGCCCCTAGCGCCACTTATGGGGATATATCCATCAACCCAATCTCAGGTTTATCTGAGCAGTTACAGCCAGTGTTGCGCCGGACTCGTCTAGCCGTGTCCGCGGTCTTGACGACAGATCATTTGTTCTGGTTGGAGAGGCCAGTCAGTGTTTGGCTGCTAAAGCCATCACACATTCTTCCGTACGCAAGGAACGCTCTGCCACTACAAAAAAAAGACACATCCGTGACATTTTGGGCCGAACGAAATTTTTTCTGTCATACATATGACACTTCTATGACGATAATTGTGACAAAACCCGGTATCATCATAGATGTGGTGGGCTCCTACTTCTATGACAAAAAATCATGACAGAAAATGGGCTTTTCGTCCTGGGCGGGCCGGAGACGCAGCTGCATGACATTCTTTGGGCCGTCCATGACGGAAAAAAACCATGGTAGAAGCGAGGGGGAGGAAAATTTCGGGGAGTTCCCGGTTACGGTGGGAGGTCGGGGGCCGAGCGATGCGCGTTTCTCTCGTACACGTACGCGCGTGTGTGCGAGGCATTGGCTCTAACTGAACCCGAGCGAGGCGTTGGGCTCTAACTGAACCCGAGCGATTGCACTGCAGGCTACGCGTTACTGGACCCGAGCGATCGATCGATGGCTGTTAACTGAACCCAATCGAGCGTGTAGCGACCAGACCTCAGACGGTCAAGTCTCTGTGCATCAGTGTCATCCCTGGATCAGTAATGCTGACACGCACAGTACTCGAAGGATTTATAACAGAGTAGCAATCACACACTTATTACATCGAATGTCTCAAAAGAGAAATTATACAATAAATATGGCTTAAGGCCATCTAAAAACGATAACAGCGGAAGACTTGGAAGATAAGCGAGTCCATCAACTCCAACGGCATCACTGAGTATAAGACCACGACCTAAGGCACCTTACTCGTCCTCTGAAATGTCTGCAACATGAAACGTTGCAGCCCGAAAACGGGTCAGCACATGGAATATGCTGGCAATGTAACACATAGAGAGTAATGAACAGAATAATGCTATACTACATGCATATTTGGCTGGTGGAAAGCTCTATGGTTACAGTTTTGCGAAAAGCCAATTTTTTCCTACTGCAAAGGAATAAATTTTATTTAACTATCATGGTGGTTGTTAAACATTGAGAATGGGTGACACAATCTCAATCCCAATTAAGTTTCAACATTAATCCCAACAAAATTAATTAAAGTAACATGATGAGATTCACATGAAAATCCAAGTACTAGATACTCAAGTTGTCCATAACCGGGGACACGGCTAACCATGATTAGATTGTACACTCTGCAAAGGTTTGCGCACTTTTCCCCGCAAGACTCAATCTCCTCCGTTGGGATTCTCGCACTACATTGTGTTTGAGAAACGGATGACCGAGACATAGTCTTTCAGAAGCGTTAGCACCTTACGACCGGGTAGACAGTTACACCTACTTTCCCTACATATGCTAGTCTACCACTGTAAGAGTTCACACAACTTAATCAACTATGCTAGAGCCCATAATAGCTTGCGGCTGCACACGGAAGTTTCTAGCATGAATAATCTTATGATCCCTTTGAGCCTGGGTGGCGGTCCATAAAAAAACAGGCAATCGCTGGAATACCCAGGTGCCTCAACCCACCCAGATGTGTATTTAAGTTGCCACCTTAATTTGAACCATTAATTAACAAACTCACATCTGTCATGGATACACTCAAACCCAATCCACGTCTACGAGCATAGCATAGCAATATAAGCAAACATAGAAGTAACTCCCAAGGGTTTGAATACAAAACAGGTAATAGGTACTACCTCGTCTACTTCCCAAAACCCACAATTTAATCAGATCCTAACCATGCAGTGTTTGAGGATTGATCTAATGCAATAAAACTGGGTATGAAAAGTATGATCAAAGTGTTACTTGCCTTGCTGATGATCCGTGAAACCTAGGGATTCAAAGTAGCAAGCGGCGCACTCCGGGTACTCTATCGCAAACAAACAAGCATACAATAAGTACTCATCTAATGCACAGGTAAAACTCGAATAAGAGATCTAACCAGAAAGTTCAACTTAAGAACTCCGGTTTGCAAAAAGAATCAAATCAAACGAAGCAACGAAAGTCAAACGGTGAAAGAAACAAGCTTCATTTACTAATCTGGACCTAAGTCAAATTTTACAAAAGCAAAAACTTGTTTGGGTTGGTTAAACAGAAAGAGGGCTTTGAGACGAAACTCTAGGCGCTTGAATCACCTAATTCCGACAAACGAGCGAAAAGAAAAACGGAAACGAAAAACAGATCGGAAATCACGATCAGAAATAATCGCGGAAAATCCGAGAAAAACAAAACGGACGAACAGGCTAACGAATGAACGTTCGTTAACAGCGACTAAACGGCGAACTCGTTCGTTAAAACGAACGTACGGACGAACGTCCGCTAAAAAAACTAAACCGAAAAAAACCGATCTAATCTAAAAAAACGAAAACTAGGGTTTTCTAAAGAAACCGGATCTTGGTTTTCAAAAAAAAACCGAACGGGTTTAAAAAAACGGCGGGGACGGCGGGCAGCTACCTCGTCGGGCTCCGGCGAAGTCCGGCGGGGTCCGGTGGGGCTGCGGGCCTCCGGGCGGCGGCGGCGCGAAGGCAGGGCGGGTCGGGTGGCGGGGTGAGGGGGCGGCGGCGGCGGCTATTTAAAGAGGGGGGGTGTGGTGGCTTGGGGGAGGGGGCAAGGCGGCGGCGGAGGTGGAGTCCGGCTCAGACTCTGTCCGGGTCGGCAGTGGCGGCGCGCGCGCGGTCTCCGCGCGGGAGACGGTGGCGCGAAGGCGGGCCGGCTCGGCTGGGCCTCGGCCCAGACGGGCGCGCGACTCTTTTTTTAAACAATTCTGCCGAAACTAAGAAAAATTCTAGGAAATAAAATAAAAATCTAAGAATGCCAAAACAAATTTTCACCGTCTAAATAAAATATTTATAACGAGATGAACATTTTCTCGGCCCTAAAATGCAGTTTTGAAAAACGTGCAATTTTTCCTAATTCAAATAAAATAGCAAAAACTTCCAAATAAAATAATATTTGATTTTTTTATTAAATCCTCAATATGTCTTATTTTTGGGAAAGTCATTTTATTCCCTCTCTCGTATTTTTATAAATGAAATAATTGAAGATAAAATAAATAAAATCAAATGATCCTCTTTTCAAAAATTTGAGGAAACCCAAATATGAAAATAACGAAATCCCCAACTCTCTCCGTGGGTCCTTGAGTTGCGTAGAATTTCTAGGATCAAAATCAAAATGCAAATAAAATATGATATGCAATGATGCTCTAATGTATAACATCCCAAATTGAAAATTTGGGATGTTAGAGAGCGATTCCTTCGCTACTGCTGCTAACTGAAGCCGATCGATGCTGCCTCTGGATGAACAGTGAGCGTTGCTGGGGGGTTTGGATGAACAGTTTCCGGTGGGGCTGGATGAACAGGACCCCGTGGTGTTGCCTCTGGATGAACAGGACCCCGATCGATCGAGCCGGTTGGGGCTGGATGAACAGGACCCCGTGGAGGGTAGGATGAACAGGACCACCCCGTGGAGGGCAGAATGAACAGTAGACGGTGGAGGGCTGGATGAACAGTAGCCCGTGGAGAGGGGTGGTTGAACAGTAGCCGGTGGACTAGCGCGTGGTGGAGGATAGATGAACAGGAGCCCGTGGATGAACAGTCACAGGTGGAGGCTCGAGGAGGTCGACGGTGGATGAACAGTAGCCCGTGGAGGCTGGAGGGGGTCGACGGTGCAGATGAACAGTATCCCGTGGAGTCCCGTTTTGCGGTACGCCACACCCCTCCCGATGAACAGGACCCCCGTTTCGACCGTAGCGCTCCAACACAAGTCCGTTTCCTCCGTTTTGCGGTACGCCACACCCTTCCCGATCAACAGGACCCCCGTTTCAACCGTAGGAGGTCCGTTTCCTCCGTTTTGCGGTACGCCAGACCCCTCCCGATGAACAGGATCCCGTTTCAAACTTGGCCGGTCGAACACAAGGCCGTTTCCTCCGTTCTGCGGTACGCCAGGCCTCGTTCCCATTGGCTGTTCCGTCCAAGCCCTCTCGATGAACACGACGACGCATTCCGTTCCGACCTAGCCGGTTGGCTCCCCATGAACACGACAACGAGGTTGTTTCTCCGTCCCAACCCAGCCATGTACACGAGCCCTGGCCGTACGTATGCGCGAGTAGGCGTTCGAGACCCTGCCCGTATGTACGTACGTGGCCGTATTTTCTTTCTTGCACACTGGCCGCTGTACGTATGTGTACATGCTACGTGCGCGCCTCTACTACGACACGTGCGCGCCTCTACATCCACCAGTATATATGTACGTACACGTTCGCGACCAGAATGACAACGCTATGTACGCTTCGACCAGGTGGGTCCCGACTGTCAGGCACTTCCTTGCCTGCGAAGATGTAGCTGGTGGGTCCCAGCAGTCAGGGGGGCGAATCATTTTTTGTTTGCCCGGACGCACTTCCTTGCGTGCGAAGATGTAGCTGGTGGGTCCCAGCAGTCGGGGGAAACGTTTTTTTCATGAAATACAGTGGCCCGTCCGGTGGGTCCCAGCTGTCAGGTGGAGGAATCATTATTTTCCGCGTAATAAGGAGGCACTTCCTTGCTGCGACCGTGGACCCAGCTGTCAGCCTCTCCACGTACAGTCCACGTACGATGGAAGTCGTTCCTTGACCACGTTGACCACGCCGCGCCGAGAGCACCAGGGCGGTGGACGACGGCGAGGCCTAGGAAGGGGACGACGGGGAGCTGGGGAAGACGCAGCAGTGGAAGCCCGCGTGGAGAGGAGTACGAGGGCTCACTGGTTCGGCTGCGGTGTGAGGCTGGCGTCACCGCAGAATAACAGGGGGTGTGGGTGAGTAGAGGTATGGCCTGGCCAGCGGTGGGAGTAGTAGGGGCGGTGAGGCCTCCGCCGCATCGCAGCCGGCCACGGGAGGCAGGAGCACGAGGCACGATCAGCGCTGGTTTGGACGGCTGGAGCAAGAAGACCAGAGGTTGAAGAAGCACTACGGCCGTTGGATGGACATCGTACGGTCACTGGAGCTAGAATCGTGCATATTGACTAAGTTGACAAAGCCCTCAGTCCCCGTCAACTTAGTAGGCCCACAAGTCAGCCTGCCACTATACTGGGTCCCAGCTAACAGGGGGAGTATTCATTTTTTTGTGC
Source organism: Aegilops tauschii subsp. strangulata (assembly GCF_002575655.3). Lineage (NCBI taxonomy): Eukaryota > Viridiplantae > Streptophyta > Magnoliopsida > Poales > Poaceae > Aegilops > Aegilops tauschii. Next base: position 347,379,915 of record NC_053038.3, on the reverse strand, counting down.
GTAATAAGGAGGCACTTCCTTGCGTGCGAAGATATAGCTGGTGGGTCCGAGCTGTCAGCGGCGGTAACGTTTTTTTCGCTAAATACAGAGGCCCTTTCGGTGGGTCCCTGATGTCAGGTGAAGGAATCATATTTTGCGCGTAATAAGGAGGCATTTCCTTGCGTGCGGCCGTGGACCCAGCTGTCGGCCTCTCCACGTACAGTCCACTTCAGATGCATGTCAGTCGTTGACCACGTTGACCAGGCCGCGCCGAGAGCACCAGGGCGGTGGATGACGGCGAGGCCTAGGAAGGGAACGACACGGAGGCAGGGAAGACTCCGCAGTTGTTTCCCACGCGGAGGGGAGTACGACTGTACGAGGGTTTACTGGTTCGTCTGCCGTCGCCGGAGAATAACAGCAGGTGTGGGGGAGTAGAGGGATGACTAGGCCAGCAATGAGAGTACGGTGGGGCGGTGAGGCCTGCGCGGCAGCACATCCGGCCGCGGGGAGGAGGGAGCAGGCAGTCCCGCCGGTGCTTGTTTGAGCGGCTGGAGCAGGAAGAGCAGAGATTGAAGAAGCACGACGGCCGTTCGATGGACATCCAACAGTCACTGCTTGTGTGTCAACCTTTTTTTTAGGAAAGCCTCAAATCTGTGGAAAACAGCATACAACCCATCTGCCATTATTTCTAATAATTTACAGCCCATTTACTAATTCTTAAGGTTTTTTTGGAGCCCATATTCTTTTTGTTAGCATTACAGCCCATATTGTGGCCACGGTTAAAAAATTATACGAAATTTTGCATATTTCGGTGCGGTCCGAACTGTTTTTAATCCCGAAATTTTGATCGCACTCAAACTGATTTTAAAAATAAATGTATATCAATATAAAATCCAACAAATTCTCCACGCATAAAAATTAATGTAATTTAAAATCTTGAAATGAAAAAAAGATATTTGAAACTAATTGCCGGTTTGATGTGTTTTAAAAATGTACAGCCCATTTCTCATTACTGATAGGCCATTTTCTCGGCCAGCCGAATGAAGCTCTCCTCGTCTTGAAAGATTTGCAGCCCAACAGGCCTGACAAAGCGACTTACTTGGCAAATCACAAAAAAACTGGGCTGTGGCCGTGGACCCAGCTGTCAGCCTCTCCACGTACAGTACTCTTCCGATGGAAGTCGGTCGTTGACCACATTGACCACGCCGCGCCGAGAGCACCAAGGCGGTGGACGACGGTGAGGCCTAGGAAGGGGACGACGCGGAGCCGGGGAAGACGCGGCAGTGGATGCCCACGCGGAGAGGAGTACGAGGGTTCACTGGATCGGCTGCGGTGTGAGGCTGCCGTCGCCGCAGAATAACAGGGGGTGTGGGTGAGTAGAGGGATACCCTGGGCCAGCGGTGGGAGTAGTAGGGGGCGGTGAGGACTCCGCGGCATCACAGCCGGCCACGAGAGGCAGGAGCACGCGGCACGACCGACGCTGCTTTGGGCGGCTGGAGCAATAAGACCAGAGGTTGAAGAAGCACTATGGCCGTTGGATGGACACCGTACGGTCACTGGAGCTAGAATCGTTCATATTGACTAAGTTGACAAAGCCCTCCGTCCTCGTCAACTTAGTAGGCCAACAAGTCAGCCACCCACTATGGTGGGTCCCAGCTAGCAGGGGGTATTCATTTTTTGGTGCGTAATAAGGAGGCACTTCCTTGCGTGCGAAGATATAGCTGGTGGGTCCGACCTGTCAGCGGGGGGACGTTTTTTCGCGAAATACAGAAGCCCTTCCCACGTACAGTGCACGTACAGTGCGTAATAAGGAGGAACTTTCCTTGCGTGCGACCATGGACCTCGTGGGTCCCAGTCGTCAGGCTCTCCACGTACAGTCCTCTTCCGATGACTCTCGTATGTTGACCACGCCGCGCCGAGCGCACCGAGGCGGTGGACGACGGCGAGGCCCCAGACTGGAACGACCCGGAGATGGGGAAGACACGGTAGTGGAGTCGCAGACAGAGAGGAGTGGGAAACTTGACTGGTTCGGGTGCGGGGTGGGCCTACACTCGGCAGAGAATAACAGGAGGTGCGGAGTGGAGGGATGGCCTGGCCGTCGGCGGGGTAGCGTTTCGCTGAGGAGCGCGAAACAACGCCGCTGGACGCCGAAGGCTGGAGCAGGCGGTTTCGGCAGTGCTGGGGGAAGAAGACCTACTGGCCCACATGTCAGCCAGTCCATTTGTTTTTTAGTCCATTTGGTGGGCTGGGTGAAACAATGATGTAGCATCTATGCAGCCCGTTTAAATCCCATTTGCATTTTTCTCGAAATCCGCGGACTTGCTGGGCTGGGTGAAAATATCATGTTGGGCTAGACAGAGAAATGTTATAAAAACATAAACACATGATTGCACGTCAGCAAAATCTTTGCAAGCTTATGTACGCAATCACTAGGAGTTAACTTGCCAAGTTATATATAAACAATTATTATTATTATTTTGTAAGAACTTTCAACTTACGAAATAAAATATCATTTTAATTTGATGAGTTAATAGTACGTGGGGTATTATTATTTTTTAGGCTAGACGTGGGACAGTTGAGTTGGTTCTAGGGGAAAGTACTGGGAGAAAACACAGTTTACATCGAAAAAGAAAGTGAGAGAAAATTCAGAGACCTGCTGGGTCCACCTGAGGAGGGGAATATGTTGGGAGAAAGGAGATTCAAAGCACGGCAGCCGAGTGAACTAGTTTTTTTTACGGACAAGTGAACTAGTTCACATACATAAGCAAATAGGCACTAAAAAAAGCAATCAGGTTAATGGGTTCTTAAAAGAAATATTTCGAACAAAACAGATAATTACGACACATAGGCTAATGCATGAAACACTCAGATGATAAAGGTGCTTATAAACAGATAAAGTACAACATCTAGACCTTCCCGGCACGCTTGATCATGACGCTGCGGCTGTTCGTGTACTCGTCGGTTACGGGAAGCAGACACGCCCTCATGTCCAAGATCTGCCTGTACATGTCGTAGCATGCGTATGCGTCCTTGGCCGCATAGCTTATGTAGGCTAGATTCAGAGGTACCTCCCACGTGTTCAGGTCGTCTTCTTTCATGTTGGCGTATCAGGGGTCGATGATGGTCTCAGCGAGGTCAACCACGGAGTCCTTCTCCTGCCCGTTGCTGATGATCTTGTATTGCTTCTGAATGTCGACAAGCTTGTTGCACCAGATGGCCGAATCGTCGCGTTCTTCCTTCTCTCCACCGTAGCGAAGGTGCAGTCGGCGCTGCCGATGAAACGGGCGAATGCTCCAGAACCTGGTGTAGCCATAGGACTGAGGCGAGGCAGAGCTTCACCGAGTCCGTATCGTTGGTGTACATCACATTCAACTTGGTGCAGCCATAGGACTGAATGGCGAACTCAAAGGGGAACTCCTTGCTGAAGTCCATATCCAGCAGGCTCACCCCTCGGATCGCCATTGGAGTCTCTTCGAGTGAACGAGTGTGTAGGCGGCGGCAGCAGTTCATTTTTCAGCTCTTGGGGAACTAGATTCAACAGTAAGCTGAGTGTGTACACGCGACAACAGTTACTACCCCTCCCTCGTCCGCTGCACGCCCGGCAGAAGATGCACCCTCGGCCACACGTCGGTTCACGAGCGGGTCTGTATTGGTACTGTAATAACAGGAGTTAGTGGTCACTTTACTTAAATTTAATTAGCTTTAATAGAAATTTATACTTAAAACAAGAAATGCATTCGCTCGTTCTATCAGTGCCACAGGATCAACATGCACAACAATTAGAATTATTATTCTCAGGACGCTCACGATCAGCACATTTGTCGCACTTTCACAAAGATAATACTACCAAGTTTGAACTGTTTGTTATGGTTGTTGTCCTCTGCATCATCATGCCGTGTTTCCCAGCTTGCAAGATTCAGAACCAACAAATAAGATCCAAATAATAAGTACAACAAAGATGCCTACACATCTCATTGATTCCCAGCTTGCAAGATTCAGAACCAACAAATAAGATCCAAATAATAAGTACAACAAAGATGCCTACACATCTCATTGATTCCCAGCTTGCAAGATTCAGAACCAACAAATAAGATTCAAATAATAAGTACAACAAAGATGCCTACACATCTCACTGATTCCCAGCTTGCAAGATTCAGAACCAACCCATTAGAGCCTTTTGATAAAGTGAATATCGGGATTAAATCCGTCTTGGCTAGCCATGTCATACAATCGAAGAACTTGGCGAATGCTCTTGACCGTCACAACATCTGTAGTTGAGTATTCCTATTTGCACAACACAGATAATAAAGAGCATGATTACTATAATACTGGCACTAATGGAAGTCAACCTGCAGCTCCACCCGATGATTCAATTCATGCCACTTTTTCTGCAGTTCGCCTGAAATGAAGCAAAGATTGCATCATTCAGCTACGGCTCATCTTGCAAAGGCTAATAAAATGTTGCACGAGATTACCAGTAGAATTTGATGGAGATTTTGGAAACTCCAATCACCATTTTGTGCAGTTCCACCAAAATTGAGAGATGTTGCCCATGTAACATTTTAGTTCAACTGCACAAGACACTCATTCCAAAAAAGTGTTTGTGCAGTTCACCAAAAGGTCACAATAGCAACAAGGTGAAATGGATATCCCTATCTGCACAAAAAGATAGAAAGTAAACAGTTGCTGGTCAATAAGAATATACGAAACATATACAAAATGAAAAGTAGCATCTTAATTATGTTCATGGCAATCATGCAAGGACAGTAGAAATTTTAAAACGTCAGCAATGCTTCATGTTACCAGAAGCATTACGATCAGCAATGAGATTCCTCAAATATGGGATTACTTTAATGGTGGCATTGCTTGTTTACCAGACACAGTAAATCAACAGCAGCTAAAGAGTTGGTTTAAGGGCATGGGACCGTGGGGACACCAGGACACTCAGCAGCGTAAAGGAGCAACTTACTTATCATACTGGGGAAAACAGCAGTAGTGCCATTTGTAACACAGTTTAATTGCATCTTATCACTAGAGGCATTAGATTAACAATAACACTGGTTAGACATGTCCCTAAGGTAACAGTGTGATCGCTTCATTTTACATGCGCCCTTACATTAACAACAGCAAAAGGTTGGTATAAGGACATGCGACAGTGGACGCATCAGCACAATGTACCTACAAGGAGGCATAGAGTGGTGATGCCGAGTTTGTTCATGCTATGTGAGGGCAGCAAACCTAATCCTGGAGACCTTTTACTATGTGAGGGTAGCAAATCTAATCCTGGAGACCTTTTACTATGTGAGGGCAGCAAATCTAATCCTGGAGACCTTTTACTATGTGAGGGCAGAAAATCTAATCCTGGAGACCTTTTACTATGTGAGGGCAGCAAATCTAATCATGAGACCTTTTACTATGTGAGGGCAGCAAATCTAATCCTAGAGACCTTTTACTATGTGAGGGCAGAAAATCTAATCCTGGAGACCTTTTACTATGTGAGGGCAGCAAATCTAATCATGAGACCTTTTACTATGTGAGGGCAGCAAATCTAATCCTGAGACCTTTTACTATGTGAGGGCAGCAAATCTAATCCTGGAGACCTTTTACTATGTGATGGCAGCAAATCTAATCCTGGACATACTCTGTTGACTTGTCCACCAGCTGCCACTTTCTATCCTTTTTTCAACCAATAATAGATCTATTCCTTATCCAGTTTGTACCGCGTTTTCCCATTATTTCCCTTTTCAACCAAGAGACCGGTTGGGTATCCGGTCTCTACTACTTTCACCATATTATTTCCTCTTTGAATCAAGTCCTAGATTCATGCTACAACTTTCCCCCCTTTCTTCGTTGTTTGAACAAAGTCCTAGATTTGAATGCATGAACTAGCTTTACCTCTAATAATACTAAAAATTTAGGTGGCTTTGGAAGAGCTGATGGGAGTAGAAAAAGATGCACATGCAGACACGTGGGGAGCTGGGGCAGTAGAGCAAGGCCGCTTTCGAAGAACTTATACCCGAGGGTCACCGGGATGTCGGCGGCGGCAGGTCGGATCTGCGGACAATACGGCAGGGAGGAAGAAGGGTCGGAGGACCTCCCGAGCCGGCGCTGTGTCAGAGAGAACGGCACGGGCAGAGGATCGGGCCCCTCCGGCAGCTATGGGTTTCCTCCCTCGGCGGCGATGACCGTGTGAACGATGCACCTTTTAGTCCTCTACACACACCGGCCGAAGGGATCCGGCCGAATCTGTGACCAGCGGTGAGCAGAGAGAAAATGTCGCTACCGCTGTCTTGTTTATATCTGGAGAGGATGAGAGAATGAAGAGAGCAACCCTAGTAAAGCAAGCGCTCAGGCCCCTGCGTCCATATATAGTGGAGTGATTATCTTTTTTCTCTCCACAACAAACGTTTCAATTTGTGTACGTGGCATTAAAGAAAAGAAACTCTCTATTTAAGGTGACTACTGTACGACTCCTACTTACTACTAGTAGTACTACAGTATTGTTCACTTGTGCTCCCCACCCCTCCATTCATTGAACAACCCCACGGGTGAATAAACATACAGTAAGTACTGTATTTATATAGAACGAACAAGCTCGAACTATTTTCGCGTAGTTAAAAGTTGAGGGCGGGGCTTTTCCCGGGCAGTACGCGCGGCAGTTTTCGGGTAGGCGGTTTGACAGAGAGGCAAGGAGGGTGAGCGAGTGGGGCTGTGCGATTTGACGGCGTGTTACTACTGGAAAGACTTGTGATATGGCCACTCACTATAGTCATGAATTACTGGCGCTCCGACCGGGGTGATGCCCCTCTTCCGTTCCGCGCTCTAATCTGGTGCATGACACGTCGACCCGATGCTGGCTCTCCCACATGTCGGAGTAGTAAGAAGGAGCAAAGAATGATGCGGTATATACTAGTACTATACTAGAGTACTACTCAGGTCGGAGGAGTGCGAACCACGGCAGCCCAGTGAACCAGCAGTGCGAACCACGGTAGCCTAGTGAACCGGCAGTAGAAAACAATGTGGTGATATGGCCATAAAAAACAATGTGCTACGGTCCACACTGTAGCATGTACAGTAACACTCCTCTTTGTTTGGATCCCTGAGTTCGAGCTAGTTTGGGTTGAAATAGCCTCAAATTATCGAAACAAGAGGGGTTAGTTTGAGCTAGTTTGCTCTAACCCAGCTAAAACAACTAGCCCGGTGGAGAGGTTTAATTGGGTTAGTTAGCCTCGGGCCCACTAAAAGAGAATTAAAAAAATCTCCCCTGCCCGCACCAGATCGCTCCCCCCCCTCTCGCACGACTCCTCTCTGTTCCCCATAGGGCCGCTCGCCCTCTCTCTCCTCCGGCCGCCCTCTCCTTCCGGCCTCCGCCGCCCTACTCCGGCCGCCCTCTCCCTCCGGCCTTCGAAGGTCGCCCCGTTCCCCCTTCACCAGTCGTTTTTCACCCTCTGTCGTGCGCGGCGGTGGCGCATCTACCAGGGAGGTCGTGAGAGGGGTGAGTTTGTTCGTTCCTTCTCTGTCTCATGGCCATATCATTGATCTTGCTTGCTCTAGCGCTAATTCTGATTTGGAAAAGTAGATCCTGATCAAACTTGGTATAGATTTGTGGTGCACGCATGGAATTGTTTGATGCTGCTGGAGGAGGTAATAAATCTTTCTAGAGGCCCAAAGATTCAGGTCACCTTTCTAGGTATTTCAATTTCAGGCTTGCATTATTTCTAGAGGCCCAAAGATTCAGTTCACCTTTCTAGGTATTTCAATTTCAGGCTTGCATTATTTCTAGAGGCCCAAAGATTCAGTTCACCTTTCTAGCTATTTCAGTTTCAGGCTTGCATTATTTCTAGAGGCCCAAAGATTCAGTTCACCTTTCTAGGTATTTCACTTTCAGGCTTGCATTATTTCTAGAGGCCCAAAGATTCTGTTCACCTTTCTAGGTATTTTAGTTTCAGGCTTGCATTATTTCTAGAGGCCCAGAGATTCAGTTCACCTTTCTAGGTATTTTAGTTACAGGCTTGCATTATTTCTAGAGGCCCAAAGATTAAGTTCCCAGTCGGCGGCAAGCGGCCCTGCTACCCATGCCGGTGTCGACCTCAACTCGCAAGGGCCGGCGTCGGAGGGGTTCCCGGGGCTTGGGCTCTACAGAGCCTTCCTCCAGAGCGACGATGGCGAGCTCCTCCCTCGGTGCGTGAGGGGCTCCGGGCTCCCTCCCTATCATGAATTACTTCCGTGATGAGTTAGCTCATTCTTTGTTTCATGAAGTGTTTTTTTATTTTGTGAAGCTTGATTGATGACTTGTATGTTTAAGTGGGATATCTCATTTGTATGGACAAAGTAAAAATTATCATGTTTTGCATGCTTGATTTGTATAGATGGTTCGTTTATGTCAATTGTGAGCGGGAGGAGGCCACAGAAGAGCCGGCCACACCAAGAGGGTGCTTGGATCCAAGGGACTTATTTTAGTCTGACTAAAAATAGTCTCTTTAAGAGGCTAAAGTTCCAAGCACCCCTGACTAAAGAGGGGCTAAAACTAGTCTTGAGACTAAAAAAATTTAGTCAGGGGTACTGTTGGGGATATAACTACTGGTGTAACCCGCCCAGGAGGGGCCGAGTTACGCTATAGCAATTCATTATATGAAGCCAATATCAAGCTTGAAGATGGCGGTTCAATAAAGGGCTTAAAGCCCGTAGGCGACTTAAGGCCCGTAGTGATAAACCGCCGTAATGGCATGACTTGTATTGTAAGGCAAGATTAACTAGTCACCGAGCCAGATACTGTTTATAAGCCGGCCGGGACTCTGTAGGCCACGGGGCGTCAACCCGTGTATATAAGGGGATGACTCGCCGGCGGCTTAAGGCAAGTAACATCAAATCGGTAGCCAGGCATAGCGGATTCGCTCCCTGGTCATCGAAACCCTAGTAATTCCACCTCAACTGGAGTAGGCTTTTACCTTCACCGTAAGGGGCCGAACCAGTATAACCCTCGTGTCCTTTGTCCCGCTTTAACCCCTTTAAGCTTCCTAGTTGCGATGGCTCCACGACTAAGTCCTTTCACGAGGGCATCTGCCGTGACTATTCCACGACAGTTGGCGCCCACCGTGGGGCCAGCGCACGATGTATTTGAGTTCTTGAAGGGCAGCTTCGAAGGGCTCAAGGGATACGCTGTGGGCCGGATGACCAAGAGTCGTCGCGGCAAGCTCTACATCGACGACGCAGGCTGGGGCCCCGATGCCGGCTCAATCGAGTATGGGTACCGGGTCCCCTTCGGCGGAATCCACGTTTTCATTGGCAAGATCGGCGAGCCGGGCCCTAAGCCGGACATCTGCACCGACCTCATCGAGACGGCTCAGCGTGCGAGACCCGCCCGGACTCTGCCTGCCTTGAAGCGTGCTTTCGTGGGATGCATCCACGGAGGACTCTCTGAAGGATCTAGATCTAGCGATGAGACAGCCATCTGCTCTGATGGTGAATCATCCACAGGTGAGACGGACTCGTTGTATCAACTTCGAGACGGCAGGCTCGGGGGTTGTTCCGATGGCGACAGTATTCCGGACCCTTTTGAGCCGCCAAGCCAGGTTGGAATCTTCATGGCCGGCACGCAACCTGTTCAAAACTCCGCCGCTGGGGAAGGAGGCCCTGTGCACTCGCCGGCTCAGGTGCTGATGGATCTCACGGATAAGATGACTGCCCTGTTAACCGCCATGGTCGTCCCAGCGGATCAAGCTCAACATGATGCAGAGGTGGCACAGTTAAAGCTAGATATAGCACGAGCCAAGGAAGATCTGGCAGCGGAAGGAATCAGGATGGCTGCAGAACGGGCGGCTCTGGACGCCCGGACTCAGCTGATTCAGGCGCAGTCTTTCCGGCTCACGATGGATCAGAACGCATCCAATGAGGTCATGAGAAGGAGGCATCAGAAGGCTCAATCTCGGCTCCCTCCGGTTTATGATCCTCGAAACCTCTTCAACACGCCTGGTGCAGGGCCTAGTAACCCGCCAGAAATCACGGCACCCGGGGCTGGAACGCTGGTTCAGCCGCAAGTGATGTGGCCTCCCCATGTGAATATTGCCCCAGCTCAATACGTGCCAATACCACCGGGTCATTATTCTAATCCATTGGAAAACATGATCGCTGCAGCGGCGCGACTGGCGGCTCTCCCAGTCGAGGGTGATTCTCCAACGGCGGTCGAAACCCGCAAGGTCAGAGAACTTCTTCAGACGGCTTTGGCACAACAGGAGGCATATCCATATAGCCGGGACAGGATTCATTCAACCCCTCGTCCAAGCCGGAGCCCAAGTTATAGCAGACAAATGGTTTCAGCGGCCGGCTCAAGCAACATCCGGTGCCGTGACTTGCCAGCTGGCCATGGCCCGGCGCATAATGGAGCCTTTAACGTGGTAGATCAAGACAGAGCATGTCAAGAGGCTGAGCAGGTGGCTCAGCTGACGGCTTATCAGCCTTTTCCGGTTCACCCAACAGCTTCTATCGAGGCGGGCATAGCCACGAGGACCGGAGGTGTCCCTTGTCTGATGCAGGCTCTCCGTAACGAACGTCTGCCCAAAGATTTCAAAGGACCTAGGAAGGTACCTAATTACACGGCTGATTTACAGCCCGGAGCATGGATTGAAAGCTACGAGATGGCTATGGAGTTGCTGGAGGTCAGTGAAGCGGCGATGGCCAAATACTTCACCATGATGTTGGATGGGACTGCCCGCACTTGGTTGAAGGGACTGCCACCTAATTCCATCGGGTCATGGGCAGAGCTGAAAGCCCGGTTCATCCAAAACTTCAAAGATACATGTAGGCAATCTATGTCAATTGTGGATTTGACTAACTGTAAGCAGCAAGAAGGCAAGTCTACAACCCATTGGGTACGCCAGGTCAAAGGAATAATACACTCGTCTGATAAGTCTTGGGGATCATAGCAGAAATTTAAAATTTTCTACGCATCACCAAGATCAATCTATGGAGTAATCTAGCACCGAGGGGAAGGGGAGTGCATCTACATACCATTGTAGATCGCTAAGCGGAAGCGTTGCAAGAACGCGGATGAAGGAGTCGTACTCGTAGAGATTCAGATCGCGGTTGATTCCGATCTAAGCGCCGAACCACGGCGCCTCCGCGTTCAACACACGTGCAGCCCGGTGACGTCTCCCACGCCTTGATCCAGCAAGGGGAGAAGGAGAAGTTGGGGAAGACTCCATCCAGCAGCAGCACGACGGCGTGGTGGTGGTGGAGGAGCGCGGAACTCCATCAGGGCTTCGCCAAGCAGTACGAGAGACGAGGAGGGAGAGAGGTATGGCTGCGCCTGGGAGAGAATAACTCGTGTATTGGGCAGCCCCCAGACCTCAACTATATATAGGGGAAGGGGAGGGGGCTACGCCCCCTCTAGGGTTCCCACCCCAAGGGGCGCGGCAGCCCCAGAACCCATCTAGGGTGGCGGCCAAAGGGAGGAGAGGGGTTGGCGCACCTGGGGTGGGCCTTAGGGCCCATCTGCCCAAGGGTTTGCCCCCATCTTCTCTTGAGGCGCCTTGGGCCTTGGTGGGGGGCGCCCCAGCCCACCTAGGGGCTGGTCCCTTCCCACTATTGGCCCACGCAAGCCTCTGGGGCTGGTGGCCCCTCCCGGTGGACCCCCGGACCCTTCCGGTGGTCCCGGTACATTACCGGTGATGCCCGGAACACTTCCGGTGGCCAAATCCTCACTTCCTATATATCAATCTTTACCTCCGAACCATTCCGGAACTCCTCGTGACGTCCGGGATCTCATCCGGGACTCCGAACAACATTCGGTAACCGCGTACATACTTTCCCTATAACCCTAGCGTCATCGAACCTTAAGTGTGTAGACCCTACGGGCTCGGGAACCATGCAGTCATGACCGAGACATATCTCTGGCCAATAACCAACAGCGGGATCTGGATACCCATGTTGGCTCCCACATGTTCCACGATGATCTCATCGGATGAACCACGATGTCAAGGATTCAATCAATCCCGTATACAATTCCCTTTGTCTACCGGTATAGTACTTGCCCGAGATTCGATCGTCGGTACCCCGATACCTTGTTCAATCTCGTTACCGGCAAGTCTCTTTACTCGTTCTGTAACACATCATCCCGTGATCAACTCCTTGGTCACATTGTGCACATTCCTACCGAGTGGGCCCAGAGATACCTCTCCGTTTACACGGAGTGACAAATCCCAGTATCGATTCGTGCCAACCCAACAGACACTTTCGGAGATACCTGTAGTGCACCTTTATAGCCACCCAGTTACGTTGTGACGTTTGGTACACCCAAAGCATTCCTATGGTATCCGGGAGTTGCACAATCTCATGGTCTAAGGAAATGATACTTGACATTAGAAAAGCTTTAGCAGACGAACTACACGATCTTGTGCTAGGCTTAGGATTGGGTCTTGTCCATCACATCATTCTCCTAATGATGTGATCCCGTTATCAACGAGATCCAATGTCCATGGTCAGGAAACCGTAACCATCTATTGATCAACGAGCTAGTCAACTAGAGGCTTACTAGGGACATGGTGTTGTCTATGTATCCACACATGTATCTGAGTTTCCTATCAATACAATTTTAGCATGGATAATAAACGATTATCATGAACAAGGAAATATAATAATAACCAATTTATTATTGCCTCTAGGGCATATTTCTAACAGTCTCCCACTTGTACTAGAGTCAATAATCTAGTTCACATCGCCATGTGATTAACACTCATAGGTCACATCACCATGTGACTAAATCCAAAGAGTTTACTAGAGTCAATAATCTAGTTCACATCACTATGTGATTAACACTCAATGAGTTCTGGGTTTGATCATGTTATGCTTGTGAGAGAGGTTATAGTCAACGGGTTTGCAACAATCAGATCCGCATGTACTTCGCAAAACTTTATGTCATATCGTAGATGCTGCTACCACGTTCCACTTGGAGCTATTCCAAATGGTTGCTCCATTATACATATCCGGTTTTTCTACTCATAGTCATCCGGATAGGTGTTAAAGCTTGCATCGACGTAACTCTTAACGTCAAACTCTTTATCACCTCCATAACCGAGAAATATTTCCTTATTCCTCTAAGGACAATTTTGACCACTGTCCAGTGATCCACTCCTGGATCACCTTTGTACCCTCTTGCCAGACATGTGGCAAGGCACAAATCAGGTGCGGTACTCAGCATGGCATACCGTATAGAGCCTATGACAAAAGCATAGGGGACGACCTTCGTCCTTCCTCTTTCTTCTGCCGTGATCAAGCTTTGAGTCTTACTCAACTTCACACCTTACAACTCAGGTAAGAACTCCTTCTTTGACTGATCTATTTTGAACTCCTTCAAAATCATGTCAAAGGTGTGTGTTCTTTTGAAAGTATCATCGGGCGTCTTGATCTATCTCTATAGATCTTGATGCCCAATATGTAAGCAGCTTTATCCAGGTCTTCCTTTGAAAATCACTTTTCAAACAACCGTTTATGCTTTCCAGAAATTCTACATCATTTCGGATCAACAATATGTCATCCACATATACTTATCAGAAATGTTGTAGTGCTCCCACTCACTTTCTTGTAAATACAAGTTTCTAGCAAACATTGTATAAACCTAAAAACCTTGATCACTCCATCAATGCATATATTCCGACTCCGAGATGCTTGCTCTAATCCATAGAAGGATCGCTGGAGCCAGCATACCTTTTAGCATCCTTAGGATCGACAAAACCTTTGATTGTATCACATACAACTTTTTCTTACGAAAACTGGTAAGAAAACTTGTTTTGACATCCATCTGTCAGATTTCATAATCGAAAAATATAGCTAATGCTAACATGAATCCGATGGACTTAAGCATCGCTACGGGTGAGAAAATCTCATCGTAGTCAACTCCTTGAACTTGTGAAAAACTCTTTGCCACAAGTAGAGCTTCATAGACGGTAACATCACCGTCCACGTCCTTCTTCTTCTTAAAGATCCATTTATCTCAATGGCTTGCCGATCATCGGGCAAGTCCACCAAAGTCCATACTTTGTTCTAATACATGGATCCTATCTCGGATTTCATGGCTTCTAACCATTTGTCGGAATATGGGCCCACCATCGCTTCTCCATAGCTCATAGGTTCATTGTTGTCTAACAACATGATATCTAAGACAGGATTACCGTACCACTCAGGAGTAGTACATATCCTTGTCGACCTACGAGGTTCGATAGCAACTTGATCCGAAGCTTCATGATCACTATCACTAACTTCCTCTTCAACAGACGTAGGCGCCACAGAAACATCTTTCTGTGTTGCACTACTTTCCGGTTGAAGTAGAGGTTCAACAACCTCATCAAGTTCTATCTTCCTCCCACTCAATTCTTTCGAGATAAACTCCTTCTCGAGAAAGGACCCGTTCTTGTGACAAACAATTTGCCCTCGGATCTAAGATAGAAGGTATACCCAACTGTCACCTTTGGGTATCCTATGAAGATGTGTTTGTCCGCTTTGGGTTCGAGCTTCTCCGGCTGAAGCCTTAAGCATCGCAGCCCCAAACATTAAGAAACGACAACTTTGGTTTCTTGCCAAACCAATGTTCATATGACGTCGTCTCAACGGACTTAGATGGTGCCCTATCTAAAGTGAATGCAGCTGTCTCTAACGCATAACCTCAAAATGATAGCGGTAGATCGCTAAGAGACATCATAGATCGCACCATATCTCATAAGGTTCGATTACAACGTCCGGACACACCATTTCGCTGTGGTGTTCCAGGTGGCTTCAACTATGAAACAATTCCACAATGTCTTAAGTGATTGCCAAACTCATAACTCAGAAATTCTCCCTCGATCAGATCGTAGGAATTTGATCTTCTTGTTATGATAGTTCTTAACTTCACTCTGAAATTGCTTGAACTTTTCAAACGTTTCAGACTTGTGCTTCATTAAGTAAATATACCCATATCTACTCAAATCGTCAATGAAGATGAGAAAATAACGATATCCACCACACGCCTTAATTCTCATTGGATCACGCACATCAGCATGTATGATTTCCAACAAGTCACTTGCACGTTTCATTGTACCTGAAAACGGGATCTTAGTCATCCTGCCCATGAGGCATGGCTCGCATGTGTCAAGCGATTCAAAATCAAGTGACTCCAAACATCCATCAGCATGGAGTTTCTTCATGCATTTTATGCCAAAATGACCTAAGCGGCAGTGTCACAAGAAAGTGGTACTATCATTATTAACTCTACATCTTTTTGGCGTGAACATGTGTATTCACATAGGGTGCATGACCAGGAAAGGTATTATTCATGTAAATAGAATAACCATTATTTTCTAACTTAAATGAATAACCGTATTGTAATGAACATGATCTAATCATATTCACGCTCAACGTAGACACCTGATAACATTTATCTAGGTCCAATACTAATCCCGAAGGCAGATGGAGCGTGCGATGGTGATCTCATCAACTTTGGAAACACTTCCAACACACATCGTCACCTCGCCCTTAGCCAGTCTCCGTTTAGTCCGTAGCTTTTGCTTCAAGTCACCAATAATAGCAACTGAACCGGTATCCAATACCCAGGTGCTACCAGGAGTACTAGTAAGGTACACATTAATAACACGTATATACTTTGTTGAAGTTGCCAGCCTTCTTATCTACCATGCATTTGGGGTAGTTCCGCTACCAGTGACCGTTCCCCTTACAATATAAGCACTTAGTCTCGGGTTTGGGTTCAACCTTGCGTTCCTTAATTGGAGCGGCAGCTGGTTTACCATTCATGAAGTTTCCCTTCTAGCCCTTGCCCTTCTTGAAACCAGTGGTCTTGTTAAACCATCAACACTTGATGCTCCTTCTTGATTTCTACTTTTTTTGTGGTCTTAAGCACCGCGAACAGCTCCGGGATCATCTCCATCCCTTGCATGTCATAGTTCATCACGAAGATCTAGTAGCTTAGTGATAGTGACTAGAGAACTCTATCAATCACTATCTTATCTGGAAGTTTAACTCCCACTTGATTCAAGTGATTGTAGCACCCAGACATTCTGAGCACATGCTCACAAGCTGAGCTATTCTCCTCCATCTTGTAGGCAAGGAACTTGTCAGAGGTCTCATACCTCTCAACACGGGCATGAGCCTGAAATCCCAATTTCAGCTCTTGGAACATCTCATATGTTCTATGGCGTTCAAAACGTCATTGGAATCCCGATTCTAAGCCGTAAAGTATGGTGCACTTAACTATCAAGTAGTCAATAGGACGTATCTGTTAGATGTTCATAACATCCACAGACGACGCTGGAGGGGTTAGCACACCGAGCGGTGCATCAAAGACATAAGCCTTCTGTGTAGCAGTGAGGACACTCCTCAGGCAACGGACCTAGTCCGCGTCAATGCTTACAATATCTTTCAACTTAATCTTTCTCTAGGAACGTATTGAAACAGGGAGCTACAACGCGAGCTATTGATCTACAACATATTTGCAAAGACAATTTAGACTATGTTCATGATAATTAAGTTCATATAATCAAATTATTTAATGAACTCCCACTTAAATAGACATCCCTCTAGTCATCTAAGTGATACATGATCCGAATCGACTAGGCCGTGTCCGATCATCACGTGAGACGGACTAGTCATCATCGGTGAACATCTTCATGTTGATCGTATCTTCTATACGACTCATGTTCGACCTTTCGGTCTTCCGTGTTCTGAGGCCATGTATGTACATGCTAGGCTCGTCAAGTCAACCTAAGTGTTTCACATGTGTTCCGGGGCCATGTCTATACATGCTAGGCTCGTCAACACCCGTTGTATTCGAACGTTAGAATCTATCACACCCGATCATCACGTGGTGCTTTGAAACAACGAACCTTCGCAATGGTGCATAGTTAGGGAGAACACTTTTCTTGAAATTTTAGTGAGGGATCATCTTATTTAAGCTACCATCATTCTAAGCAAATAAGATGTAGAACATGATAAACATCACATGCAATCTAATAGTGACATGATATGGCCAATGTCATTTTGCTCCTTTTTGATCTCCATCTTCGGGGCGCCATGATCATCGTCGTCACTGGCATGACACCATGATCTCCATCATCATGATCTCCATCATCGTGTCTTCATGAAGTTGTCTCGTCATCTATTACTTCTACTACTATGGCTAACGGTTTAGCAATAAAGTAAAGTAATTACATCACGTTTATGTTGACACGCAGGTCATAAATAAATTAAGACAACTCCTATGGCTCCTGCCGGTTGTCATACTCATCGACATGCAAGTCGTGATTCCTATTACAAGAACATGATCAATCTCATACATCACATATATCATTCATCACATCCTTTTGGCCATATCACATCACACGGCATATGCTGCAAAAACAAGTTAGACGTCCTCTAATTGTTGTTGCAAATTTTTACGTGGCTGCTATAGGTTTCTTAGCAAGAACGTTTCTTACCTACGCCAAAACCACAACGTGATATGCCAATTTCTATTTACCCTTCATAAGGACCCTTTTCATCGAATCCGATCCGACTAAAGTGGGAGAGACAGACACCCGCTAGCCACCTTATGCAACTAGTGTTGGAAATATGCCCTAGAGGCAATAATAAATGGTTATTATTATATTTCTGTGTTCATGATAATAGTCTATTATTCGTGCTATAATTGTATTGTCCGGAAATCATAATACATGTGTGAATACATAGACCACAACCTGTCCCTAGTAAGCCTCTAGTTGACTAGCTCGTTGATCAACAGATAGTCATGGTTTCCTGACTATGGACATTGGATGTCATTGATAACGGGATCACATCATTAGGAGAATGATGTGATGGACAAGACCCAACTTAAGCATAGCATAAAAGATCGTGTAGTTTCGTTTGCTAGAGCTTTTCCAATGTCAAGTATCTTTTCCTTAGACCATGAGATCGTGCAACTCCCGGATACCGTATGAGTGCTTTGGGTGTGCCAAACGTCACAACGTAACTGGGTGACTATAAAGGTGCATTACGGGTATCTCCGAAAGTGTCTGTTGGGTTGGCACGGATCGAGACTGGGATTTGTCACTCCGTGTAAACGGAGAGGTATCTCTGGGCCCACTCGGTAATGCATCATCATAATGAGCTCAATGTGACTAAGGCGTTAGTCACGGGATCATGCATTGCGGTACGAGTAAAGAGACTTGCCGGTAACGAGATTGAACTAGGTATTGGGATACCGACGATCGAATCTCGGGCAAGTAACATACCGATTGACAAAGGGAATTGCATACGGATTGATTGAATCCTCGACACCGTGGTTCACCCGATGATATCATCGTGGAACATGTGGGAGCCAACATGGGTATCCAGATCCCGCTGTTGGTTATTGACCGGAGAGGCGTCTCGGTCATGTCTGCATGTCTCCCGAACCCGTAGGGTCTACACACTTAAGGTCCGGTGACGCTAGGGTTGTAGAGATATATGTATGCGGAAACCCGAAAGTTGTTCGGAGTCCCGGATGAGATCCCGGACGTCATGAGAGGTTCCGGAATGGTCCGGAGGTAAAGATTTATATATGGGAAGTCTTATTTTGGTCGCCGGAAAAGTTTCGCGCTTTATCGGTATTGTACCGGGAGTGCCGAAAGGGGTCCGGGGGTCCACCAAGGGGGTCCACCAGCCCCGGGGGGCCACATGGGCTGTAAGGGGTGCGCCTTGGCCTATATGGGCCAAGGGCACCAGCCCCAAGAGGCCCATGCGCAAGAGATAAGAAAGAAGGGAGAGTCCTAAAGGGGGAAGGCACCTCCGAGGTGCCTTGGGGGGGAAGGACTCCCCCCTGGCCGCACCCTTCCTTGAAGGAAGGGGCAAGGCTGCGCCCCCCCCCCCCCTCTCCCTTGGCCCTATATATAGTGGGGGGAAGGGAGGGCAGCAAGATCCAAGCCTTGGGCGCCTCCCTCCTCCCCTGCAACACCTCTCTCTCTCTCGCAGAAGCTCGGCGAAGCCCTGCCGGAGACCCGCTACATCCACCACCACGCCGTCGTGTTGTTGGATCTCCATCAACCTCTCCTTCCCCCTTGCTGGATCAAGAAGGAGGAGACGTTGCTGCACCGTACGTGTGTTGAACGCGGAGGTGCCGTCCGTTCGGCACTCGGTCATCGGTGATTTGGATCACGGCGAGTACGACTCCGTCATCCACGTTCATTGGAACGCTTCCGCTCGCGATCTACAAGGGTATGTAGATCCACTCCTTTCCCCTCGTTGCTAGTAGACTCCATAGATGCATCTTGGTGAGCGTAGGAAAATTTTAAATTATGCTACGATTACCAACAGTGGCATCATGAGCCAGGCCTATGCGTAGTTACTATGCACGAGTAGAACACAAAGAAGTTGTGGGCGTTGATGTTGCCAATTCTTCTTGCCGCTACTAGTCGTTTCTTGTTTCGGCGGCATTGTAGGATGAAGCGGCCCGGACCGACCTTACACGTACGCTTACGTGAGACAGGTTCCACCGATTGACATGCACTAGTTGCATAAGGTGGCTAGCGGGTGTCTGTCTCTCCTACTTTAGTCGGAACGGATTCGATGAAAAGGGTCCTTATGAAGGGTAAATAGAAATTGGCAAATCACGTTGTGGTCATACGTAGGTAAGAAAACGTTCTTGCTAGAAACCTACAAACCACGTAAAAAACTTGCAACAACAATTAGAGGACGTCTAACTTGTTTTTGCAGCAAGTGATATATGTGATATGATATGGCCAGAAGATGTGATGAATGATATATGTGATGTATGAGATTGATCATATTCTTGTAATAGGAATCACGACTTGCATGTCGATGAGTATGACAACCGGCAGGAGCCATAGGAGTTGTCTTTATTATTTTGCATGACCTGCGTGTCATTGAATAACGCCATGTAATTTACTTTACTTTGTTGCTAAACGGTTAGCCATAGAAGTAGAAGTAATCGTTGGCGTGACAACTTCATGAAGACACAATGATGGAGATCATGATGATGGAGATCATGGTGTCATGCCGGTGACGAAGATGATCATGGTGCCCCGAAGATGGAGATCAAAGGAGCATGATGATATTGGCCATATCATGTCACTATTTGATTGCATGTGATGTTTATCATGTTTTTGCATCTTATTTGCTTAGAACGACGGTAGCAAGTAGGATGATCCCTTATAATAATTTCAAGAAAGTGTTCACCCTAACTGTGCACCGTTGCGAAGGTTCGTCGTTTCGAAGCACCACGTGATGATCGGGTGTGATAGATTCTTACGTTCGCATACAACGGGTGTTGACGAGCCTAGCATGTACAGACATGGCCTCGGAACACACGCAATACACTTAGGTTGACTTGACGAGCCTAGCATGTACAGACATGGCCTCGGAACACGGAGGACCGAAAGGTCGAGCATGAGTCGTATAGAAGATACGATCAACATGGAGATGTTCACCGATCTTGACTAGTCCGTCTCACGTGATGATCGGACACGGCCTAGTTGAACTCGGATCATGTTTCACTTAGATGACGAGAGGGATGTCTATCTGAGTGGGAGTTCATTAAATAATTTGATTATATGAACTTAATTATCATGAACTTAGTCTAAAATCTTTACACTATGTATTGTAGATCAAATGACCCACGTTGTCCTCAATTTCAACGCGTTCCTAGAGAAAACCAAGCTGAAAGATGATGGCAGCAACTATACGGACTGGGTCCGGAACCTGAGGATCATCCTCATAGCAGCCAAGAAAGATTATGTCTTAGAAGCACCGCTAGGTGAAGCACCAATCCCTGAGAACCAAGACGTTATGAACGCTTGGCAGCAGCGTGCTGATGATTACTCCCTCGTTCAGTGCGGCATGCTTTACAGCTTAGAACCGGGTCTCCAAAAGCGTTTTGAGAAACATGGAGCATATGAGATGTTCGAGGAGCTGAAACTGGTTTTTCAAGCTCATGCCCGGGTCGAGAGATATGATGTCTCCGACAAGTTCTTCAGCTGTAAAATGGAGGAGAACAGTTCTGTTAGTGAGCACATACTCAGAATGTCTGGGTTGCACAACCGCTTGTCTCAGCTGGGAGTTAATCTCCCAGATGACGCGGTCATTGACAGAATCCTCCAGTCGCTTCCACCAAGCTACAAGAGCTTTGTGATGAACTACAATATGCAGGGGATGGAAAAGACCATTCCCGAGGTGTATTCAATGCTGAAATCAGCTGAGGTAGAGATCAGAAAAGAACATCAAGTGTTGATGGTGAATAAAACCACTAAGTTCAAGAAGGGCAAGGGTAAGAAGAACTTCAAGAAGGACGGCAAGGGAGTTGCCGCGCCCGGTAAGCCAGTTACCGGGAAGAAGTCAAAGAATGGACCCAAGCCCGAGACTGAGTGCTTTTATTGCAAGGGAAGTGGTCACTGGAAGCGGAACTGCCCCAAATATTTAGCGGACAAGAAGAAGGCCGGCAACACCCAAGGTATATGTGATATACAAGTAATTGATGTGTACCTTACCAGTACTCGTAGTAGCTCCTGGGTATTTGATACCGGTGCGGTTGCTCATATTTGTAACTCAAATCAGGAACTACGGAATAAACGGAGACTGGCAAAAGACGAGGTGACGATGCGCGTCGGGAATGGTTCCAAGGTCGATGTGATCGCCGTCGGCACGCTACCTCTGCATCTACCCACGGGATTAGTTATAAACCTCAATAATTGTTATTTAGTGCCAGCTTTGAGCATGAACATTGTATCTGGATCTCGTTTAATTCGAGATGGCTACTCATTTAAATCTGAGAATAATGGTTGTTCTATTTATTTGAGAGATATGTTTTATGGTCATGCCCCGCTGGTCAATGGTTTATTCTTGATGAATCTCGAACGTGATGCTACACATGTTCATAGTGTGAATACCAAAAGATGTAAAGTTGATAACGATAGTCCCACATACTTGTGGCACTGCCGCCTTGGTCACATTGGTGTCAAGCGCATGAAGAAGCTCCATGTAGATGGACTTTTGGAGTCTCTTGATTACGAATCATTTGACATGTGCGAACCATGCCTCATGGGTAAGATGACCAAGAATCCGTTCTCCGGAACAATGGAGCGAGCAACCAACTTATTGGAAATCATACATACCGATGTGTGCGGTCCAATGAGTGTTGAGGCTCGCGGAGGATATCGTTATGTTCTCACTCTCACTGATGATTTAAGTAGATATGGGTATGTCTACCTAATGAAACACAAGTCTGAAACCTTTGAAAAGTTCAAGGAATTTCAGAGTGAAGTCGAGAATCAACGTGACAGGAAAATAAAATTCTTACGATCAGATCGTGGTGGAGAATATTTAAGTCACGAATTTGGTACACACTTAAGGAAATGTGGAATAGTTTCACAACTCACGCCGCCTGGAACACCTCAGAGAAATGGTGTGTCCGAACGTCGTAATCGCACTCTATTGGATATGGTGCGATCTATGATGTCTCTTACCGATTTACCGCTCTCATTTTGGGGTTATGCTTTAGAGACTGCCGCATTCACTTTAAATAGGGCACCGTCTAAATCCGTTGAGACGACACCGTATGAATTATGGTTTGGGAAGAAACCTAAGCTGTCGTTTCTAAAAGTTTGGGGATGCGATGCTTATGTCAAGAAACTTCAACCTGAAAAGCTCGAACCCAAATCGGAAAAATGCGTCTTCATAGGATACCCTAAGGAAACTATTGGGTATACCTTCTACCTCAGATCCGAAGGCAAGATCTTCGTTGCCAAGAACGGGTCCTTTCTAGAGAAGGAGTTTCTCTCGAAAGAATTGAGTGGGAGGAAAGTGGAACTTGATGAGGTGATACTCACCCCTTCCGAACCGGAAAGTAGCGCAGTGCGGGAAAATGTTCCTGTGGTGCCTACACCGACTGGGGAGGAAGTTAATGATGATGATCATGAAACTTCAGATCAAGTTACTGAACTTCGTAGGTCCACAAGGACACGTTCCGCACCAGAGTGGTACGGCAACCCTGTCTTGGAAATCATGTTGTTAGACAACGGTGAACCTTCGAACTATGAAGAAGCGATGGCGGGCCCGGATTCCGACAAATGGCTAGAAGCCATGAAATCCGAGATAGAATCCATGTATGAAAACAAAGTATGGACTTTGACTGACTTGCCCGATGAGCGGCGAGCCATAGAAAACAAATGGATCTTTAAGAAGAAGACAGACGCAGATGGTAATGTGACCATCTACAAAGCTCGACTTGTCGCTAAGGGTTATCGACAAGTTCAAGGGGTTGACTACGATGAGACTTTCTCACCCGTAGCGAAGCTGAAGTCCGTCCGAATCATGTTAGCAATTGCCGCATACTATGATTATGAGATATGGCAGATGGACGTCAAAACGGCATTCCTTAACGGCTTCCTTAAGGAAGAGTTGTATATGATGCAGCCGGAAGGTTTTGTCGATCCTAAGAATGCTAACAAAGTATGCAAGCTCCAGCGCTCAATCTATGGGCTGGTGCAAGCATCTCGGAGTTGGAACATTCGCTTTGATGAGATGATCAAAGCGTTTGGGTTTACACAGACTTATGGAGAAGCCTGTGTTTACAAGAAAGTGAGTGGGAGCTCTGTAGCATTTCTCATATTATATGTGGATGACATATTATTGATGGGAAATGATATAGAATTCTTGGAAAGTATAAAGGCCTATTTGAATAAGTGTTTTTCAATGAAGGACCTTGGAGAAGCTGCTTATATATTAGGCATCAAGATCTATAGAGATAGATCAAGACGCCTCATTGGTCTTTCACAGAGTACATACCTTGACAAGATATTGAAGAAGTTCAGTATGGATCAGTCCAAGAAGGGGTTCTTGCCTGTATTGCAAGGTGTGCAATTGAGCACGGCTCAATGCCCGACCACGGCAGAAGATATAGAAGAGATGAGTGTCATCCCCTATGCCTCGGCCATAGGGTCTATTATGTATGCCATGCTGTGTACCAGACCTGATGTAAACCTTGCCGTAAGTTTGGTAGGAAGGTACCAAAGTAATCCCGGCAAGGAACACTGGACAGCGGTCAAGAATATCCTGAAGTACCTGAAAAGGACTAAGGATATGTTTCTCGTTTATGGAGGTGACGAAGAGCTCGTCGTAAAGGGTTACGTCAACGCTAGCTTCGACACAGATCTGGATGACTCGAAGTCACAGACCGGATACGTGTATATATTGAATAGAGGAGCAGTAAGCTGGTGCAGTTGCAAGCAAAGCGTCGTGGCGGGATCTACATGTGAAGCGGAGTACATGGCAGCCTCGGAGGCAGCACAGGAAGCAGTCTGGATGAAGGAATTCATTACCGACCTAGGGGTGATTCCCAATGCGTCGGGCCCAATGACTCTCTTTTGTGACAACACTGGAGCTATTGCCCTTGCGAAGGAGCCCAGGTTTCACAGGAAGACCAGACATATCAAGCGTCGCTTCAACTCCATTCGTGAAAGTGTTCAAAATGGAGACATAGATATTTGTAAAGTGCACACGGACCTGAATGTAGCAGATCCGTTGACTAAACCTCTCCCTAGGGCAAAACATGATCAACACCAGGACGCAATGGGTGTTCGATTCATCACAATGTAACTAGATTATTGACTCTAGTGCAAGTGGGAGACTGTTGGAAATATGCCCTAGAGGCAATAATAAATGGTTATTATTATATTTCTGTGTTCATGATAATAGTCTATTATTCGTGCTATAATTGTATTGTCCGGAAATCATAATACATGTGTGAATACATAGACCACAACCTGTCCCTAGTAAGCCTCTAGTTGACTAGCTCGTTGATCAACAGATAGTCATGGTTTCCTGACTATGGACATTGGATGTCATTGATAACGGGATCACATCATTAGGAGAATGATGTGATGGACAAGACCCAACTTAAGCATAGCATAAAAGATCGTGTAGTTTCGTTTGCTAGAGCTTTTCCAATGTCAAGTATCTTTTCCTTAGACCATGAGATCGTGCAACTCCCGGATACCGTATGAGTGCTTTGGGTGTGCCAAACGTCACAACGTAACTGGGTGACTATAAAGGTGCATTACGGGTATCTCCGAAAGTGTCTGTTGGGTTGGCACGGATCGAGACTGGGATTTGTCACTCCGTGTAAACGGAGAGGTATCTCTGGGCCCACTCGGTAATGCATCATCATAATGAGCTCAATGTGACTAAGGCGTTAGTCACGGGATCATGCATTGCGGTACGAGTAAAGAGACTTGCCGGTAACGAGATTGAACTAGGTATTGGGATACCGACGATCGAATCTCGGGCAAGTAACATACCGATTGACAAAGGGAATTGCATACGGATTGATTGAATCCTCGACACCGTGGTTCACCCGATGATATCATCGTGGAACATGTGGGAGCCAACATGGGTATCCAGATCCCGCTGTTGGTTATTGACCGGAGAGGCGTCTCGGTCATGTCTGCATGTCTCCCGAACCCGTAGGGTCTACACACTTAAGGTCCGGTGACGCTAGGGTTGTAGAGATATATGTATGCGGAAACCCGAAAGTTGTTCGGAGTCCCGGATGAGATCCCGGACGTCATGAGAGGTTCCGGAATGGTCCGGAGGTAAAGATTTATATATGGGAAGTCTTATTTTGGTCGCCGGAAAAGTTTCGCGCTTTATCGGTATTGTACCGGGAGTGCCGAAAGGGGTCCGGGGGTCCACCAAGGGGGTCCACCAGCCCCGGGGGGCCACATGGGCTGTAAGGGGTGCGCCTTGGCCTATATGGGCCAAGGGCACCAGCCCCAAGAGGCCCATGCGCAAGAGATAAGAAAGAAGGGAGAGTCCTAAAGGGGGAAGGCACCTCCG
Organism: Aegilops tauschii subsp. strangulata; assembly: GCF_002575655.3. Taxonomy (NCBI): domain Eukaryota; kingdom Viridiplantae; phylum Streptophyta; class Magnoliopsida; order Poales; family Poaceae; genus Aegilops; species Aegilops tauschii. The sequence continues at coordinate 347,354,091 of NC_053038.3, read as the reverse complement.
AGGTGCCTTGGGGGGGAAGGACTCCCCCCTGGCCGCACCCTTCCTTGAAGGAAGGGGCAAGGCTGCGCCCCCCCCCCCTCTCCCTTGGCCCTATATATAGTGGGGGGAAGGGAGGGCAGCAAGATCCAAGCCTTGGGCGCCTCCCTCCTCCCCTGCAACACCTCTCTCTCTCTCGCAGAAGCTCGGCGAAGCCCTGCCGGAGACCCGCTACATCCACCACCACGCCGTCGTGCTGTTGGATCTCCATCAACCTCTCCTTCCCCCTTGCTGGATCAAGAAGGAGGAGACGTTGCTGCACCGTACGTGTGTTGAACGCGGAGGTGCCGTCCGTTCGGCACTCGGTCATCGGTGATTTGGATCACGGCGAGTACGACTCCGTCATCCACGTTCATTGGAACGCTTCCGCTCGCGATCTACAAGGGTATGTAGATCCACTCCTTTCCCCTCGTTGCTAGTAGACTCCATAGATGCATCTTGGTGAGCGTAGGAAAATTTTAAATTATGCTACGATTACCAACAACTAGTGCATGTCAGTCGGTGGAACCTGTCTCACGTAAGTGTACGTGTAAGGTCGGTCCGGGCCGCTTCATCCCACGATGCCGCCGAATCAAGATAAGACTAGTAACGGCAAGTAAATTGACAAAATCGACACCCACAACTACTTTGTGTTCTACTCGTGCATAGAAACTACGCATAGATCTAGCTCATGATGCCACAGTTGGGGATCGTAGCAGAAATTTAAAATTTTCTACGCATCACCAAGATCAATATATGGAGTAATCTAGCACCGAGGGGAAGGGGAGTGCATCTACATACCATTGTAGATCGCTAAGCGGAAGCGTTGCAAGAACGCGGATGAAGGAGTCGTACTCATAGCGATTCAGATCGCGGTTGATTCCGATCTAAGCGCCGAATCACGGCGCCTCCGCGTTCAACACACGTGCAGCCCGGTGACGTCTCCCACGCCTTGATCCAGCAAAGGGAGAAGGAGAAGTTGGGGAAGACTCCGTCCAGCAGTAGCACGACGGCGTGGTGGTGGTGGAGGAGCGCGGAACTCCAGCAGGGCTTCGCCAAGCACTACGAGAGACGAGGAGGGAGAGAGGTATGGCTGCGCCTGGGAGAGAATAACTCGTGTATTGGGCAGCCCCTAGACCTCAACTATATATAGGGGAAGGGGAGGGGGCTGCGCCCCCTCTAGGGTTCCCACCCCAAGGGGTGCGGCAGCCCCAGAACCCATCTAGGGTGGCGGCCAAAGGGGGGAGAGGGGGAGGCGCACCTGGGTGGGCCTTAGGGCCCATCTGCTCTAGGGTTTGCCCCCATCTTCTCTTGAGGCGCCTTGGGCCTTGGTGGGGGGCGCCCCAGCCCACCTAGGGGCTGGTCCCTTCCCACTATTGGCCCACGCAAGCCTCTGGGGCTGGTGGCCCCTCCCGGTGGACCCCCGGACCCTTCCGGTGGTCCCGGTACATTACCGGTGATGCCGGGAACACATACGGTGGCCAAATCCTCACTTCCTATATATCAATCTTTACCTCCGAACCATTCCGGAACTCCTCGTGACGTCCGGGATCTCATCCGGGACTCCGAACAACATTCGGTAACCGCATACATACTTTCCCTATAACCCTAGCGTCATCGAACCTTAAGTGTGTAGACCCTACGGGCTCGGGAACCATGCAGTCATGACCGAGACATATCTCCGGCCAATAACCAACAGCAGGATCTGGATACCCATGTTGGCTCCCACATGTTCCATGATGATCTCATCGGATGAACCACGATGTCAAGGATTCAATCAATCCCGTATACAATTCCCTTTGTCTACCGGTATAGTACTTGCCCGAGATTCGACCGTCGGTATCCCGATACCTTGTTCAATCTCGTTACCGGCAAGTCTCTTTACTCGTTCCGTAACACATCATCCCGTGATCAACTCCTTGGTCACATTGTGCACATTATGATGATGTCCTACCGAGTGGGCCCAGAGATACCTCTCTGTTTACACGGAGTGACAAATCCCAGTCTCGATTCATGCCAACCCAACAGACACTTTCAGAGATACCTGTAGTGCACTTTTATAGCCACCCAGTTACGTTGTGATGTTTGGTACACCCAAAGCATTCCTACGGTATCCGGGAGTTGCACAATCTCATGGTCTAAGGAAATGATACTTGACATTAGAAAAGCTTTAGTAGACGAACTACACGATCTTGTGCTAGGCTTAGGATTGGGTCTTGTCCATCACATCATTCTCCTAATGATATTATCCCATTATCAATGACATCCAATGTCCATGGTCAGGAAACCGTAACCATCTATTGATCAACGAGCTAGTCAACTAGAGGCTTACTAGGGACATGGTGTTGTCTATGTATCCACACATGTATCTGACTTTCCTATCAATACAATTTTAGCATGGATAATAAACGATTATCATGAACAAGGAAATATAATAATAACCAATTTATTATTGCCTCTAGGGCATATTTCTAACAATAAGATGGATGCCGGCTCCGCGGTCTTAATGTTGGAGCAAAATTGTCGTTTTGCGCACCTGAAGATGAAACTTGGGCGGCTCAAGCGCGATTGCAACGATATGTGTACGCTGATGGCGGCTCTGGTCAAGTACGCCGACTCTGATAGTACCAAGGATCCCGCGTCTGATGATGAAAAGACAGCGAAGGGAAAGAAGAATGGCAACGGCAAGGGCCCTCAGCATAACCCGGCGAGTCAAGGAGGTAATAAACGTAAGGCTGATGATGGTATGGAGTTTGTGGCTAACACCAACGCGCAGGGTAACAATCACCGACGTAAGGGGAGACCACCTCCCCGGTCTGGCAGGTCTGGCCCGACGCTTGAGCAATTGTTAAATGAGCCATGTCCAAGGCATGGCTCTAGGGAGAAGCCGGCCACTCATCTATGGAAAGACTGCGCGATCATGAAAGCTTTCAAGAATTCCAACATGTTCAACGGTAACAATGGGCAGGGCGGCGGCTCAGGTGGCGGCGGCTTTCATGGCCCGGGCGGCGGTTCAAATTCCAATTTTTAGAATTCTCAAGGTAATCAAGGTGGTTTTAACCAGCAATCTGGCCAGGGTAATCAGCAGCAGCAGCAGGGGGGATACCAGACCCATCCAAAGCAGCTCAACAGTGGACAGTATCATGTGTTTACTACCAGTTTGTGCAAGCGAGACCAGAAGCCTCATAAGAGGGTTGTGAACGATGTTGAGCCGGCAGATCCACGTTACTTGCGATGGTCTGAGCAGCCGATTGTATGGAGTAGGGAAGATCACCCTCCCCGGGTTGATAATCCTGGTCACCTGGCCTTGGTGGTGGCTCCTCAGGTTGGTGGGTATAAATTCACTAAGGTACTCATGGACGGAGGTAGTAGCATCAACATCCTCTATTATGAGACCTTCCATCGTATGGGATTAACTGATAAAAGCCTCAACCAGTCCAATACTGGTTTCCATGGTGTGGTGCCCGGTAAGTCGACGTATCTAGTTGGTAAGATCGAGCTGGAAGTAGCCTTTGGAGATGAGTACAACTACAGGGCGGAAAAACTGACTTTTGAGGTGGTCAAAATCAGAAGCCCGTACCATGCTTTATTTGGGCGGCCAGCTTACGCCAAGTTCATGGCACGACCGTGTTACGTATATTTGCAGCTCAAGATGCCGGGTCACAATGGGACCATTACGGTTCATGGCAGCCGAAAGATAGCTTTGGAGTGCGAGGAAGGTGACGCTGCTTACGCTGAATCTGTTTGTGCGACAGAGGAATTAAAGTTTTATAAGGATAATGTTGACCCGGCAGATATGACGTCTTTGAAAAAGTCGAGCACGGAGCATGAGCCGGTAATGAAATTTAAGTCGGACGATGAGACTAAGTTTATAGACTTTGTGCCAGGCGACTCGTCTAAGCAGTTCAGCATCAGTGCCAATCTGGACCCTAAATAGGAAAGCGCGCTCATCGAGTTCATCCGTGAGAACCGGGACATCTTTGCATGGAAACCTTCTGACATGTCGGGTGTACCGAGAGAACTCGCTGAGCACACTCTTAATATTGATCCAAAATTTAAGCCAATCAAGCAATTTCTCTGGCGGTTTAATGAGGAGAGGCGGAAAGCCATTGGTGAGGAAGTAGCCCGGCTCTTGGCGGCCGGGTTCATCGTTGAAGTCTTTCATCCAGAATGGCTAGCTAACCCGGTGCTCGTGCTCAAGAAGAACGGCACCTGCCGTATGTGTGTGGATTATACGGATTTAAACAAGGCTTGTCCGGCTGATCCTTTTGCTCTCCCCCGTATTGATCAAATTATTGATGCTACGGTGGGTTGTGAGCGTTTGAGTTTTTTGGATGCTTACTCTGGATACCATCAGATCAAAATGGCAGTTAAGGACCAAGAGAAGACGGCGTTCATTACCCCTTTTGGAGCCTTCTGTTATGTGTCTATGCCTTTTGGGCTCAAGAGCGCCCAGGCGACTTACCAGCGGTGCGTACAGAATTGTCTTCATAATCAGATTGGGCGCAACGTTCATGCCTATGTGGATGATATTGTGGTAAAATCCAGAGAGAAGGAGACCTTGATAGACGATCTGAGGGAGACCTTTGGTAATCTCCGGGTCTACAAGATGATGCTTAACCCGGCCAAGTGTATTTTTGGTGTTCCTGCAGGCAAGCTCTTGGGTTTTCTGGTTTCTCATAGAGGCATTGAAGCTAACCCGGAGAAGATCAAGGCAATCACCTCTCTGGCTAAGCCGGCGTATATAAATGACGTCCAGCGTCTGGCGGGTCGGATCGCTGCTTTAAGTCGATTTATAAGCCGGTTGGGTGAAAAGGCCATACCACTGTATCAGATGATGAAGAAAACAGATGACTTTGTCTGGAGTGATGCTGCCAACACCGCCTTTGAGGATTTGAAAAGACAGTTAGCTGAACCGCCAGTTCTTGCTGCTCCTGTTGATAAGGAGCCCTTATTATTGTATGTAGCCGCTAACACACGAGCCGTCAGTGTGGCCATCGTGGTGGAGCACAAGGAGGTGGGTAAGGAACATCCGATTCAGCGGCCGGTTTACTACGTCAGCGAAGTACTTATTGAGTCCAAGCAACGGTATCCACATTGGCAGAAGCTTGTTTATGGGGTATTCATGGCAAGCCGGAAGCTTAAGCAATATTTCCAGGGCCACCCTATCACTGTGGTTAGTTCTGCTCCTTTAGGAGATATCATCCAAAACAGAGAAGCCACAGGAAGAGTCGCTAAGTGGGCCATTGAACTTGGGCCTCATGGTCTAAAGTATGTGCCACGCATGGCTATCAAATCACAAGCATTGGTAGATTTCATCAACGATTGGACAGAGCTGCAGATGCCTGAAGAGAAACCGGATAACACATACTGGACTATTCACTTCGACGGGTCCAGGCAATTGGAGGGCTCGGGGGCTGGAGTCGTGTTAGCTTCCCCTCGAGGTGACAAATTTTGTTATGTACTACGGTTGATGTTTCCCTGTACTAACAATGCAGCTGAGTACGAGGCCTTGCTCCATGGTCTTCGGATGGCTAAGGAGATGAGCTTAAGCCGGGTAAGGTGCTTTGGCGACTCAGATTTGGTGGCCCAATAAGTATCAGGCAAGTGGGATTCCAAGGACCCCCTCATGGCGGCTTATCGCCGTGAAGTTGATGCCATTGCCGGACATTTTCAGGGTTACCAAGTAGAGCACATTGACCACAGAAAGAACGAGGCGGCTGATGCCTTAAGCCGGCTGGCTCTCAGCGAAAGCCGGTGCCGCCTAATACTTTCTTGGATATTCTGCATAACCCTTCTGTCAAGTTACCTACAGAGGAAGACTTGGCTGTTCCGGACCCTGAAGCACAGTTGGTGGCGGCTCTTCATGTTATCCCAGATTGGACAGTGCCATACTTGGCTTATATGACCCGGGGAGAATTGCCTAAGGATGAAATTTTGGCCAGACAAATAACCCGGCGGTCTAAGTCAATGATAATTGCCAATAGCGAGTTGCATCATCGCAGTGTCACTGGGCTTTTCAGCATTGTGTTTCCCCTGAGAAAGGTCAAGAAATTTTACGCGAGATTCACGAGGGGGATTGTGGCCATCATGCCGGCTCAAAATCCCTTGTGGCCAAAGCTTTTCGTCACGGTTTTTATTGGCTGACGGCTCATGCTGATGCAGAGGACTTAGTCAGTAAATGTGACGGTTGTCAGAAGTTCTCAAGACGTGCTCACGTGCCGGCTCAAGAGTTGAGGATGATTCCAATCACTTGGCCATTTGCAGTCTGGGGGCTTGATATGGTTGGACCTTTCAAAAGGTCCAAGGATAAGAAGACCCACCTCTTGGTGGCGGTTGACAAGTTCACAAAGTGGGTTGAGGCAGAACCAGTTAGTAAGTGTGATGCAGCCACGGCGGTTCAGTTCATGAAAAAGGTGATATTTTGCTTTGGTTTTCCACACAGGATTATAACTGACAATGGTGCCAATCTGTCTAAAGGCGCCATGGAAGAATTTTGTCAACGAGAGCATATTCGACTTGATGTTTCATCAGTGGCTCACCCCCAATCCAATGGTCAAGCTGAGAGAGCCAATCAGGAAATCTTGAAAGGCATCAAGCCCCGGCTTTTGGTCCCTTTGCAGCGGACGCCGGGTTGTTGGGTGGAGGAGTTACCCTCTGTGATATGGAGCATCAATACTACTCCTAATAGGTCTACGGGTTATACGCCTTTCTTCATGGTTTACAGAGCCGAGGCGGTTCTACCTAGCGACATCCGTCATGACTCGCCTCGTGTGGCGGCTTATGTTGAGACGGACAATGAACAAGCGCGTCAGGATGCTCTTGACTTGTTGGATGAACAACGTGACATAGCAGCAGCTCGCTCGGCGATTTACCAACAAGACCTGCGCCGCTATCACAGCCGCCGGGTTAAGTCCAGAACCTTTCAGGAAGGTGACTTGGTACTCCGGCTCATCCAGGATCAAACAGATGCACACAAGTTATCCCCGCCTTGGGAAGGGCCCTTTGTGGTCAGCAAGAACTTGCACAACGGGTCATACTACCTCATCGATGTTCGAGAACACAAAGATTCACGTAAGTCGGAGGAGGAGACCCGCCGGCCGTGGAATATAGCTCAGCTTCTGCCTTTTTACACTTGAGCCACCGGCTCTCATAATGTACATACTTCCGTGACAATGTATATATTGTGATAAATAATAAAGCAGGACCTCTGTCCTTTTTCCCCTCAAAGGTAAATGTGTCATTGTTATTTTCATTATGATATCACATGATCACTTGGGGGCTGATCCGGCTTATGATCGTATTCGAATCTAGCCGTTAAAAATCATGATCACTAGGGGGCTTCCTGTTCAAACATAGGTCGTATTCGAACCAAAGAGATCATAGCTGTCGATACCCTTTTGATCGGCACACTGCCGAGCTCACTGGGGAGTTTCTTGATCATATTTGAATCATAGCTCAACCCCCTTTGGGAACCAACGTGGATCGTATTCGAATCAGCGTCGTTAAACAACTCTCAAGGTCATTTGGGGGCTTCCTGTTGAAACATAGGTCGTATTCGAACCAAAGAGAACATAGCTGTCGGTACCCTCTTGATCGGCAATGCCAAAGCCACTGGGGGCTATATGATCGTATTCGAATCTTAGCTTAACCCCTTTGGGATGGTTTTCTGGTCGTATTCGAATTAGAAGCTTCCAAATTTTTGAAGTCTCTTCTTGTAAACAATTTTTTGGATTCCATTTGAAGTTCTTTTGATCATGTCTAAACTTTTCAAGGGTGGTTCCTATTCCACCGGCTTAACCTTGATCAATAAAGATGATTGCATATAATAAACATCGTATTACAGAGTTGGGTTCTCACCCTCATTGTTCGGGTCACATAAACTGGAAGTATAATTGAAGGGTCATAGGTATGCTGTTATGGTTGTCTCAAAGATATAATTGAGAACCGGCTTTTTATGATTTTGATTCATACTCCGGGTTATATGTAAAATATATGACCCTCTATGCGGTAAGCCGCCAAGGGACTTGTAATTTGTTCTCTATGCAGGACAGTTAAAGGCAGCCCTTTAAACATAAGGAAAGAAGAGGATCGGCATAAAACAGGGGAATATAAGATGGCGGCTTAAACAGTGTTGAGCGCCACACAAATGCGTGATGGCACGACAAAAATAAGTGTTTTCCTACTCTATTACATGACTCCCCGAGTCCAAATAGTGAAGCATTGTTTTTTATCAAGACATAAATATGAGCCGCCTGAGGGATCAAAGGTGTTGTTGGGCTGAAGCTTCCGGTTCATCCCTTTCCGCTCCTCCGTCTGTTTCCTTGTCCTGGAAGGTTGATGATTTCCAGTCAATGCCACTCAAGGCTTCAAATTCAGCTTCATCATCAATTAACCCGGCCGGATCAACTTCAGGGGCGAAAGTATGCTTACGAGGGGGAGGGATCAGACTGATTGCCTCATAATGTGGTGTTGGAATTCTCTGATTATCGGCGTCATAACCCGGTTGGTATTTGGTAAGATCCGTATCATTACCGATCAGAGTGGCCACAGGACGTACGTCCTTCACGCAAGCGGCGAAATCCTTCTGGTCAAATGGGGTGCCGTCCTCCTTCAAACTGGGATACCCAAGGGCGATGTCGGTCGGGTCTAGCTCCGGTAGCCACGCCTTGGCCCGGCTTAAAGCAGCTATGGCTCCGGCTCTCGCAGAAGCCCGTCTCAATTCCTGGAAACGTTGAGGTAGCACGGCAAGCCGCCTTAGCACATCCGCCAGATGAGTGGGAACTTCATTTGGACAGAGCCACGACGGCTAAGGCACGTTGTGACCCGGTGTAGAGTTGTTCCACCAGGGTATAAACGCCCTTCAGTTTTGTCAGCATATTCTGGTTGAGATTGGCACTCCTGGAGCCTGCATTACAAGGTCAGGTGAGCTGAGGACAATTGAGATGTTTGTTGAAAAAGATTCAAGCTAGCTAACACTTATAGAATAACTTACCAAAGATTGTTGAGACCATCTGAGATATATGGCATTTTAAGCCGGATAGCTCGGCGGTTGTTTCTGCAAGAGTGGCCTCCGCTTGTTCAGCCCGGTTGAGTAAAGCGGTCTTTTCATCCGCCCAGGCCTTTCTCTCTGCCTCAAACTTCTTTTTCAATTTCTCTTGTGCAGATACACTAACTTCAAACTTGGAATTCACCTTTTGGGTTTCACTTTCTTGTGTTTTCAGGCGATTCTTCAAGTCGGAGATCTCCGATTCAAATTGCTTAATGGCGGCCTGTATAAATTCTGGGTTACAGTTAGGATTATCATAATGCAACATTAAGTCCCAAGCACTTTGCAAGCAAAGATACTTGGCACTTGGGGGCTAATGTATGCTAAAGAGCTCTAATTACAGTGGTGGTTCATGGAAATAAAGTCCCAAGCATTTTGCAAGCAAAGATACTTGGCACTTGGGGGCTAATGCATATTGTTGTTCAAGTACTTGGTTAAAATACGGTGAAGACCGGTTCAAATATGTTGTCTAAACCGGCCCTTGGGTGCTACCGGATAAGCCGGTTTTCTTGCAGTGATTATTAAGCTGGTGATAAGTCTATAACATATTTCATCATAAGTAATAGACTTGGGGGCTGGCATAGTAAGGATAACTAAGGAACAAGCAACAAGAGTTATACCTCAGATTTTTGGTGTATTTGTTTCACCATATCAACTTCCAGATCCTGGCTGTTGTGCACTTGGTTTACATAACCAGAGACGATTTCTCCAATACTCAGATGAGCATAATCAGTGACATCCAGCCGGGTTTTGCGACGTTCCAGAAGTTCTTCTTTGGCGGAGCACTTGGCCAGCGTGGTGGGTCTCCCCGGTTCAACGAAGTCAGTCCGGATGATTTCGACGTCCGGGTCATCCGCCTTGGCCGGGCTAGGGTTCTCCGGGTTCTCAGAACCTTCCATAGTTTGTTCGATGGACGGATCAGTGGTGAGAGTTGGAGTATCATGGGCTGGTTCAGGCGGCGGCTCATGAGCGGAAGTATCAGGAGCAGCCGCTCTGAGCTCCGGTTTAGCAAAGACTGGCTCTTCGGCCGGCTTACTTCTCTTCGTCCTCTTGCTGGGCTTTACTTGTACACTGAAAATTAAAGGGTTAGTACAAAAACATGAGTAAGATAAGCACAAGATAAACAGATTATCATTACCCTGGAACGGTTTTGAAAGCTGGCATGCTGGACTGCATTGATTCGCCGGAGGAAGGTGAAGTTCCCTGATAGTTTGAGTCAGAGGAATTGAGTGGTTGACGAGTGAAACCCGCTAAAGGATACAAAGAATATAAATCATAGATAACCTCAGGCCGGCGTTTTCTTGTTGCATCGGGTAAGCCGGAGGAGACGTCCGCATCTTTACTGGTCCGGGTCTGCCTCCGACTCTCGTGAATCTTTTGCTTCAAAAGAAATTGAGGATCTTGATAAGCTAAAGGATGTGAAAATCTTAGTTTTCGGGTTACCCTTCGGACTTTCTGTCTCGGCAAAGGCTCGGAGTCGGAGGAAATTATAGTTACCTCTTCAGTTACTGCATGACTTGCTCCCGTATCCTCCTGCTGATAATCAGTGTCAATAAGATGGTTAAAGAAGGAGCCTAAAGAGTCAAGAGTTACCTCTGACTCGGAGGTATCGTCCAGATGAAACATATCTGAGGCGCTAGGTTTGTTTCCCTTCTTACGGGCAGTGGCTTTCCTGCCGGCTTTCTTGGCTTTTCTGGCCTTCTTTGCAGCCTCATGGTCATACTTGACCTTCCAGAATTTATCACCAACCTATAAAATATAGCAAGAGTTTTTGAGTAAAGATGAAATTATCGAAGTGGAAAGTAAGATGCTCAAGTTAATGGTTTACCGCTGGAGCCGGGTTAGCCTTGCAGAAAGGACTTAAGCCCGCTTTCCCGCAATCTGCCAGGCTCTCGTTCAGAAGAGACTTGGTCATGTCATCAACGACATCTTCAGGTAAGTCGTCAGGACTGTGCCGTAGAGGATCATTTTTCTGGCCTGTATAATCGCACATCAAGCCGGGGCGGCGGCTCAAAGTAATCACCCGCCAGGCAATCCAAACCCGGACCAAGTCAATGCCGTTTAGGCCATTCCCCAGAAGAGCTTTGATCTTGTTTATGGTGGGGGCAAGTGTCTGACGTTCAGCTGGAGATAATTTATCTGGTAAGGGATGAGTTGACTCCAGGTGCAGGGTGCGAAAGCCGGGCAAAGGGTTCTCATTAGCCGGAGAAGTGTCTTGACAGTAGAACCACGTCTGGTTCCAATCTTTAGGGTGACTCGGCGGCTCGGCATAAGGGAAGAGACAATCTCTACGTCGCTGGATTGAGATTCCGCCAAGCTCCAAGCTGGGCCCGTGGGCACATTCGTTTTGACGGTTCAGATAAAATAACTCTCTAAAGAGTAGTATGCTGGGTTCTTCTCCAAGATACACCTCACAGAATACTTGGAAATTGCAGATGTTTGACACGGAATTGGGTCCGATGTCTTGAGGCCGCAGGTCAAAAAAGTGCAAGACGTCTCTGAAATTTTTTGAGCTGGGTGGAGCAAAGCCCCGGCTCATGTGATCAGTAAAAATGAAAACTTCCCCATCCTTGGGTTGAGGTTTTTCTTCTGACGGGTCAGCAGCATGATAAGACAAGATCTCTTTCTTCGGCAGATGACCACTCTTCACAAAACCATCTAAGATGTTATCAGTGACGGTGGATTTAACCCAGTTGCATGTGATGGGTGCTTTGGGAAGCCTATGACAAAATAAAAATTTCCGGTTCAAATTTAAGCCAGAGAAAATATTTCAAATCATATTCAAGATGGCGGCTTACGAAGGGGCCTAATGATATATGGCTAATTGTGTCAGATTGTTTAAGCCGCCATGGGCATCATAAGCAATTAAGTTATTTAAGTCCACTATGAGTGATCAGGATTATTCATTGAGCATTGTCTCGCTAAGCCGGCGATAAGAGCCGCCATGGCTAACGGATACAGTTTTTTGCCGAAGTATCGCACAAACAGGTTTCACAGGTTGCAGCTGCTATTTTGGATCAAACGGTGGTTCAGAAAAGAAAATATTCTAGACCTAAAAACTAGTACAGATGAGTTCGTGAGCTCTAATAAGGTCTTTTCACAAGCAAAAGGGATCTGCTAGTATTGAAAATGGATGCGAAGCAACTACCGCATGAGTACCATACTACTTTTGGATCAAATAAAGCCGCGGTGGAGGAGCTATGAAGAAACTGTGTTGAACCATGAAGAACACGAAAGAACTTGAAAACCCTAAATGCAGATCTGAAGTGCGGGAAGGTGAAGACTTACAGCTGTAGATCTACTGCGGAGGATCGCCGCCGTTCTCTGGTCGATTCAGGTTGATGCAGCGGCCAAGATAGATGAAGATGAGGTGCTCTGCTGCGGCGGCGGCGGCGGAGCTCGAGCAGCAGCGGAATCGCGAGAGGAAGAAGACGACAGAAAGGGGGAGAATGAAGAAATACCTAAAGGCCGTGCGTATTTATAAGGGAAGACTGATAAGTGGGCGCGAAAAATGAGGAGGCCGGAAACATGATTATCCAACTACAGCGAAGCCTCGATTTTCGGATGGTCATTAAGATAAAGATCCGTTGAGATATGACAGAATAAAAATGAAATTAATGGAAGATGACGTCATGGCGGGTTATCATGAATCCAGAAGATGACGTCATGGCGGGTTATAACTTTTGCACAGACAGAAGCCAGAAGGTTTTTTCTTAAAGTATTGAAGATTGACATGAACCGGTTCAAATCAATCTGGGGCCTAATGTTGGGGATATAACTACTGGTGTAACCCGCCCAGGAGGGGCCGGGTTGCGCTATAGCAATTCATTATATGAAGCCCAATATCAAGCTTGAAGATGGCGGTTCAATAAAGGGCTTAAAGCCTGTAGACGACTTAAGGCCCGTAGTGATAAACCGCCGTAATGGCATGACTTGTGTTGTAAGGCAAGATTAACTAGTCACCGAGCCGGATACTGTTTATAAGCCGGCCGGGACTCTGTAGGCCGCGGGGCGTCAACCCGTGTATATAAGGGGATGACTCACCGGCGGCTTAAGGCAAGTAACATCAAATCGGTAGCCAGGCATAGCGGATTCGCTCCCTGGTCATCGAAACCCTAGTAATTCCACCTCAACTGGAGTAGGCTTTTACCTTCACCGTAAGGGGGCCGAACCAGTATAACCCTCGTGTCCTTTATCCCGCTTTAACCCCTTTAAGCTTCCTAGTTGCGATGGCTCCATGACTAAGTCCTTTCATGAGGGCATCTGCCGTGACTATTCCACGACAGGTACCCCTACTAAAATGTGGATTAGTCCCCTCTCCCCTCATTTAACTCCTCTCCTTTAACACAGGCGAGTTCTGGATTGGAGGGTTTGGAGGATAATAAATGCTCATTAACTTGATTTTATTCTCTTTAGTATTTGGATCCAAGCATGGGTGAGGCTAGCAAGTTTTAGTCCCACTACTTTTAGTCATGGAACTAAAACGTATCCAAGCACCCTCCAAATCCGGCAGGAAATAGGGTCCAAAGTATTCAAATGATTGAGATAGAGCATTTATTGTCAATCTAACCCTGCCATCCATACACCTCTTTGGTTTAGAGTTAGTTCAGGGTTAGAATCTAACTCTAACCTCTAACTGAGTTAGAGTTCTCCTCGTCTCGGTTCATCGCCATCATACTTTCCCCATTCCTGTGTTTTCAGTATCCTGGGAATCAAAGAGGCCCTTTTTTTGCGGGAAAAATCAAAGAGGCCCTTAGACTGGTTTCGGTCCGGTCATTTTTTATAAACGTGTTATGTCCAAAATTTAATGAACGTGATCCGGTTTCCACGAAAATAATCCGGTTTCATGTAGTAATTCATTCATTTATTTATTCTTCTGCGGGGGTTTGCATGTAATTCATGAGGTCTGAAATGTAAAGTACCCCAGCATATGCTCCGAGTCGTGCATGCACTACGACCCAGATGCTCTATGTCCCACATGTCGGCGAATGGGAGCACGTGGAAATAGCCTAGGAGTACATATAGGAGGATAAATGCGTGAAATAATATGTACTGTGAAGCGTAGCCGCGGTTCGAAAAGGAGACCTAAAGTGATGACAGCTATAGGTCGCACGCACCCAACTAGTGGTACTAGACATACGACTAATTTTTCCCTCAAAAAAAAAAGAGGCACGAGTGCTCGGTACTCCTATTCTATAAACACGAGTCCCATCTGACAACAGCGTCCGTGCTACAGCTAGCTCTCCTCCCTCGTTTCTCGTTTCTAATTCTAAACTCGGCCGACGCCCGGTGGGCGGGGTGGGTTTGCTCAACTGCGGCCCCACCTCACAGTGAAAACGTTACGACTGGAATAAAAATGCCATATACTCCCTCCGTTCATAAATATAAGCCTTTTTAGATACTATTTCAAATGGAATACAGCATACAGATGTATGTAGACATAGTTTAGAGTGTAGATTCACTCATTTTGCTCCGTATGTAGTAGTCACTTGCTGGAATCTTTAGAAAGACTTATATTTGGGAACGGAGGGAGTACTATACTAATAAAACATTAAGGCCACGAGGCCATGCAGTGCTGGTTATAGGAGGCAAGAAGAGATGCATCCATCGACAACGTCCACCTCCTCGACTCAGGGCGCCGTCCCACCGAACGGCGCCTAAGTAGCAGCGGCTTTCGTGGCCAGGTCGACGTGCTTTTGAACAATGGCGTCCAAAGCTTCCAGCCGCTGGAAGAAGGCCAACGTCTTTCTGTCCTCGCTTGCCTTGTAGTGGCCTATGTAGACGATTTCCTCGTAGACGTGGATGTGCAGGTCGACGGTTTCTTGCATGGCGAGGCGCTGCACGGCGAGCGCGGCCTCGAGGTGCACATTCTTCGTCGCGACCTCCGGCACCTGCAGGGCCACCAGGGCTTGAAAGAGTTCGTCACCATGGAGGCCGATGAGGGTGGCAGGCAATGAGGAGCCTGGGCGTGCGGGCTGGAGCAGTACGGCAAGGTCGTCCGCGCGCTTCTTGACGGCGGTGAACTTGCGGATGGAGTTGACCATCATGTCGTCCATGCGAGAGGCGAAGCCGGCGTCGGCGAGGGCTACGATGCCTGCGGTCGCCAGCACCGTCTGGAAACGCTGCGCGGTGCGGGGCCGCAGGCCGGCGCCTTGGATGATTTGGCATAGCCAACTGCCGCTCGCGTCCATCGCCTCCATAGGTGCTTGTGGCTTCTGGTCACTTGGTCTTGGATTGGAGTGAGCAGTGTTGCGCAGAGACTTGGGAGTAGATGGATTGGAGTGGTGGGGCGCCTTTATTATATGAGAGTCCAAACTGTGTTGCATTCACATCGTGCTGGCTCTATTCTGCTTCTCCAATTAATTCCCTCTGCATGTAATTGAGGATGCATCATTGACCGTTCAACGTCTCGAGAACCGCTACCCTCTCCCTCCTTGGCATTCAAGCACCTATGGACCCGTCGACGACGAGGTGCCTATGGTGACCTCGTAAATTTCAAGATGATAGTGTCGTGCACGCGTCCGTTCATAGGGGTGAGTGTATGCGCGTGTATATGAGCGCTTGCGTCTGTACTGTGTAAAAAAAAGTAAATGCGTGTCAAAAAGAGACTAGTCAGTATACTCAATACTGTGCACCTCGGAGAGGAAAACAATAGAACTAGTACGTATTTATTTACGGTGCAGATTCACTCATTTTGCTCCATATGTACTCCGTCTCGGTGTAGTCTAGTCACTTGTTGAAATCTCTAGAAGGGCAAATACTCTTTTCTGGTTTAAAGGGCTATACTAGCAAGTAGTTGTACGTACTAGTACAATAGTGGGCTCACATAGCAATTTTGTCTCATGCAAGAGCCTGGCTATATGCGTGCTCCAATGTTCGCAACTGCAACGTTCGGTTTGCGCTTGGCTCTTCGCCTCTTCGAGAAGACGAACAATGATGTTACTACTACTGCTTCTACAGTGTCGAATCCACTGCCGCGTGTCCGTCCACCGCGAGCGGGACGGATAGCTTGTTGTAGAAGTACTACTAAGCAAAAGCCTGTCCTCGTTTGCGAGCAACCGCGCGCATGGGTGAGGGAGAAGGCGTGTAGTAAAATCAAGCTTCTCCTCGTTGTACGAGTTGACGCGACACATCATAGCACTGGCCCCACATGCTTGCCTCTAAACTTGGCTGAAAGACCCGCAGTGTACAATATATTTGCTGCAACCTCTAACATTTACCCACCACAAATTAAAATATATGTGGTCGTATGCATCGTTCTGATGCAGAGGCCGGGGAGTCCCCCCTTTTCGAAAAAAAAGAAATTAAAATATATATTCCTGTCTTGACCAGATGAGCGTGCAAACTACAATCACCAGGGTGTTAGGTAGGGCCAGAAGACTATTTTAATTTATTTATTTTTAAACTTCGAGATGGCCACATAGCATGGAGCCGACCCCAACGATTTTAAGCTTACATGCACGGTACACGCTATCCTAGACTACTCTACACATGAAACTGCCACACGAGCGTCCGGGCTGCGCTTGGCTCTTCGCCTCTTCGGGAAGTCGAACAATGATGGAGTACTACTGCACTGGAGGAGTACTACAGTACGCTTCTGGCCATCTGACACCGATTGAACTGCTGCATGTCCACCACGTGCGGGAGGGAGAGCGTGTAGCGAAAGCTTCTCCTAGTCTTGCCAGCCACCACGCTCATGGGCGAGGGAGGGACGCTCCTGCCTTTGCGTGTATGACAGGTGGGCCCGACAGGTGTGTGGCCAACCTGTCATACAGCCAAAGGCAGGTGCAGTTAAGTCCGCGAGGAGAGGATAATCAAACTTCTCGTTGGTGTACGAGTTGACGCAACACATCAAAGCACTGCACTCGATATATTTCAATAATTTGCGTTTACCGATGCATTAATTACAACGCATGCATGCATGCCGTGACTCTCCTTTTGATACTTGCATGTGTTGATTTAATGCACCTTGAAGTAGTATAAAATATGTGACGGTAAAGCTTTGTAATACCCCGGCCCAAGTCGAGAGATGGTTGTGCACGAGGAGGGCGAGATCATGCAGACCGAACAGGACCCGACGATGGAGCTCTCTAAGGTCTCGATGGACCTCACCGTGCTCCACTGCCCCTTGTGCCTCCGCCCCTTGACGCCTCCAGTGTATGAGGTTCGAATACACCTCGTCCGTTCGGCTGATTGAGCAAGGTGCAGGTTTCTTGATTGATGTGTTGTTCGATTGATTTCTGCAGTGCAAGGGAGGGCACCTGGCCTGCGCGGACTGCCGCGTCGAGCGCCACGGGAACCAGCGGCAGTGCAAGAAGTGCAAGCGCGGCAGTGGCTTCGACGTGCGGAACACGGCGGTGGACTCCGTCCTTTCGTCGGTGAGGGTGGAGTGCCCGCATGAAGGCTGTGGGCTCTACGTCACTTACCACAAGCTCGCCGATCACCAGAGCGTGTGTCCGCTCACGCCCTGCAAATGCCCCGTGCCCGTATGCGGCTACGAAGGCCCGCCGCCGGCACTCTACCACCACATCAGCACCGCGCATCCCATGCCCGTGCACAGGATCTAGTACGGCAAGGTGCTCCAGCTGCAAGTGCCACTGTCAGAGCCACGGCTCTTGCTGTTCGTGGAGGAGGACCGCCGCGCGTTTTTCTTGGTCGGCGGCATGCTCGACATCGGCGTGCCTATCGCCGTGTCGGTCATCTGCATCAGAGTGGGGGCGTCCCCACTGCCGCACTACGTGGCCAAGCTGTGGGCGAACAGCCCGCCAGGGGAGCCCAAAGGCATGACCGACGCCGTCAAGGTGGAAATGGAGGTGACAAGCAGCAAGGATCCCGGCGACGTCGACGTGCAGGAGCTGACCTTCTTGACAGTACCGCCCAAGCTGCTGGCCGGGGCTAAGCTTGTGTCCCTCCACATTCAGATTGACAAGCTCACGTCCTAAATGTTTCTACAGTGCCTTCTGTTTATCTTAGTAATATGCTAATATAGGGATTACCTTGGTCTACTTTAGCTTAAGAAATGGTGGGTTTTGGTGGCGATGCAGCAATTACTTCCACATCAGATCAGTAATTTCCAACAGTCGAACGGATATTTTGTGTCTGTTGGATATAAAGTTCCTTTGGGTAAGAAGTACTACTTGTCATCAAAATGGATAAAAGGAGATGTATGTAGACGTATTTTAGTTCTAGATACGTCCCTTTTTATCCATTTTGATGACAAGCACTCCCTCCGTTCCACAATACATGCCTTCCATTTGTCAAAATATAGATGCATCTAGACATGTTTTAGTATATAGGTACATCCATGATAGAGCCAATCGGATGGTTGAGAACACTACAATTCGTAGCTACAGATGCGTGTGTGACTCCCAGATGCAGAGGCCGGGGGTCATCATCCTCCTTTTCGAGAAAAAACAGACGCGAGTGTGAGAGCTCGCCACGCGGCTATTCCTGTCGAACGCCCCATTAACCGTAAGATATGTATACGACGGTGCCAGTTATTGCACGTACACAGCAGTACTCCCTCCTTTCCGGTTTATAGGGCTTAATTCAAAAATCTCACCAACCAAGATGGTGAGTGGTGGAATATTTTTTATAGTTTGCAAAAGCACCTAATTAATGCTCTTGTTTTTCTCAAAAAAATATGTTTATCAATGCATTAATTGCAATGCATGCATGCATAAAGTACATGGATTGGTCAATTTTCTCTTAATACTTGCATGCACTGATTTAATGCACCTTGGAATCTGAACATGTGTTGGGGAACAACCAAATTGAGCCTTATAAAATGGAAAAACTAAAATTTTGAGATAAGCCCTATAAAACCGGAAAGGAGGGAGTAGAAAAAGAAGTACTCCATTCGGGAATAGTGCCGCACTTCGAAACTAGAACCGTCAATAAATTTTGAGCTTGCGTCTCGTCACATTCCAAATTACTCCACGCCATCATATTGAATTGCAAACCTGTTCACACCGATCACAACCTAAACGGTTTTCTACTTAGGAGCGTATTAGTACCACACTATATTGAATTGCAAACCTGTTCACACCGATCACAACCTAAACGGTTTCCCACTTAGGAGCGCATTAGTACTCGGTTATAAATACTAGTATGCCAAGATGACTGCACATTCCTCCTCAACTCCTCATCCACAAAAACAAACAAGTCATTTAGCATCCTTCCCTTGCGTCTGCCATGGCCAGCGTGAGTTCTGGGTCGAGAGATTGCCACCAGGGAGAGGCGAGCATGGAAGCGGAAGCACGAGAGATGTCCCGCCTCGCTGCAAGAGCAGCCGACATGTCCCGCCGCGCGGAAGTAGCAGCACAGAGGTCCCGCCGTGCCGCTCAAGCAACACGGAGGTCCCGCTGCGCCGTCGATGCAGCAGACTGGTCGCGCCGCGCCGCGGAAGTAGCAGAGATGTCCCGCCGCGCCACGAATGCAGCAGAGATGTCCCGCCGCGCCGCGGCGGCCTGGGAAAATTTCTCGCGGGCAGGCGACGACTATTACAGGCGCATGCATGCGATCGTCCATAGCCAGATGGATCAGATCTCCGGCTGGGCGAGGTTGCAGGATGACATGAAAGCCTCGTTTGAACAGGCTACCGGCATCATCCGGCAACTAAGGGAGGGCAATGAGAGGCTCCGGGCCGAGCGCGACCTGCTGAGGGAGAAGATCGTCCGAAGTGCAGACCAGCAGGAGGAGACCAGCGCCTTGTTGAAGAGGATCGGCGTCATCGTCAAGAAACTTATGGACGAGAATGACATGCTCCGCAACGAGCGCCAAAGGCTGGTGGAGGAATCCGTGGATGTTCTCAAGCAGCGTCTTGAGGACACGAAAGAGCTCATCGCCGCTCGCCGCGGAGACTAGTTCCCGCGGCCTGCAGCAACGCATCAAGAAAGTAGAGATCAGCGAGCCAGATCCTTGTCTTCCTTCTTCTTTTGCCCTTGTGTATTTCGGGCGTAGCCGCATGTGGCTTTTTTAATTATCTTTCTAATTATGTAAGACAATTAGTCATCCTTATCTTTCTGTGGAAGATCAATGTTGCGAGGCTGGAATGAAGAAAACTCTTGCTGTGGCGACCCTGGCGTTGCTGTTCTTCTAGTTGCTGTTGGGCTTCCTTCAGTTTCCTGGTTTCTTTTGATGTAATAATCGGTTTAGGATGTGGATTGTGTCGTCGGTTGTGAAATGTTGGGTTCTAGCGCGGATGTTTGGCCTTTGTTGGCCTCTTGGGATGTTGCGATTTCAGTCTGGTAGCTTTTAGTCCTTCGTGTTAGGCTGGAGTTGTGCTGAACTTCTTGTGAATTGTGGTGGTTTTCAGTAACGAAAATCGGAAGGGGCAAGCCCTTCTTTGATATAAAAAATTAATCGTCCTTATATATTCATCAGTCTTGCTATAAGTCGCAGTAGATGCTATATAGGTCCGTCGGATCTTACATCAAGAACCGTGCTTTCAGATTTTCTTTTTTCTCTCTTAAATCTCAGTCGAGTGAGACATAGCCACACCATTAAACAGAGGCTCGGGCGCCATTAATGGAGACCTTGGGAGAGAGGTGGACGGCAGATGGAGGTTAAAGGGCTCTCCTCCCGATAAGCACGCGCAGGGGTCTGATCGCACGCCTCTCGTACTCAAATAGCTACCCTGCACGGCGCCTCCTAGCTAATAAAAATGGGGACGCGTGGCGGCACGTAAATGGTACTAGTAAGAACGCCCACGGTTTCAATAATACTTGTGTTTCCGATTGTAACGTGATAGCACTTGTTCCAAAATGACTTTGTTGATTGTTAATGTGTGCACCTTCGCAAATCGGACTGCAAATTTACCACAGCATGTTGGTGCCATGTCATGGCACCAAGCCAAGTTTCATTATTTTCATGCGTGTTTTGGATTTACAGGAATTAAAAAACTAAGTTTCTCAATGTTTCCAACCCAGCCACGACGCCCAGAATTTTGAATTTCATTCCCATTTCTTGCATGGAACCTAGAAATTTACCCGAGGACACACATGTGATTTTTCAACCAACTTTGGTGCACTGGAACATGTGCTTGTATTTCAAATTTGAATTATGCACACAAAGGTGACACGTTCCCTCCCAGAACCACGAGCCTTCTTGAGAGAAGCTCCGATTTGCAAGAAGCTTATACCAAAATTTGTTCCTATTTGGCCAATTTTTTTACCACGGCATGGTACTACCATGACATGACACCATGCCAAGTTTCATGATTTTAAAACCAAGTTTCTCAATGTTCTCGACCGAGCCACGATGCCCAGATGTTTGAATTTTATTCTCATTTTTTGCATGGGACCTACTCCCTCCTTCCATCTATATAGGGCCTAATGTGTTTTCAAGACAGCCTTTGACTATTGACAAGATTAATAGCATATGAGATGTATACTATGAAAATTATATTATTGGAAGCTCCTTTGACATACAAATTTGAAGGTATGCTTTGTGTAAGTTGCATGTCATATATTATTGCTCTAACGTTTGGTCAAAGTTAGCCTCAAAAAACGCATTAGGACCTATATAGATGGAAGGAGGGAGTAGAAATTCACCCGAGGACACAAATGTGATTTTTCAACCAACTTTGGTGCACGAGAGCATGTGCTTGTAGTTCAAATTTGAATTATGCACATTAAATGACCAAAAACTCAATTAATGTGTAAATAAGGCCAAACGAAGCCGGAATAATTCCAAAATTTAACAGGGCACTCATGTAGTTCTATGTTGCCTTTGTAAATAAACTCAAGGGGGACAACGTATATCGTTTCGCACTCAAAGGTGGCACGTTCCCTCTCAGAACCACGAGCCTTCTTGAGAGAAGCTTCGGTTTGCAAGAAGCTTATACCAAAATCTGTTCCTATTCGGCCAATTTTTTTACCACAACATGGTAGTACCATGACATGACATCCATGCCAAGTTTCATGATTTTCAGACGTGTTTTGGATTTACAAGAATTTTAAAACCAAGTTTCTCAATGTTCTCGGCCGAGCCACGATGCCCAGATGTTTTAATTTTATTCTCATTTCTTGCATGGGACCTAGAAATTCACCCGAGGACACAAATGTGATTTTTCAACCAACTTTGGTGCACGAGAGCATGTGCTTGTAGTTCAAATTTGACTTATGCACATTAAATGACCAGAAACTCAATTAATGTATAAAAATGACAAACGAACCCGGAATAATTCCAAAATTTAACAGGGCACTAATGTAGTTCTATGTTGCCTTTGTTAAGAAACTGAAGGGGGGGCAGCGTATATCGTTTCACACTCAAAGGTGGCACGTTCCCTCTTAGAACCACGAGCTTCCAAATCGGCCCAATTTTTTACCACAACATGTTAGTGCCATGACATGACACCATGCCAAGTTTCATGATTTCCAGGCGAGTTTTGGATTTACATGAATTTAAAATCAAAGTTTCTCGATGTTCTCAGCCGAGTCATGACGCCCAGGTGTTTGAATTTCATTCTCATTTCTTCCATGGGACCTAGAAATTCAACCAAGGACACACATGTGATTTTTCAACCCACTTTGGTGCACCGAAGCATGTGCATGCAATTCATATTTAGATTATGCACATTAAAAGTCCAGAAACTCAATTAATGTATAAAAAGGCCAAATGAACCCGAAATAATTCCAAAATTTAACAGGGCACTCATATAGTTCTATGTTGCCTCTGTAAATAAAATCAGGGGGGAGGCAGCGTATATCGTTTCGCACACAAAGGTGACACGTTCCCTCTCGGAACCATGAGGCTTGTTGAGAGAATCTCCGGTTTTGCAAGAGGCTTATACCAAAACTTGTCCCAATTCAGCCAAAAATTATACGTATGAAATCAGGGTTTTGATTATCCCAAACATCTCGCTACCTAGACCAATAATGTACTATGATTTGAATTCACCATAAAATGGATACAAATATTTGAATTGGAGAGCGTATGGTACATGTAGTTCATAGTGAAATATGATTACTGCTATATGTATGTTTTTTGTTATCAAGATAATATTTAAATTATTGTATAACTTGACAACAATCGTATTCAAATAAGGAAAATTGATTCAAATTTAGTCCATATGGTAGACGACAATATATATGTTCACATGGTGGAGTAAAATGTTCATATATGATGGAAGATCAAAATGTACGACTACATCAATTATAAACCGCAAGGTCACCTAACGATATATTCGAATTCACCATAACGTGGATTCAAAAATTGAAATTCGAGATCATGGCATCTGTAATCATATAAAAAGGGACATTACTCTTTCTTTGGTGGGAATTGATTTGTTTTTTGTTGTTGTTGAGGGAAGTGCGAATCGATTTGGTACTGTGCAGGGTAATCTTGTTCTCCCGATTTTGTTTACATTTTTCTTGTAGTTTTTTCAATGGCATCTATAGCAATATAGTAAAAGGGGACATGACTCTCTTGTGTCTTGTATGAATTGTTTTTTTTACATGTTAAGTTTGTTCTGCCGAACAAGGAATCCGCACCTTGTTATCCCGAAATTTTCAACCTCGAGTATCTTTTGTCTCACCTGCTTTTAAACTCCCGCTTCTTCAACCCGCGCCACGCCTTGTTATCCCGAAATTTGGACGCGCGCGAGAACTCCCTCCTCATCCGAAATCGCTCCCGCAGCCCAGACACGCGAAATCCCCCTTCTACCCCTCAGCCGGAACTAAAGCTCCACGTCGCGGTGTCAAAACCGGTGGGGGTACACTGGTAACTTACCCTACATTTCGGACAAGCGCGCCCTAAGCTTGGCTCCCCCCTCCCCCTTCGCCCCCCCCCCATTCGTACACCGAGGCCGCCAAAACCCGCGAAACCCCACGCTCCTCCGTCGGCCTCCCGACCGCCGCCCAGCCGGAGACTCTTCCCCGACTACGTCGTCCACCGCAACAGCTCGCCGTCCCTCATCCACCGCACTGGATGAGGATCCGTTGTCGATCTCGTCGTCCCACCGGATCAGCCGCCCCGTCCTCCACCTCCAAGGAGTTGCCCCGACATTCGCCTCGTCTATCGCAACCCCTCAATCCCCACAGCACCGTCTTGACCTGCCCCACCGGAACCGCAGCACCCTCACCAATTCCTCCGATGAAGCCGAGGCCAACTCGGCGCCACCAAGGAGGTTCTGCACTCACCGCTGCATTTTATCTTTTATTCGATCTTACGGGGCTGCCGGTGCTCGATATCGAGAAGACATGGCGTGTCTCCATCGACGGCGCCATCGCCGGCCACATCATCCACGGCGTCTCTCCCCCATGTCGTTGCTTCCTCGGCGGCGACTTCCACAACGGCACTAGCTGCAGCTGCTCCGGCTCTCGCTTGCACTGCGGCTCTGTTCTTTGTCGGTCGCGCTGCTGCACTGCTCCTGCTTTCGTTCGTGCTGCTGCTCTACTCTTGCTCTCGCTTGCGCTGCTGCTGCTGCTGCACGACCTCCGACAGCTACAGGAGTTGCTGCTTTAGCACTCGCTCGCGGTGCTACTGCACGACTTGCTCTCTGCTAGTGCGTTCCCTGCTCGAGCGTCTGCTGTTTTAGATCACTGCTTCTCTGCTACTAGTGCTCGAACACCCTAAACATCTACTGCAATGCTCTGTTACTAGTTCAATCAGTTTCGACAGTAAAATTCAGTTTTTACTGTGAAGTTCATTTTCTTCAGTTAAGTTCGGAGTGAACAATACTTACAACATCTGTCAGAGCGGCCGTGGCGCGGCTGATGCGTTTTACATCTAGCACTTTTTGGTGATGTATTTTACATCATCTATTGCAGATGATATTAGGTTCCCACTTCAGATTAACGTTGTCTGTCTTGTCATGCTTCAGCCTCGTCGCCGTACACCTTAGCGGAGCTGCTCCAACGACGGAACCGTCCATCACAGCGGAGCAGTACCCTCGGCGCCGTTTCCAGAGGCCTCGGATCTTCTTCCCCGCCTCCGACAGTCACACCAGCATCATCACCATCCTGCACGTCCAACCCAATGATGCTGAGGTCCACAAGGCTATGCCAAAGAGGTTGTACACTCGTCGCATCACTTTGTTTCTCCATTCCTCTGTTCTTCCAATTCATGTGAGCCAAACACCCAGGTTGACTGAAATCCTATGTTTCCAAATGCTCTGTTTTGCACGTGCATTCCTATCCTATTCTTGTGTTTTTCCTGTCCCTGCGTTTATCGAATCCTCCAATTCTAAGGAGCCCTTACAGATTTACTTCATTTTCAGATAGGCGTCAAAGAAAACTCTGTGTGTTATGTCCTGCACCTGCCGTGCCGTCATCCACCCCACCTGAGGTGCACCATCGACAGAAGCGTTCACTGCAGCAGAGATCCCCCTGCAGACTTCCTTTCGCCGCCTCAGATCATCTTCCCCGTTGCCGGCAGCCACGCCAACTGCATTACCATCATCGACTGAGCAGATGAACCTGAGGACTACACAGTTCCGGAAGAGAGGTCGCAGTCTTTCGTGTTTGCTTACGTTATACATCGGTTATTATTACCTGCTACTTTATCGTTCAATCTTGAGTTTTGAATTGCCCATGGGTCTCATATCGAGCCAGCAACGAATAGTATCTGTCTACTATCTGGTTCATCTGGGGTCTTCTATGTGGTTCATGTTGGGTGGGCAACAAACAATAGATGATCCATTGTCTATCTTTTTAAACTAAAGCTATAATCTACGTGTTATCATTAGTTTTTGATCCATCCACTCGTTTGCTACCATCAGTCTTGATTTTTGCATGCACCCCTTAGGCCTTACAAAATCTAACTATTTTTTATTATTATGCATGTCAGATATTGTACACAATCGTACTGAACATGTAGAGAAAAAGAGAAGACCGTTGCGTGCGAATATAATGTCATGCAGACGCCGCTCCATGGTGGGCGAAGTCCCCCCCCTCCTGCATTTCCAGATTGTATTCCAGAGGAAGATAACTGTTCAGATGGAGATTTAGAAGGAGCCGACCACGCCTGTTTACCACCTGAGGTGTTTGCTCTAACATGGCATGCTGATGTTGGTCATATCATGCATATGGCGCCTTGCATTGCTTACATTATACATCTTATATGTCATCAGCTTAGTTTAGATTTGCTTTGTGTGAATGCCACCTGTTTGGTTTCTATATCATACTCCCACCATTCCTAAATATTTGTCTTTTTAGAGATTTCAACAAGTGACTACATACGTAACAAAATGAGTGAATCAACACTCTAAAATATGTCTATATACATCCGTATGTGGTAGTCCATTTGAAAACTCTAAAAAGACAAATATTTAGGAACGGAGGGAGTATATGGGAATTATGCAATGCCATCTTCTTTAGCCAGGCATCATATACGTGAATCATGCAATGCCATCCTGTTTAGCCAGTCATCGTATATGTGAATTGTATTGTGCCATATTTTTTCCATAATGTATTCCATTTGTCAACAATGTTATACATTCATCTACTCTTCCTGTGCATCAGCCATTTGAGTCAGTCATGGGAAAATTTGGAGTGAAAACAAGGTCTTCTGAGCAGTCAGTGCTACCTGTCGATGCAGATTTCTTGCTGCTTACAGATAGCTCCTCAGAGGAGGATTCAGAGAGAGATGACCAGTCGTATCCCCCCCCCCCCCCGAGGTGCATGCTCTAACTTGGCTGGGTTATATTGCTCATATCATGCATATGGTGTCTTGCATTGCCATGCCATCTGCTTAGATTAGACATGCTTTGTGTGAACGCCTCCTGTTTGCTTTCTATATCAGATATGTGAATTATGCAATGCCATGTTTTTCAGCCAGTTATCATATATGTGAATTATGCACCGCCATGGAGCCAGGCATCATATATGTGAATTATCTCATGCCATCTTTTTTTTCATTACGTATTCCATTTGTCGACAATCTGTGTATATTGAACTACTCTTCATGTGTATCAGCCATTTGAGCCGGTTATGGAAAAATCTGGAGTGAAAACAAGGTCTTCAGAGCAGGCAATGGTACCTGTTGAAGCATATATCTCGATGGTTACAGGGAGCTCCTCAGAGGAGGATTCAGAGACAGATGACCAGTCCTATATCCCACCTGAGGTGTATGCTCTAAGTTGCAATGTTTATATTTCTCATATGATGCATATGGTGTCTTGCATTGCTTAGTTTAGACATCATATGCACAATATTGAATTCTATCTGCTTAGTTTAGAGATCATACATGCGAGTGCCAGCTGCTTAGTATATGAATCAATTATGTCAATTATATCATGCCATCCTGTATACTTAGACAACATGTATGTGAATTATTTCATCCCAACCTATTTTAGAAAGACATCATATAGTTTTGTCATGTCATCCTGTTTAGGTACTCATCATATGTTGAATTATGCCATTATATCCTGTTAAGTTATCCATCATATATCTGAAACTGTGTCATGCTATCCTGTTTAGTTAGGCATCATATATGTGAAATTGTGTCATGCTGTCCTGTTTGGTTAGACAACATATATGTGAATTACCACATCTGTCTATCATACAATGTCTGTACGTTCAATTTCTTTTCTTGTTTATCAGCCATTTGAATTGGAGGGGGTGGTGGCGGTATCTAAGGGAGCAAAAACCCGTTCTTCACAAAAGACAGTGCTACCCGTCGATGCAGATAGAACCATGGTTGTACTGGCCCACAAACTAGCCCCACTACAAATAATCGAGACTCTTCCAGATTGCACACTTACACCGTTGGGCAGAGAACCAGCTACAACCCATCTAACCGCAACCCCAGCGGATAGTAACCCACTTATAGTTGACAAAGCACCATGTCCACCACAGAGTACCCCCACACGAGCAGTTTGTAAAGCTACTGCAGTGCCCAAAGCACGAAGACCACCACAGCTAACCCAAACTCCACGTTTAAAGCAGAAGAGCAACTGTTCTCAGGTCAGATTCCGTAGCTATGGTCCATACTCCTTTGCTGTTGCATCACTGTATTTACTCATACCAACTAGTTTCGAATTTGAAGGATCCAATTGAAACTCCAATGGCACAACAGGTATGTTTTAAACCTATTTCTTTAACTGGATTGCTGTTCTAACTTCTTGCTCTATATTGATTTCAGTTTAAGTTGTATAAACAGTTATGTTCTCATGTGATGCACATTACAAGTGCTGCCAATGCTGTGTAGTTTCTCACACTTATATTCTGTCTATGCTGCTGTGTCTTAAAAATATATGAGTTGAACTGTGTCTCTATTTTGATTAGGGAACATAAACTAGAATGATATGGACAATACAGTGACCATAGTACATAGATATATGTTTGTTTCATGTTGTTATCCTGTCCACCTTACTACTGAACCGGTTTACCAAAATGAGTTTCGTATACTACAAGCTAAACCTGTGATGTGTCTGCTTGTTTCTCTTGTAGTATGCAAACAGAATATTGGAGAAGAGCGCCCCACTATGCAATGGTAGAGAAAGTAATGTAGATAAGGTTCAAGATAGTGAGACAACCCTGTTGGTCTCCAAGAAAGGTGATAAAAATGATCTTGTAGACAGTGAGAAAACCCCACAGTCCTGCGTTGATGTAGTGTTCGAGTTACTGGCCAGTACCGCTGGCACAAGCTCTTCGAACTTGCTGCCTGAATCACTTCAGCTTCTTCAGTCTCAGCTACAAGCTGAAAGGCATCAGTCAGCTGTGCTGCGGCAAGAAGCCGAAGGACTGAGGAAGTCCCTGCAGAATTCAGATGCGTACTTTCTTGTGCAACAGCAAGCGCTGGAGGATTTAAGCGCCAAACAAGAGAAAGTTAATAAGCTTGCTAAGCATCTTGCCAGCATTATGGGTACCCAGGATATTGTTTCTTGAACTCTTCTGAAGTGGTTTCAGTTCTGGACTTGTTTTGCTGCGGCGTTTATATGCTGCTTTGTTCCCTATATTTGCACTGGTGGCGAACTTTGATGCCCAGTGGATGTAATATGTGTAATAGCCGTGATAGCCTAGCATAAGTTGCTTGCTTATTTATTTCCTTGTTGTCTTGTTTATTTTTTTGCTTGTAGTCAGTGCAGTTCTTTTTCTGCGGTTTGCTAGTGGCTGCAATAACCTATTTTTTAAAACTAGGCCACAATAACCATGGGCTAATATTTACTGTAGTGACACTGGGCCTCCTACGGGCCGTAGAAACAGTGGGCCTTCTACGGGCCGTAGAAACAGTGGGCCTTCTACGGGCCGTAGAAACAGTAGGCCTTCTATGGGCCGTAGAAACAATGGGCCTTCTACGGGCCGTATCATCAATGGGCCTTATACGGGTCGTATGATCGATTGGCCAAACATGGGCCAATAACAGGCCGCATTATCGCCGTAAACGGGCTAGAGTTGGAATCGTCCGTTCATGGGCCGACCATAACGGGCCATCATTAATAGGCCGTATTTGATGACGCTATGAAAATGGCCCAACGTATTAACGGACCACAAACGGGCCGACTGTAACCACGGGCTGAATTTGGCCCACAAGCAGAAAATGACAGTAACGGGCCGTAAGTAAACGAATGCTGGAAATGAGCCCAAGAATAAATGGGCTCTGAGAAGGCCGAAAGATAACATGGGCTGGAAACAGCCCAACGGAATAACGGGCCGTTAATGGGTATAAAGTGATACGCTGTTCATTATGGGCCAGTTTCACCATGAGCCGTTAATGGGTGTAAAGTGATACATTGTTCATTACGGGCCAGTTTCACCACGGGCCGTTAATAGGCCAAGAGTTACATAGGGCCTCATATGGGCCGAAAGACGTCATGGGCCATACATGGGCCAGAAGTGAAAACGGGCTGGAATCATATTGGATGGCCCAGATGACGCTACTGGGCCTAATTCGGATAGGGCGTAACGGGCCTTGGGTTAGCGGGCTGTAAATGGGCTATATGCGAACAGGCCGTTAACAGGCTTTCCATGGGCCGGCCCGCCACCTTTTGACCAAGTCAAACGGGCCGGCCTTTTCACAGGAATGGGCCTCTGTTGGGCCGTGCCATGTGTCGACGTATCATAGACGCCTTCCGTCCAATGAGTGGATGACATCTGTCCCAACGATGAGCCGACACGTGTTTCCTCCAGCCAATGATGATTTTACACGTGGAAAATCCCCATTGGTCGGGGCTGTTAACGGGTTATCGGATCCAAAACCCGACCCGATAGCTTAACGGCGTTTCGTTACGGTGGATGCCATGTGTCCGTCACCCTTGACGAAAGCACTTCTGTGACGCGCGATTTATCGTCATGGAAGTGGACACTTCCGTGATGATAATTTTGGCAATGTCATGGAACACTTCTACGATGGCACAGGTATGACTATCTTGATTATGTCATAAATTTGTCATGGATGTACATGCATGAAAGAAAACGCGACCTACTGTGACAAACACGTATCATCACGGAAGTGTATTTTTTTTGTAGTGTGCGTTTCCGCTAACTATGATGGTGCCACGTGGACTGGGCATCTTAAGCTTAAGATAAGCGTAATGCGGTACTGCGTTAAAACGAGCGAAGGCCGTTCTTCCGAGTAGTGCTTGATAGCTGCTTCGGAATGGAGCGATGTCGAAGGTTAACTTTTCACTTCAGAAGTTGTCGGGAGAACCGAATACAACCTCTAGTACTAGAAAGCCCGTGCAGCGGGCCTCTGGGTCTGGTATTACTCCTTTAAAGGTAGTATTGCTTTGGTTAATCCTTGTCGGGTCTATCCCCATTTTGCGGACTGTGTCCTGATATATCAGATTGAGACTACTGCCGCCGTCCATAAGGACTCGGGTGAGATGGTATCCGTTAATTATTGGGTCTAGCACCGAGGCAGCAGATCCTCCGTGCCGGATACTACCCGGGTGATCCCTACGATCGAAAGTGATCGGGCAGGCCGACCAAGGGTTGAATTTGGGGGTGACGGGCTCCACGGCGCATACGTCTCGGAGTGCGCGTTTGCTCCTCCTCTTCATTACGTGAATCATGTTCACTGTTTTGACCTCTGGCGGGAATTTTTTCTGTCCCCCAGTATTTCGCTGGCGAGGCTCATCCTCGTCTTCACTTGGTGTCTCCCTCCCCTTGTGTTCGGCGTTTAGCTTACCGGCCTACTTGAAAACCCAACATTCTCTATTGGTGTGATTCGTAGGTTTGTCGGAGGTGCCATGAATCTGACATAATCTGTCTAGAATCTTGTTTAGGCTGGACGGTCCATCTCTGCTGCCTTTAAATGGCTTTTTCCGTTGATCGGATCGTGAGCCCCTGAATCCGGCGTTCACCGCCGTTTTGTCTGGGTTGTCTTCATTGTTTCGACGCTTGCTTTTGTTGCGTCGTGGTTTTCCATTGCCATCCCTAACTTCGGATGTGCCTGGGTCGCTGGTGCCGCTACGGGCCAGCCAACTATCTTCGCCCGCGCAAAAGCGGGTCATAAGGCTTGTCAGGGCTGCCATTGTCCTCGGTTTTTCCTGGCCGAGGTGTCTGGCGAGCCATTCGTCCCGGACACTGTGCTTGAAAGCTGCTAAACCTTCGGCGTCTGGGCAATCGACGATTTGATTCTTCTTAGTGAGGAATCTGTTCCAAAGCTTTCGGGCTGACTCTCCGGGCTATTGAATTATATGACTTAAATCGTCTGCATCCGGAGGTCCGACATTGGTCCCTTGAAAATTAGCCCTAAAAGCATCCTCAAGCTCTTCCCAACTTCCAATTGAGTTTTCAGGGAGGCTCTTCAGCCAATGCCGAGCTGGTCCTTTCAACTTGAGGGGCAAGTATTTGATGGCGTGGAGAACATCTCCGCGAGCCATATGGATATGAAGTATAAAGTCCTTAATCCAGACCCCAGGGTCTGTCGTTCCGTCGTACGCCTCTATGTTCACGAGTTTGAATCCCTCTGGGAATTCGTGATCCAGCACCTCATCGGTGAAGCATAGGGGGTGCACGGCACCCCTGTACTTGGGCGTGTCATGACGTTCTGACGGTTGTAGTGTTCGGTTTTGATTCTGTGCCAGAGCGCGCTTCCTAGATCCGTAGATGGACCTGGTCATACCGACATCGTTAGCCGCCCTATCGCGGCCACGGGGTGGTCGATCCGGCTGATTGGCCGTTTTATTTTTTGGCTGTGTGGGCTCTAAAGCCTCGTCATCAAATTCAGGCAGCAGCTTGCGCTTTGGATAGCTCTTTGTGTGGCGACTGCCACCGTACTTTTCTGCAGTGTCGAGCACTTTGTTCCATCTACTGTTGAGTGTATTTTGCACGGCCTTGAGCCTTTGTTTCTGCTTCTTTAGGCTCCTCGCGGTGGCAAGAAGCCTTCTATGGAGGTTCTCTTGCTCCAAGTGCCTTTCTGGGATGATGTGTGCATCGTTGTCCGGACTGTTCTCCTCTCCGGAGACAGGTTGATTAGTTTTACCCTCGGCGTCACCGTTGTCGGACGGCGGCTCCGTACTATGTTCACCGTCCGCTGGCTCATCTTGCTCTGTCGCTGGGTCCATGTGGTCGTTGTTTCTTCTGGAGTCGATCGGGGTGTTATTTTTTCTTGCGCTGTTTTTGCCGAGGCGGGATTTTGAGCGGCGCCTACGCCGTCGCTTTGGTTGCTTCTCGAGGGAATTATCCTTCGCTGCATCCTTCCGTTCCTCGTCGTTGTTTTCTTTGGGTGTATCCACCATATATATATATCGTGTGATGAAGTGGCTGTCCAGCGCCCTGTGGGCGGTGTTTCCTGTTCCTCTCCTGCATCTTCGTCCATACCGTCGATGTCTTCGAGGCCGAAATCGAGCATGTCGGTTAAATCGTCGACAGTGGCTACTAAGTGGGTGGTGGGTGGGGAGTGAATTTCTTCATCGTCCGCATCCCACTCTAGCCGGATATAGTTCGGCCAAGGGTCTCCTAACAAGGAGAGAGATCTTAATGAGTTTAGCATGTCGCCCAGTGGTGAGTGCTGAAACATATCCGCGGAGGAAAACTCCATGATCGGTGCCCAATCAGATTCGATTGGCACGGATGCAGGCGGTTCGAAGCCCGTGGCCGGGGACAAATCCAAGTGTCCGGCAACACGAGTCTCATAAGAGGTGAAGTCAGTATTCGGCTCTATCGCCGCTGCGTGCGCGGCCTCCGCGGCGGGGTCTATCCACCCTTCCTCGGATGGCACGATCTGCTCCGGATTGAGGGCCGGAGTAGTTGCAGGTGTGATCTCCCGAACACTGTCCGACGGCAGGGCTAAGTCATGCTCGTCGTGACTGTGTAGCGCACCTGACATGGGCTCGAATCCGTCAAAGATCAAGTCTCCGCGGATGTCGGCAGTATAGTTCAAGTTTCCAAACCTGACCTGATGGCCAGGGGCGTAGCTCTCGATCTGCTTCAGATGGCCAAGCGAGTTGGCCCGCAGTACGAAGCCGCCGAATACGAAGATCTGTCCGGGGAGGAAAGCCTCGCCCTGGATCGCATCCTTGTCGATGATCGAAGGAGCCATCAAGCCTTTATCGCGACGGCACAGTGGAACTCTCAATGAAAGCACCAATGTCGGTGTCAAAACCGGCGGATCTCGGGTAGGGGGTCCCGAACTGTGCGTCTAAGGCGGATGGTAACAGGAGGCGGGGGACACAATGTTTACCCAGGTTCGGGCCCTCTCGATGGAGGTAATACCCTACTTCCTGCTTGATTGATCTTGATGATATGAGTATTACAAGAGTTGATCTACCACGAGATCGTAGAGGCTAAACCCTAGAAGCTAGCCTATGATTATGATTGTCGTTGTCCTACGGACTAAACCCTCCGGTTTATATAGACACCGGAGGGGGCTAGGGTTACATAGAGTCGGTTACAAGGGAGGAGATCTACATATCCGTATTGCCAAGCTTGCCTTCCACGCAAAGGAGAGTCCCATCCGGACACGGGACGAAGTCTTGAGTCTTGTATCTTCATAGTCCAACAGTCCGGCTAAAGTATATAATCCGACTGTCCGAGGACCCCCTAATCCAGGACTCCCTCAGTAGGAAAGATTGAAGTTGTGGGTGCTTGAGCTTGGAGGACAGGAGCTAGAAGAAGGCGTGGGGAAAAAGGAGGGATCTTTATCCTCTTATAGACGGTGAAAATACCAACCGTCCCCCTCTCAAGCCTTAAACCTCACATGTTCCCAAAGAGATCGTGCATAAGGCGCATTTAGATTACCCAAACCGTATTGATAGAATCATGTAATGGGCGGGCACGATCTCTGTTTTGATAGGATGTGCCAATGGAGGCTAAGCCTCGAAATGCGAAACAGGAGGCGTGAAAATGGTTCAAAATGTTAAAGAGTCAAGTGTGACGCTTCACCGAAAAAGTTGTCAGCAAAAGTCACTGTTTTTATTTTGACATCTTGCCTTCGTGGCCAAGGGATGTATTGATTATGCAGAGCCGGATACAGTTCCTTTGCTGCAGGAAGTTAACTTAAAGTATTCAGGAGGAGGAACCCGCCTTGCAATGCCGAAGATAATCCGCATGCCGAACACATCGTCATCAAAGACTGGTTCAGGGGCTACTAAGGGAGTCCTGGGTTAGGGGGTCCTCGGGTGTCCGGACTATTCGATATGGGCCGGACTGATGGGCCGTGAAGATAAAGTAGAAGACTATCCCCCGTGTCCGGGAAGGACTCCCACATGCGTGGACGGAAAGTTTGGTGTCCGGATATGTTATTTCCTTCCTCTGCAAACCGACTCTGTCCAACCCTAGGCCCCTCCAGTGTGTATATAAACCGGAGGGTTTAGTCTATAGAGGCTAGGAGAATAATCATAAGCTAGACAGCTAGGGTTTAGCCATTACGATCTCGAGGTAGATCAACTCTTGTAACCCCTATACGTACTCTTCGAATACAATCAAGCAGGACGTAGGGTTTTACCTCCTTTAAGAGGGCCTGAACCTGGGTAAACATTGTGTCCCTATTGTCCATTGTTACCATCGATCCTTTGACACACATCTTGGGACCCCCTACCCGAGATCTGCTGGTTTTGACACCTACAGGGGTCCCTCCCAATCCGCGCCCCTTCTTTCCTTATTTGGAGTGGGGGGGAAAGGCAGGGGAGGTGTCTGTCGGCGTCCTGGGAACGGGGGTACCCAGACTTGCCTGCCTGCGGCCCATGGCGTGGCTCCACCGACGGCCCTGTACGGCCCAGCTTCGGTAGCAACAACTCAAGACCCTCGCGAGGGGCCAAGCCTCGCAAGGCGGATGACACCAAGACCTCCCTGGGGGCGGCCTCACTAGGCCGGCTCCCGAGGAACGGAGATATCTATGCAAGGGGCACCTCACGAGGTTCCCGTGATGTGAGCCATGACGACCAAGGCCAGGCGGGTGCCAGAGGGCGCGGTGTACCAGTTTCCTCTTTGGTGCTAAAGAGGCAAGCGCAGGCGAGGAGTCCCGAGGCATCAGGCAAAGGTTTCCATATCGGTGCAGCGAGACCAAGACCAGCAGGACGGCAGGACGG
Source organism: Aegilops tauschii subsp. strangulata (assembly GCF_002575655.3). Classification (NCBI taxonomy): domain Eukaryota; kingdom Viridiplantae; phylum Streptophyta; class Magnoliopsida; order Poales; family Poaceae; genus Aegilops; species Aegilops tauschii. The sequence continues at coordinate 347,318,608 of NC_053038.3, read as the reverse complement.
AGGTCACCACGGAGCCCACAACAGCGTCACCACCAGAGCCTTTGGCAGGCGAAGACCACCTTTTATCAGGATAGCTTGTACTAGTTGTCTCCCTTCAAAATTGGCCGTTGTGGGATCCCTTCCCGCCTACATTTGGGAAGAGGACCAGGGCCTCTATAAATAGGACTAGCCACCACCGTAGGAAGGGGATGGATCATTCGAATCACCCCCACACACACCAGCTCACCAAGCTCAAGAACACCTCTCCTCCTGAGGCTATTCACCCATTGTACTAGTTCATCCTTAGCCCGCGAGGCAATCCACCACACCACACTAGAGTAGGGTATTACACCACGCGGTGGCCCGAACCAGTATAAACCTCTGTGTCTCGTGTTCTTTGGGTTCGTTGAGCTAGGCTGTGAGATCGTTGAGCGAGCGAACTAGGGAGAGAGAGTTCTTCGTGCGCACCCTAGAGTTCGAACCTCACAAGGGTTTGCGGGAACCCTGAATCCGACATTTGGCGCGCCAGGTAGGGGTGCGCCGAGGCTTTTTCTCCGTCGATCCACGCTCCACTGCTCCGCCAGTTTCATGGTTGATGCTCGTCGAGCCCACGCTGAGCGCCTGTGACGCCCGGATGATTAGCTACAGTAAATCCCACGTTAATGATGCCACGTCACCACAGTTACAGTTGCTAATCTCACGCTAGTTCGAAATCGATTCGAATTCAAGTTCAAAATCTCGCAAACAATAAAAGTTTTCAAATATTAAAACTAAAATGTTCGGAGTGAGCCAAATAATGCCTAAGTAATTATGGTGGAGAAACCACACTTTTATAAAAAATGTTTAAATATTCAAATAGTAATAAAATAGTAGTAAAAACTATTATTTAAATGCTTTAAGTATTAAATAACTACAAAACTATTTTAGTTTGGGTAGCAAATTAATGTGTTAGTGACATAATTACATATACTAAATTAGATACAACTTTGGTATTTTACTTAAACTAAAGTATATAGGAAATAAAAGAAAATATCAAAGGAAAAATAAATAAAAGAAAAGGAATCAAAACAGAAAACAAAAATAAAAGAGAAGGATTCCCCCTGGTCAACTGGGCCAAACGGCCCAGCCGGCCAGCCCAACCGGCCTAGCCGGGCAGGCCCACCCCGCCTCCCTTAACCCCCCCCCCCCACTACCCCAACCTTATCCACCGACACCCCACTCTCCCCACATCGCCTCTCCCTCTTCCCCCTCTCGATCCAGATCGGGATTGGGGGGATCGGCCTCGTCGCTCACCGCCCGTCGCCCCTCGTCGCTGGATCGCCACCCGGCGCCAACCACCGCCGTCGACTGGAGCTCCTCCGCCTCGACCGCCGCACGTCAGCCCCGTCATCCTCCCCACGGGTCGCCCTCGAGCCTCACCGCCCGATCACCTGCAACGCTGGTGAGGCCACCGGCCTCCTCTCCCCTTGTTCTCTGTCGCCGTTGTCGTCCGCCGCGCGCCAACGCGTTCGGTCCCGCGCTTCGTCGTGGGCTCCGGCAATCGCCTACCTCGCCGTGCGCTGCCCTGCTCGCTCGCGTGCCTCGGCCACCCCATCACTGCACCCGCGCCGGACGACCCGGGCTCGCCGTCCCGCTACACCCGCCGCGCCTCACCCGTCCGCCCCGCTCGCCCTTCTGCCTGCTGCTACCGCATGCCAAGCCGCGCCTCGCGTGCCTCTGGTCGCCGCGTTCGGCCAACGGCCGCGCGCCCCGCCGGAGCTCGCCGCGGCTCCTGGATGAGGCCGCCGGAGTCCCATGTCTTCCTCCCCCCCCCCCCGGTGTACACACAGCCACTGCAGGGGCACATTGTGCCCCTGACAGGTGGGGCCATCCCTTAAAAAAAGAGAAGAGAATTTAAAGTAAATAAACAAATTAATTAATTAATTAGCGAATTAATTAAGTTAATTAATCCTGTTTAACTAAACTAATTAAATGGGTTAACCTAATCTAGTAATTAAGATAATTAACACTTTTTAGTTAGTCTGAGCCTATGACGAATGGGACCCACACGTCAATTTGACCTAGTCCACCTTTGACCCTGCTGACTTCATGATGACATCATGCTAACATCATAATTGCTTTTTCTAATTAAATTAAAAAGACAATTCCAATAATGATTAAATCTTTATAAATTAATATAAAATAATCCGTAGCTCGGATGAAAATACTTTGTACATGAAAGTTGCTTAGAACGACGAGACGAATCCGTATACACAGTCTGTTTGTCAACCACACGTCCCTAGCATGTCAAACCTGCAACTTTTCCCCTCCGGCCTGTCTATCAGAAAATGCGAAACACCGGGAATACTTTCCCGGATGTTTGCCCCCCTTCACCAGTATCACTTACTATCGCGTTAGGTCACCTCTAGCATCATGCATTGCCATGTTATACTTTGATTGCTCTAATATTTATTGTGTTCCCCCTCTGTTATTTCTTTCCGGTAGACTCCGAGACTGCCGGCGACCCCCCAGTTCGACTACGGTGTTGACAACCCCTCCTTGCCAGAGCAACCAGGTAAGCCCCCCCTTGATCACCAGATATCGCCTATTCTTCTCTATACTGCTTGCATTAGAGTAGTGTAGCATGTTACTGCTTTCCGTTTATCCTATCCTGATGCATAGCCTGTCCTTGCTACTACTGTTGTTACCTTTACCTGCAATCCTACATGCTTAGTATAGGATGCTAGTATTCCATCAGTGGCCCTACACTCTTGTCCGTCTGCCATGCTATACTACTGGGTCGTGATCACTTCGGGAGGTGATCACGGGCATATACTATATACCTTATACTGTTACCTTACTTATGATACTGTTCAGAGATGGGGGCTGAAGGGGCAGGTGGCTCCATCCCGGTAGAGGCGGGCCTAGGTTCCCGACGGTCCCCGACTGTTACTTTGTGGCGGAGCGATAGGGCAGGTTGAGACCACCTAGGAGAGAGGTGGGCCTGGCCCTGGTCGGCGTTCGCGGATACTTCAATTAACACGCTTAACGAGATCTTGGTAATTGATCTGAGTCTGGCCACTGGCCTATACGCACTAACCAACTACGCGGGAACAGTTATGGGCACTCGACGTCGTGGTATCAGCCGAAGCCTTCTTGACGTCAGCGACTGAGCGGCGCGCGCCGGATTGGACTGGAACGCCTGCTAGGCTAGGTCTGCTTCCGGCCGCGTACGCAACGTGCAGGTGTGCAATGGGCAATGGGCCCAGACCCCTGCGCGCATAGGATTTAGACCGGCGTGCTGACCTCTCTGTTGTGCCTAGGTGGGGCTGCGACGTGTTGATCTTCCACGGCCGGGCATGACCCAGAAAAGTGTGTCCGGCCAAATGGGATCGAGCGTGTTGGGTTATGTGGTGCACCCCTGCAGGGAAGTTTATCTATTCGAATAGCTGTGTCCCTCGGTAAAAGGACGACCCGGAGTTGTACCTTGACCTTATGACAACTAGAACCGGATACTTAATAAAACACACCCTTCCAAGTGCCAGATATAACCCGGTGATCGCTCTCTAACAGGGCGACGAGGAGGGGATCGTCGGGTAGGATTATGCTATACGATGCTACTTGGTAAACTTACCATCTACTCTCTTCTACATGCTGCAAGATGGAGGTGGCCTGAAGCGTAGTCTTCAACAGGATTAGCTATCCCCCTCTTATTCTGGCATTCTGCAGTTCAGTCCACCGATACGGCCCTTTACACATATACCCATGCATATGTAGTGTAGCTCCTTGCTTGCGAGTACTTTGGATGAGTACTCACGGTTGCTTTTCTCCCTCTTTCCCCCCTTTCCATTTCTTCCCGGTGGTCGCAACCAGATGCTGGAGCCCAGGAGCCAGACGCCACCGTCGACGACGACTCCTACTACACCGGAGGTGCCTACTACTACGTGCAGCCCGCTGACGACGACCAGGAGTAGTTAGGAGGATCCCAGGCAAGAGGCATGCGCCTCTTTCGATCTGTATCCCAGTTTGTGCTAGCCATCTTATGGCAACTTGTTTAACTTATGTCTGTACTCAGATATTGTTGCTTTCGCTGACTCGTCTATGATCGAGCACTTGTATTCGAGCCCTCGAGGCCCCTGGCTTGTATTATGATGCTTGTATGACTTATTTATGTTTTAGAGTTGTGTTGTGATATCTTCCCGTGAGTCCCTAATCTTGATCGTACACGTTTGCGTGCGTGATTAGAGTACGATTGAATCGGGGGCGTCACAAGTTGGTATCAGAGCCGACTGCCTGTAGGAATCCCCCTTCCAAACTCCTTGGCCGAAGTTGAGTCTAGTCAGTGAAAACTGTTTTACTAACATGGCTGTGTGGCTTACGGGCCCACGTCGCCATTGGTTGGTATTAGGATCTTTTTATTCCTTGACCTATACTCTGGGACTCTGATCTCTCTCCTATTCGGGTTTAATGAATTTACTAAAATCTAACTTTAGGATCTCGTTACTACTTCCTTCCGGAGAACCCCTCACTCCAGATGATTGCTCCATGAACCAGAAGAATTCGAAGATACTCTCCGATGTTATCTCGAGACCTTGTGCCTGTCGCTTTTGCAATTCCCTACCACCGAAACATCCCTATGGATAAATACTTACACCTGTCGTTCTTACTTTTATTCCCAGTTGATCTTGTTATTACAAGATACCCCGAAATTCTCTCTAATATTCCGAGAATACTTTGTGCCTACTGCCTTGCAGTTCTTGCCACATGAATATCCCTACGGATAATTTCTCGCACTTACCGAGTATCCACTATTCCCAGTTGATTCATGTATGTCACCAATCTTCGAAATACCATTCGATCTTCCAAAAATCCTCAGGAGCCTATTGCTCTTGAAATTCTTGCTTGCTTGCATTATGGTTAATCCCATAAGTCTCGTAATCATATTGGCATCCCTTGTCATTATCATTTTGAGTCCGTTGATTCAAAATGTTGCGAATGCTCGCAATCCTCAATCAGATCCTAGAATTCATCCTTTCGGCTCAGACGTCATTTTAAACATGAGCTGAATCTCGACCAATCAAATTGTTGTCGATTTTACCCCTAATCTTACTCAACTTATCCATGCGTAATCAGAGCGTTTGCTTCTGATCCTTTGATTTGGAAATCATAATTCCTTTACATGTGAGCTTTGTATTAGCCTGTTGCTTCTATAATCCAATGCCTTCGCATTGTTTCTTCCTCTGGTTGTGTGCCGATACTCACATCAGCTTCGCTATGGACCATCGGATCCTTTGTTGAAATATCATCCGACAGTGTCCTTCGTATACAAAAACCTCGAGAAGTTCTTTCCCTGATACATAATGTCTTCGGTAAATTGTATCCTCTCGTTTTGTCACCCATGCTCTACTATCGAGCTTGCGTTATTTACTATTGAAGCTTGTGGTATAAGTTCCCAAGATGCCCCTAAGGGTTGAACCTATGCCTTCGTTAATCTGTGGGAATCCGAGAGTTTTCACGAGTCATATTCTTCTGGTATTTTGCCAGATAAAATTTCAACACTACAACTTCTTCGAAAGTGAGAAGTGAATGAAAGGTTATGCATTGGAGAAGTGGGAGTCGACCTTGAACTTGGTGTTCATGCCCATGGATACGATGTAGATCTTATCATTAAAGCTTCTCTTAAATTAATTATTCCTTCGGTATAAGATCATCTTATATCTGGGATCTGGTCTTTTGCAATCGTGGTTCCGACCATGTTCTCCTTTAAATACCATTTCTCGTGCAAGTTTAAGCACTTGTCTTCTGCAGAGCAATACCCCAGTCCAACCTCTACTTTGATCTGTCGTCGAGTATTACCCCCGGTATCTCAAGAATATCAAAGAACTGTGTTGCTCCCTATGAGTCTTCATCTAGTATTGCTTCTCACCGATTTCAGATTTCCCCCGGTTCTGGGTTGTCATCAACCGAGAACACCGATATGTGAACCGATTACGCATTCCGGTTCGATAACCCCAAGTAATTTTCGTTGCTTATGAGTTTAATAATCCTTTAGGTCATTCCTAGCCTAATCGGCTATATCATTATTGTGCTAAATTTTAACGGTGCTACCTGGTCCTTCTTCCCGGAGCACAAATTTCGACGGTGAGCCAATCTTACGTCGGTCTTCCTTGTCATATCATTTCTCCTTGAACAGCAAACTGGATTTCGAGTTTGTCTCGTACCCATGGTTGCAATAACCTTTCACTTCATAATCCGTTTGGCTTGATGTCATCGCCGATCGATTACATCTTCATGAAATCTCTCGACAAATGTGTCGTGATAATCATCAGCATTCTGAGCTCTTCCAGGATATCAATTGAATTCATGATGAGAAATACCATCCTTGCCCTCGATGAATTGTGTTATCATCGACCACTTTATTGCCTTACGTTCAACACAAACTTGTTCGTGTTTGGTGTTATACCTTGAGTTCATTGCTATCCAACATTTGTTCTTCTTTACCTTGGAGTATTAACATCTGTTATGTCAAGAATGTCGTGAGAATTTCTCCACCTCTTGAGAATTCTTGATATATTATTACTTCTCGCCATCTCTGTTCATTCCTTGGTCCCTCCTTGTTGTTTCTAACTGGAATACCGACAACTAGACTATGATGTGTGAATTCAAAACTTCTAGCAACCCTATTGTTTGAAGTTAACGATCGATATTTCATTCTTAGACCATTGGTTATCGAATCACCATTCTAACATTGATCATGCTACCTAAGTCCATATTTTGGGTGCACCTTTCAACCAATGTTTAACTGGGTATGTTTTCCTCGAGCATACCTCATTATATCATTTGATCTGACAAATGTTATCTCTTTGTTCACATGATTGTGGAAATCCATCTTTTGGAAATCTCGATGAATGGTCGTTTAGTTCATCAGCCACCCCCTCATCCTCTCCTTGGTTTAATGATGAACTCTGGTTTCTGAACTCGCTTTCCTAGATCATTTCCGAGAATCTGACAATGTCATCTCGTCAAATTGTGTTGCACCTTTTCTTCTCAGGCATCCTGATGTCTGAGGTATCCTGACACCAATCAGATCTGAACCTCGGTCAGATATGATGGTTGGAACATATTTCCAAGAGTTATAACATTGGTCTTTATATGACCTGGTAAGTTGATGTCATGCTTAGCACACCTAGCCGAAGGACCTATTGATATAGTTCCATTTTAGCAAGGTTAGCCATTCTCCCATGAGGAAAATTGTAAAACTTATCCTATAAGTTGTTCCTGATGGATCCTTTATGTACCCAAAGTCTGAGCTTTACCCAATGACCATGTCAATGCTATCTCGAAGCATGTCTTTGGTACTCCGAATTTCAATAAGAACATCTGAAGCACAATGCTAAATTTTCTTCATCAATTATCCAAACACCGTTGTATGGGAAACGACATGCAATTTCTCTCCCCTTGCCTAAAGAGTCTTCTACATTATATCCTGTCATGGATATCATGCTCTGCTTGTCCTTGGCAAGGATATACCCTTGAAGTATGTGCTTAAACACATTTTCCTTTCCATTGTCCTGTTTAAACTGACAATCATAATTTTCCTTTCCATTGTTTGGTTTAACCTTCCTTGTGATCTATGTGATCTAAGCAGTAATATTCTCCTGCTTATGTAAACACCTCGGTGTACAATTCTGTCAGCAAGACCATGTTACTATTGTTGATGACATTTTGGTAACCACCGATGGACGAGAACTTTGCCTATTGGTCCGCCTCGTTCAACGAGCAGGAAGATGGTTCTCTTCGTCCCTCGCCCTTGGTACCCACGTTGTTGCCGACATACTGAGAGGCTATCCGCTGACATGTCTTGCCTACATGGTCATACAAGACGTCACCGCCCTTCCTACTGTTAACTCACAAGGTGGGCCTATAACCCACTGTTCCACAGGATCGAAACCTGACTCTTCTGTACACCCCCCTGATCCCAAGGTTGTTCCTTGCGCGTGGCCTCGTATGTAAATTCACGAGCCACTTCTGAAAATTCATCAATTCTGGTATCAGACACAATACTTATTATGGTTGCTGCCCTTTCACACTCTGTTTCGGGCAACGAACGTTTGCCTATCCACTTGAAGCTTCTCATTGCACCTTCTTACTTTGCTCTCGATGACTTCCTTGAATTTCAACTCGAGGGATACCTTGAGCTTCATTCCCTGAGATAATTACCGATTGTCAGTCCTCACCGACATTTGTCCTTATAATTTTCCCGTTCTACCCTTTTCGTAAGTACGATGAAGACTCCGAAGAAAGGATGACGACTTCATCATGATGACCAAATCAGAGAAATGGAGACATCAACGAGAGGGTTCAACTTCTTCGAGAAGGGCAACCAAGAACGAGAAGACTCGTTAGAATTTCGTAACCAAAATTTCCCCCCTACTCTACCTCTTAAATCTCGGGACGAGATTTCTTGTAGTGGAGGAGAATTGTGACGCCCGGATGATTAGCTACAGAAAATCCCACGTTAATGATGCCACGTCACCACAGTTACAGTTGCTAATCTCGCGCTAGTTCAAAATCGATTCGAATTCAAGTTCGAAATCTCGCAAACAATAAAAGTTTTCAAATATTAAAACTAAAATGTTCGGAGTGAGCCAAATAATGCCTAAGTAATTATGGTGGAGAAACCACAATTTTACAAAAATGTTTAAATATTCAAATGGTAATAAAACAGAAGTAAAAACTATTATTTAAATGCTTTAAGTATTAAATAACTACAAAACTATTTTAGTTTGGGTAGCAAATTAATGTGTTAGTGACATAATTACATATACTAAATTAGATACAACTTTGGTATTTTACTTAAACTAAAGTATATAGGAAATAAAAGAAAATATCAAAGGAAAAATAAATAAAAGAAAAGGAATCAAAACAGAAAACAAAAATAAAAGAGAAGGATCCCCCTGGTCAACTAGGCCAAACGGCCCAGCCGGCCAGCCCAACCGGCCCAGCCGGGCAGGCCCACCCCGCCTCCCTTAACCCCCCCACTACCCCAACCTTATCCACCGACACCCCACTCTCCCGACATCGCCTCTCCCTCTTCCCCCTCTCGATCCAGATCGGGATTGGGGGATCGGCCTCGTCGTTCACCGCCCGTCGCCCCTCGTCGCTGGATCGCCACCCGGCGCCAACCACCGCCGTCGACTGGAGCTCCTCCGCCTCGACCGCCACACGTCGTCCCCGTCATCCTCCCCACGGGTCGCCCTCGAGCCTCGCTGCCCGATCACCTGCAACGCTGGTGAGGCCACAGGCCTCCTCTCCCCTTGTTCTCTGTCGCCGTTGTCGTCCGTCGCGCGCCGACGCGTTCGGTCCCGTGCTTCGTCATCGGCTCCGGCAACCGCCTACCTCGCCATGCGCTGCCCTGCTCGCTCGCGTGCCTCGGCCACCCCATCACTGCGCCCGCGCCGGACGACCCGGGCTCGCCGTCCCGCTGCACCCGCCGCGCCTCACCCGTCCGCCCCACTCGCCCTTCTGCCTGCTGCTACCGCATGCCACGCCGCGCCTCGCGTGCCTCTGGTCGCCGCGTTTGGCCAACGGCCGCGCGCCCCGCCAGAGCTCGCCGCGGCTCCTGGATGAGGCCGTCGGAGTCACCTGTCTCCCTTCCCCCCCCCCCCCCGCGTACACACAGCCACTGCAGGGGCACATTGTGCCCTTGACATGTGGGGTCGTCCCTTAAAAAAAGAGAAGAGAATTTAAAGTAAATAAAAAAATTAATTAATTAATTAGCGAATTAATTAAGTTAATTAATCCTATTTAACTAAACTAATTAAATGGGTTAACCTAATCTAGTAATTAAGCTAATTAACACTGTTTAGTTAGTCTGAGCCTATGACGAATGGGACCCACACGTCAATTTGACCTAGTCCACCTTTGACCCTGCTGACTTCATGATGACATCACGCTGACATCATAATTGCTTTTTCTAATTAAATTTATAAGATAATTCCAATAATGATTAAATCTTTATAAATTAATATAAAATAATCCGTAGCTCGGATGAAAATACTTTGTACATGAAAGTTGCTCAGAACAACAAGACGAATCCGTATACGCAATCCGTTTGTCAGCCACACGTCCCTAGCATATCAAACCTGCAACTTTTCCCCTCCGGCCTGTCTATCAGAAAACGCGAAACACCGGGAATACTTTCTCGGATGTTTGCCCCCCTTCACCAGTATCACTTACTACCGCGTTAGGTCACCTCTAGCATCGCGCATTGCCATGTTATACTTTGATTGCTCTGTTATTTATTGTGTTTCCCCCTCCGTTACTTCTTTCCGGTAGACTCCGAGACTGCCGGCGACCCCCTAGTTCGACTACGGTCTTGACGGCCCCTCCTTGCCAGAGCAACCAGGCAAGCCCCCCCTTGATCACCAGATATAGCCTATTCTTCTCTATACTGCTTGCATTAGAGTAGTGTAGCATGTTACTGCTTTCCGTTTATCCTATCCTGATGCATAGCCTGTCCTTGCTACTACTGTTGTTACCTTTACCTGCAATCCTACATGCTTAGTATAGGATGCTAGTATTCCATCAGTGGCCCTACACTCTTGTCCGTCTGCCATGCTATACTACTGGGCCATGATCACTTCGGGAGGTGATCACAGGCATATACTATATACCTTATACTGTTACCTTACTTATGATACTGTTCGGAGATGGGGGCTGAAGGGGCAGGTGGCTCCATCCCGGTAGAGGTGGGCCTGGGTTCCCGACGGCCCCCGGCTGTTACTTTGTGGCGGAGCGACAGGGCAGGTTGAGACCACCTAGGAGAGAGGTGGGCCTGGCCCTGGTCGGCGTTCGTGGATACTTCAATTAACACGCTTAACGAGATCTTGGTATTTGATCTGAGTCTGGCCACTGGCCTATACGCACTAACCAACTATGCAGGAACAGTTATGGGCACTCGACGTCGTGGTATCAACCGAAGCCTTCTTGACGTCAGCGACTGAGCGGCGCACGCCGGATTGGACTGGAATGCTTGCTAGGCTAGGTCTGCTTCCGGCCGCGTACGCAACGTGCAGGTGTGCAATGGGCAATGGGCCCAGACCCCTGCGCGCATAGGATTTAGACCGGCGTGCTGACCTCTCTGTTGTGCCTAGGTGGGGCTGCGACGTGTTGATCTTCCGCGGCCGGGCATGACCCAGAAAAGTGTGTCCGGCCAAATGGGATCGAGCGTGTTGGGTTATGTGGTGCACCCCTGCAGGGAAGTTTATCTATTCGAATAGTCGTGTCCCTCGGTAAAAGGACGACCTGGAGTTGTACCTTGACCTTATGACAACTAGAACCGGATACTTAATAAAACACACCCTTCCAAGTGCCAAATATAACCCGATGATCACTCTCTAACAGGGCGATGAGGAGGGGATCGTCGGGTAGGATTATGCTATACGATGCTACTTGGTGAACTTACCATCTACTCTCTTCTACATGCTGCAAGATGGAGGTGGCCTGAAGCTTAGTCTTCGACAGGATTAGCTATCCCCCTCTTATTCTGGCATTCTGTAGTTCAGTCCACCGATATGGCCCTTTACACATATACCCATGCATATGTAGTGTAGCTCCTTGCTTGCGAGTACTTTGGATGAGTACTCACGGTTGCTTTTCTCCCTCTTTCCCCCCTTTCCATTTCTTCCGGGTGGTCGCAACCAGATGCTGGAGCTCAGGAGCCAGACACCACCATCGACGACGACTCCTACTACACCGGAGGTTCCTACTACTACATGCAGCCCGCTGACGACGACCAGGAGTAGTTAGGAGGATCCCAGGCAGGAGGCATGCGCCTCTTTCGATCTGTATCCCAGTTTGTGCTAGCCATCTTATGGCAACTTGTTTAACTTATGTCTGTACTCGGATATTGTTGCTTCCGCTGACTCGTCTATGATCGAGCACTTGTATTCGAGCCCTCGAGGCCCCTGGCTTGTATTATGATGCTTGTATGACTTATTTATGTTTTAGAGTTGTGTTGTGATATCATCCCGTGAGTCCCTGATCTTGATCGTACACGTTTGCGTGCATGATTAGAGTACGATTGAATCGGGGGCGTCACAGCGCCAGACCGCTCTCAACGCCCGCGTCGCCCAGACGGCGCCCGTCGGCGGGCCTCCCCGTCGCTCTCCATCACCTGCTGCCAACGCCGCCACCGGCCCAGCGGGAAACAAGCAGCAAGCTTCGTCAATGCACACCTCTGTGCGGCAGGACGGATGCACCGCCACCCCGTCGCTGACTCCGAACGGCTCATTGTCCCACATTGGTCGCGCCCCCATGGACGCGCAGGCCGTGCTGCTTATGGCATGCGAGCTCCTGCGTTACCGCCCCGTCGACAATCTCTACGAGGACTGGCTGGACCGCATCGCCGAGCTCGTCAGCACAGCTGGGGGCTCTCCCGCGCCATCTCTCTCGCTGCCTCATCCACCTCCTGCTGCGAGCGACATAGCCCATGGAGCACCTCCACCGCCTCCGCATCAAGATGACACCCTTGCACCAAGACGCGCGGCCCCGCGGCGCGATCCACCGCGCAGGGCGCCCGTGCACGAAGAAGGAAGATGCCAAGAAATCCCTCGGCCACAAGAAGACGCTCCTACACTCCCAGCACCACCACGTCAGGACCGCGTGCCGCCTGTGGCAGCGGCGCGTGGGTACCAGGACCAGGCTCCGCCTCCGCTACGGACTCCAGTGACTACAGCGGGTTGTCGTGCCTTCACTCCCGAGCTGCGCAGCGTCGTGTGGCCCGCAAGTTCAAGCCCGACCTGCCTCCATGCTATGGTGGCACCCCCGACCCAGTCGAGTTCCTGCAGCTCTACGAGCTAAGAAACGAGGCAGCCAACAGCGACGAGAAGGTCATGGCGAATTGGTTTCCCATGGCCCACACGGATGGCGCGCACTCATGGCTTCTGAACTTGTCCGCAGGATCGATCTCCTCCTGGGGCGACATGCGCGAGCGTTTCGTCGCCAACTTCTAGGGCACTCGCGACCACCCGCCACCCGTGGCTGACCTGCAGTGCATCAAGCAGCAGCCAGGGGAAACTCTGCAGAAGTACATCCAGCGCTTCAACAGCGTTCGCCTCAAGATCCCCAAGGTGACGGACGAGGCCATCATCTCAGCGTTCTTCGATGGCGTCCGTGATGTCAAGATGAAGGAAGAGCTCGCCATCCACGAGGACCTATGCACAGCTCTGTAGATGTTCAACATGGCGACCAAGTGCGCGAGAGTTGAGGAAGGGCGCCTTTCTCTCCTCGAGCTCCCATCTGCCGACCCAGAGGACAAGAAGGCCAAGACCAAGGATGTGAAACGCAAGGGAGCAGCCGTGCTCATGGCCGAGCCAGAGATGAAGCGCGGCTGTGACCACCCGGAGTCGTCCAAGGGCAGCCGACCGTTCTGCGCCTTCCACAACGTACACAACCACAACACCAATGACTGTCAAGAGCTCAGGGCCATCCATGGTAGGCGCTTCGGTCAACGCCCCGAGCGCAACGACCGAGGCTACGACCGAGGAGGAGGACGAAGTGGAGGACGCTGGGACAACCGCGACCCCCGCCAGGAGTGGCGCGATTGGCCTTGTGAGGACCGCTGGCAGGACCAGCCTCGCGAGGGCGCGTGGAGGGACCAGCCTCGTGAGGACCATCCTTAGGGCAAGGCTGGCCTCTCTCCGCTACCACCACCGCCAAGGAGGAACGACGACCATCATCAGGACGAGGGGGCTGGGGGCTTCCAGGAGCCGCGCGCCATCGCTTGCATCTTGGGTGGCGCTCAGGCCCCAACCTCCCAGCGCATCTTCAAGCAATTTGCCCGCGAGGTGAATGTCGGTGTCAAAACCGGCGGATCTCGGGTAGGGGGTCCCGAACTATGCGTCTAGGATCGATGGTAACAGGAGACGGGGGACACAATGTTTACCCAGGTTCGGGCCCTCTCTATGGAGGTAATACCCTACTTCCTGCTTGATTGATCTTGATGAATATGAGTATTACAAGAGTTGATCTACCACGAGATCGTAATGGCTAAACCCTAGAAGTCTAGCCTGTATGACTATGGTAATGAATGTCTTGATCCGGACTAAGCCCTCCGGTTTATATAGACACCGGAGGGATCTAGGGTTACATAAGGTCGGTTACAGAGAAAGGAAATCTTCATATTTGGTTGCCAAGCTTGCCTTCCACGCCAAGGAGAGTCCCATCCGGACACGGGTGAAGTCTTCGGTCTTCGTATCTTCACAGCCCATCAGTCCGGCCCATGGCAAACAGGCCGGACGCCCGAGGACCCCTTAGTCCAGGACTCCCTCAGTAGCCCCCGAACAAGGCTTCAATGACGAGGTGTCCGGCGCGCAGATTGTCTTCGACATTGAAAGGCGAGTTCTTCCTCCGATGACCTCAAGGTGATGTATCCGGCCTTCCATTTAATGTCGTACCCCTCGACTTCTGTGCGTCAACGGCTTCAGCTTCCACCTGTCGAGCAAATGCGAGAGGTCATAGTATTTTTGCATATAACACCCTAGCCATGAAAAAGAGCCTCTACTTAAAGAGATTGGATCCTAGATCCATTCGGCACCACACGGAAGAAATCCTTAGAGACAGCCAGGAAAGACCATCCCAACATGGCGAGCGCACCCAGCTCTTCCTCCCATCCCTGCAGCCCAGAAAAAGGCGAGTGGGAGAGGTGTTCTGTATCCCATGGTCAGCTGGAGAAGCTACAAACACAGGGATTTCTTCCCCCCGTAGATCTAGTCCCTGTTCGAGCAGGATTGACCGTCTTCAATGGCGGGGCTCAGGCTGAAGATTTCCCCAATCCATCCGGGGGAACGGGTGTGCTTTGTCCCTTATCTGCTAAGAGGTGTCGGATTTCCATTTCATCCATTCCTCCGCGGGCTTTTGGAGTATTATGGCCTCCAACTGCACAACTTTACTCCGGCCTCCATCCTGCATATCGCTGGCTATGTGGCCCTTTGTGAGCTATTCCTGGGTTGTGAGGCCCATTTTGAATTGTGGAGAAAGTTATTCTGTCTTGTCATGCGCAACCACGAGGGATCAATATTTGAAGTGGGCGGAGCAAAATATGGCGCATCGCCGAGAGCGGATACCTATCCGGCACACCAAAGAAGGCATCCGAAGAGTGGTCGTTCGAATGGTTTTATATTGAGGACGTCGCGCTTCCGGAACCAGTTCGGAGGGGTCTCCCCGAATTTGCGAGAGTTCCTTTGAAGAAACGCCACAGCTGGCGCCCCCGGAGTCTTGAAGAAGACGACAACGTGGAAGTTCATCAACTCATGGGCAAGATAAAGACGCTCGCCCAGTCCGGATTATCAATAGTCGAAGTAATGGCGACTTCAATAGTGCGGGGGGTTCAGCCACTCCAATATTGAGTGCTTCCCATGTGGCACTACAACGGGGAAGATGACGCCTCCCGCTGCGGTAGGAAGGGTCCGGACACCCCCGCCGCTCTGGCCAAAATATTGGCCGAACTGTACAAAGGGGAGGAGGAGGATTTCCTTCATATCAAGCGCCGAGATGGATATTCCATGTACAATCCACCTAGCTGGGTAAGTCTTAACCCCTCTGCTCCGTTCTGCTTACTCCCCTCCTCAAGTCATCTTTTAATGAATTAGTAATCCGCCTGTTTATTATAGCACTGGCGAAAGGTCTCCGAGGGGCTTCACAGCCCCGCCCCCCAGCGAGAGGACCACAAGCGGGACCTCGACCCTGGATTCGAGGAGGATCCGGATATATTCCTGACGCTCGCGGACGGGATGTTTTACCAGGCGAGCTACAACGGCACGGAAGTGGCCATCATCGCCGACTACCCTGGTCTTCTTCCCGCCTCCCATGTAAGTAATTGGGAGATATTTTCCCCGAAGGGGTTTTATCATTCTGCCTCACCCACCGCACCATCCTGTGCTAAAAAGGGGAGGCGTACGGCGCGCCATGCCACACCAGGGGCGTCTCCTAAGAGAGCGGTCCCCACACCGGGCGAGCCTTCGAAGAGGAAGGCAGACAAAGATACGACCGAGCCTTCGTCCTAGAGGTATGGGTTTGCAAATATGTGCTTCAGTAGTTGCATCGAATTGCGATTCATATATTTGTCCTGTATTAGGAAAAAAGTAAGCCGGACTATGTCTGGGGGTTCGGCCGGTCGGACTCCCCACAGCCGGGATCCAAATCCTGCCGTAAAGACAGGGGCTGATATGGGGGTGACGCCGGATTGTCCTCCGGCCGAGGATTCGGACAATATGTCCGTCACCAACTCGGAAGTGGAGAGCGCCATGAATCATCGGCACCGGAGGGCCGTTCTTCGTGACCCCGGCTTTTCAACGGAGGCATTCAATGCCTTCAACTCAGCTGATGCATACATCCGGACTGCCCGAGACGGGCTTGCCGGAGCCACGGACCAATATTTGAAAGATGTGCAGGTAATTTTACTTCGTCCAAATGCAATGGTTATATACCAGTAGCCCCCGAGACTTGGAGCAGTTGGCACAACTAATTTAAGGATCGTTGTGTACCCAGGTGTTGACAGAGAAAAACAGACTGTTGTCTCAAGAGCTGGAGAAGTGCCAGACACAGCTAAGCACTGTTACCGCCGAACTGGAGAAATCCGAGAAGGCGTCACCTGGTAATATTCCCCTCCAGCGAGGAAATATAAGTATATGTCAGTAATGCTAACAATTTTGCATGTATCATGGCATGATCGTCAGATAAACTGGCGGAGGCACTGGAAGTCGCGCAAGCGAATGAAAAAGAAGCCAAAAGGCTATGTGTTGTGGGCGAACGTGTGCTGAAACAAGCCATTGCGGAGAAAAATCAGCTCCAGGATTCCAAGACCCATCTGGGCGAAGAGCTGAAGGACGTGCGGGCTCAGCTAGCCGACTCCGTGAGGGAAAATAAGAGGCTGCGAGGCGGCATATTTAGTATGTGTTCAAACTTACCACCGTGTAATTCGGCAAGGAAGGAACTAACAGAGTTATGTCTATAGGTATGTTGACTGGCCGTCCCGTGGCGGAGGTATCCGGATCGTCGAGCGATCTGCTTCAAGGGCTGTCCCAAATGCACGAGCAGGCTCGGCAGGCAATGCAGAGTGTTGCCAAGGCTTTATGGCCATCCGCCTCCCCTCCAGGAAGTATGGAGGAGCTTGTAGAGCTATACAAGGGAGCACGGCGGCGTATCCGATTATGGAAGATATCGGCCTGCCGGAAGGGTGCGCGAGAAGCCTGGGCCATGGTGAAGACACGGTATACCAAGCTTGATCCAAATCATATGGCCCGGGTCGGGCCTCTAGGGTCAGATGGGAAGGAAATTCCCGTGATTTTGGTGTATAACCAAGTAGAAGTAGACGCCAATTATTCTCAGCAGGAAGTTTTTGAGTCTTAAATGACTATGTACTTTCCTTTTCATATGTAACTCTAGCTGAATTGTAAAACATTTGTCATGGCAGACCTTTTCACTTCAACCTCTGGGCCCAAAGGCGCGAAGTGTTTCCGAATACCCGAGCGGCCGAGTAGACCGGGGTATGCTTGGAAACCAGTCGTAGGGGTTATAGTTGCTTGAACAAACGAGTATCCGGCTAGTATGTTATATTACATTAAAATTGTAAGAAACATCTTCCAGAGAGAATAGTTCCGTTAAGGGTTCCTTTCCCTGGGTGTACATGCGTTAACGTGCATGTCCGAACTGTGATTGAAATATCGCAGTATATGTAACTTCTGGGGGTTCACAATGGAGTGAGTGCAAGAACATCTTTATTTCACCGATCGAATATTCCCTTAAGAACGCTAGCTTTCGGCTTCACCCATTCTGAGGTACACATCCGAATGACCCGGCAGTAACAATCGCAGAGGTGCTCCCTTTATGCCCTAGCCGAACTAACGGGAACGTAGGGCATAAGCACAGGAGCTAGGCAACCCAACTTGGCCAAAACTTAAGTCATATCGATGCATATAATGGCGAAGAAAAGGCACATATGGAAAAAAAGAAACGCATATGTGATGAGCTTGATGCTCGGAGAATAACATTACTAAGCTTCTGTTAAAGAAGCCCCCAGGTATAGTGGACGTACATAGTTGAGTATGTATTCGTCGCGGGTGTGCGGTCGAGCCGCACAAAAAAGCTTGAAGGCTAAAAAAGGAAGAAAAGGCGAAAAAGAGGAAAAAATAATAGAAACAATTGGGAGAAGGAGACGAACAAATAGTTCGGCGCTTAGGCGTAGAATCTTCGGAGTCTGGCCGCGTTCCATGGGTTCGGCTCTAGGCGATTGTCTGACACATCACGCAGGCGGTACGCTCCTCCAGTGAGAACTTCATCAATGATGAAGGGACCCTCCCACTTGGGCTTGAGTTTGTCCTTTTTCTTCTCCGGTAGGCGTAGAACCAGTTCACCAACGTTATAAGTCTTGGCCCGCACTTCTCTGTGTTGATAACTGCGAGCCTGCTACTGATAAAATGCAGAACAGGCTTTTGCAACGTCGTGCTCCTCCTCCAGGGCATCTAGGTTGTCCTGCCGATCGAGCTTGGCCTCTCTCTCTTCGTACATGCGCACTCGAGGTGAGTCATGAATAATGTCGCAGGGTAGCACAGCCTCTGCGCCGTACACCATGAAAAAAGGTGTATATCCAGTAGTGCGGTTGGGCGTGGTCCGTAGCCCCCAGAGTACGGAGTCGAGCTCCTCAACCCAGTGCTTGTCTGATTCTTTCAAAGACCGCACTAGTCTGGGTTTAATGCCGCTCATAATAAGACCGTTGGCCCTTTCGACTTGGCCATTTTTTTGCAGGTGATAGACAGAGGCGTAATCGAGCTTAATGCCCAGATTAGCACACCAATTCTTCACCTCGTCGGCTGTGAAATTGGAGCCGTTGTCGGTGATGATGCTGTGTGGAACACCATAACGGTGCACAACGCCGGATATGAATTCTATCACCGGCCCGGCCTCGGCCGTTTTAACTGGTTTGGCCTCTATCCACTTAGTGAATTTATCCACCATAACCAGCAGATACTTTTTGTTATGGCTTCCCCCTTTAAGGGGTCCGGCCATATCGAGCCCCCAGACCGCGAAGGGCCAAGTGATGGGGATCATTTGTAGGGCGGTGGGTGGCATATGGCTTTGGTTGGCGAAAAGCTGACATCCGACGCAACGTTGGACAAGGTCATGTGCGTCCGCTCGGGCCGTTGGCCAATAGAAACCTGTATGGAAGGCTTTGCTTACGAGGGCCCGAGCCGCGGCATGGTGACCGCCAAGACATAATGAATTTCAGCCAAGAGCTGCCGCCCTTCGTCCTCAGAGATACATATTTGAAGTACTCCGGTAGCACTCTTCTTGTAGAGTTCTCCGTCATGAACTTTTTAGGCTTTCGAACACCGAACAATGCGGAGGGCCTCATTCTGGTCCTCAGGGAGTTCTTGCCTATTAAGGTAGGTGATGACCCACAAGTATAGGGGATCTATCGTAGTCCTTTCGATAAGTAAGAGTGTCGAACCCAACAAGGAGCAGAAGGAAATGATAAGCGGTTTTCAGCAAGGAATTCTCTGCAAGCACTGAAATAATAGGTAACGGATAGTTTTGTGATAAGATAATTTGTAACGAGCAACAAGTAACAAAAGTAAATAAAGTGCAGCAAGGTGGCCCAATCCTTTTTGTAGCAAAGGACAAGCCTGGACAAACTCTTATATGGAGAAAAGCGCTCCCGAGGACACATGGGAATTATCGTCAAGGTAGTTTTCATCACGTTCATATGATTCGCGTTTGGTACTTTGATAATTTGATATGTGGGCGGAGCGGTGCTTGGGTGCTGTCCTTACTTAAACAAGCATCCCACTTATGATTAACCCCTATTGCAAGCATCCGCAACTACAAAAGAAGTATTAAGGTAAACCTAACCATAGCATGAAACATATGGATCCAAATGAGCCCCTTACGAAGCAACGCATAAACTAGGGTTTAAGGTTCTGTCACTCTAGCAACCCATCATCTACTTATTACTTCCCAATGCCTTCCTCTGGCCCAAATAATGGTGAAGTGTCATGTAGTCGACGTTCACATAACACCACTAGAGGAGAGACAACATACATCTCATCAAAATATCGAACGAATACCAAATTCACATGACTACTAATAGCAAGACTTCTCCCATGTCCTCAGGAACAAACGTAACTACTCACAAAGCATATACATGTTCATAATCAGAGGAGTATTAATATGCATATAGGATCTAAACATATGATCTTCCACCAAATAAACCAACTAGCATCAACTACAAGGAGTAATCAACACTACTAGCACCCTACAGGTGCCAATCCCAGACTTAGAGACAAGAATTGGATACAAGAGATGAACTAGGGTTTGAGAGGATATGGTGCTGGTGAAGATGTTGATGGAGATTGCCCTCTCCCTATGAGAGGAGCGTTGGTGATGACGATGGCGATGATTTCCCCCTCCCGGAGGGAAGTGTCCCCGGCAGAACAGCTCCGCCGGAGCCCTAGATTGGTTCCGCCAAGGTTCCGCCTCGTGGCGGCGGAGCCTCGTCCCGAAAGCTTGCTTATGATTTTTTCTCGGACGAAAGACTTCATATAGCAGAAGATGAGCACCGGAGGGCCAACAGGGGGCCCATGAGGCAGGGGGGCGCGCCCAGGGGGGTAGGGCGCGCCCCCACCCTCGTGGCCAGGGTGTGGGCCCCCTCTGGTATTTCTTCCGCTCAGTATTTTTTATTATTTCCAAAAATAACTTTTGTGGAGTTTCAGAACTTTTGGAGTTGTGCAGAATAGGTCTCTAATATTTGCTCCTTTTCCAGCCCAGAATTCCAATTGCCGGCATTCTCCCTCCTTATGTAAACCTTGTAAAATAAGAGAGAATAGGCATAAGTATTGTGACATAATGTGTAATAACAGCCCATAATGCAATAAATATCAATATATAAGCATGATGCAAAATGGACGTATCAACTCCCCCAAGCTTAGACCTCGCTTGTCCTCAAGCGGAAGCCGATAACGATAAATATGTCCACATGTTTAGAGGTAGAGGTGTCGATAAAATAAAATACAGACATAAGGGCATCATGATTATTCTCATAACAGCAACATATATGGATATTGTCATATGATTTCTTATGCTCAAGTAATAATATATTCACAATGCAAAGTATGAATCAGAAACTTTATTGAGAACCAACAAACTATAATCTCAGTCACTGAAGCAATTGCAATTTATCATAACATCAGAAAGAGTCTATGTCAGAGCTTTTCAGCAAGTCCACATACTCAACTATCATTTAGTCTTTCATAATTGCTAACACTCACGCAATACTTGTGGTTACAGAATTTTAATCGGACACGGAGAAAGATAGGGGCTTATAGTTTCGCCTCCCAACCTTTTACCTCAAGGGTAATGTCAACAATAATAACTCATGCTAACTTACATCCAATTAGATATATATATCAGGATCGTTCCAACATACTGTGCTTGCCAAGGAATAAAATGTAAAAAGGAAAGGTGAAGATCACCATGACTCTTGCATAAGGTAGAAGATAAACATAAAAGATAGGCCCTTCGCAGAGGGAAGCAGAGGTTACCATGCGCTTTCAGGGTTGGATGCACAAAATCTTAATGCGAAAGAACGTCACTTTATATTGCCACTTGTGATATGAACCTTTATTATGTAGTCCGTCGCTTTTATTTCTTCCACATCACAAGATCGTATAAAGCTTATTTCCTCCGCATCAATCAATCATACATATTTAGAGAGCAATTTTTATTGCTTGCACCGATGACAACTTACTTGAAGGATCTTACTCAATCCATAGGTAGATATGGTGGACTCTCATGGCAAAACTGGGTTTAGGGGTATTTGGAAGCACAAGTAGTATCTCTACTTGGTGCAAAGAATTTGGCTAGCATGAGGGGGAAAGGCAAGCTCAACATGTTGGACGATCCATGACAATATACTTTATCTCAGATATAAGAAAACATAACCCATTACGTTGTCTTCCTTGTCCAACATCAACTCTTTAGCATGTCATATTTTAATGAGTGCTCCCGATCATAAAAGATGTCCAAGATAGTATATTTATATGTGAAACCTCTCTTTCTTTATTACTTCCTATTAATTGCAATGATGACCAAAGCTATGTTTGTCAACTCTCAACAACTTTTAATCATCATACTCTTTCTATGTGAAGTCATTACTCTCCATAAAATCAATATGATCTCTTTTTATTCTTTTCTCTTTTCTTTTATTCACTCAAGATCATAGCAAGACAATCAAGCCCTTGACTCAACACTAATCTTTATTATATATAGCTCACGGACTCGATTACATAGAAAGATCATAAAGCAAAACTCAGAACTAAATCATACTAAAACTTTATTCTACTAGATCAGGATACTACTAATAGGATCGAACTAAGAAAAAACGGTAAAGATAGGAGATGTGGTGGTGATACGATACCGAGGCACCTCCCCCAAGCTTGGCAGTTGCCAAGGGGAGTGCCCATACCCATATGATTATGTTTCCTTTTTCGGGGATGGTGATGTGATATTCTTGGCGATGATGCCCCTCAGGATATGATTCTCCTCCTCGAGCTTGTTGACTTGCTGCTTGAGGTCCATTATTTCCTTTCGAAGCTTTCCTGTAACGGCCAAAGCTCCTTGCACCCAAGGGTGTTGCATAGCTGCGGGAGAACAAGTGACACTCTTCTTCATATTTTCATAAGAAAGAAATCTAACATTGGAGGGGATAACCGAGTTTGGAATAGCTGAGCTCTGTAGTTCCCCCATTGTGAATCCAGCACAGAAGCGAGAAGTGACTTCTTGATCCTCCTCCATGGCATCTATCCTCTTCAAATCAGCCTCCATCTCTTCCTCCGTTGCTGGCCCAAAGTGGTCAGCATTGCTGTTTGTCCTTGATCTCGGTGTCGGATGAGACACCCGGCTCTCCCCGACTGACTCTTGAGAAGACATCTTGCTATAATCTGCAGCAGCAATAGCTCGAAACACAAACAGAGGATAATTGCGTGATACGGGAGTCAAAACCTTCGGGAGATTATATAATGAATTTTTACCGACCAAAATACATATCGTGCAAGAAAACGGAGTCCGGAGAGCGCACGAGGTGCCCACGAGGCAGGGGGCGCGCCCTCCACCCTCGTGGAGGCCTCGTGTCCTTCCCGGACTGCTTCTTATTTTTCTATTTTTCTAAATATTCCAAAATGGAGAAAAATTGCCATTAGAACTGTTTTGGAGTCGGTTTACTTACTGTACCACATACCTATTCCTTTTCGGAGTCTGAAACGTTTCGGAAAGTGTCCCTTATGTATTCCTCCGGGGTTACAGTTTCAATAACATTGGTTTCAACATTTATAGGATTACCTGAGATATAATGTTTAATTCTTTGACCGTTCACCACCTTCGGATTTGTGCCTTCAAAATTATTGATTTTTATGGCACCGGAATGATAGACCTCCTCGATAACGTAAGGGCCTTCCCATTTAGAGAGAAGTTTCCCTGCAAAAAATCTTAAACGAGAGTTGTATAGCAATACATAATCACCTACATTAAACTCACGCTTTTGTATCCTTTTGTCATGCCATCTTTTAACCTTTTCTTTAAACAACTTGGCATTTTCATAGGCTTGGGTTCTCCATTCATCAAGTGAGCTAATGTCAAATAACCTCTTCTCACCGGCAAGTTTGAAATCATAACTGAGTTCCTTAATAGCCCAATAAGCCTTATGTTCTAGTTCGAGAGGTAAGTGACATGCTTTTCCATAAACCATTTTATACGAGACATACCCATAGGATTTTTATATGCAGTTCTATAGGCCCATAATGCATCATCAAGTTTCTTGGACCAATTCTTTCTAGATCTATTAACAGTCTTTTGCAAAATTAATTTGAGTTCTCTATTACTCAATTCTACTTGACCACTAGACTGTGGGTGATAAGGGGATGCAATTCTATGATTAACATCATACTTAGCAAGCATTTTACAGAAAGCACCATGAATAAAATGTGAACCACCATCAGTCATTAAATATCTAGGGACTCCAAACCTCGGAAAAATAACTTCTTTAAGCATTTTAATAGAAGTGTTATGATCAGCACTACTAGTTGGAATAGCTTCTACCCACTTAGTAACGTAATCAACAACAACTAAAATATGTGTGTGTCCATTGGAGGCAGGAAAAGGTCCCATATAATCAAAGCCCCAAACATCAAATGGTTCAATAACAAGTGAATAATTCATAGGCATTTCTTGACGTCTACTAATATTACCAATTCTTTGGCATTCATCACAAGATAAAACAAACTTACAGGCATCCTTGAAGAGAGTAGGCCAATAAAAACCGGATTGCAATACCTTATGTGCAGTTCTATCTCCAGCGTGGTGTCCTCCATAAGCCTCGGAGTGACACTTGCGTAGGATCTATTCCTGTTCATGCTCAGGTACACAATGCCTAATAACACCATCTACTCCTTTATAAAGATGTGGGTCATCCCAAAAGTAATGTCTCAAATCATAGAAAAACTTTTTCTTTTGTTGGTATGTGAAACTAGGTGATATAAATTTAGCAACAATGTAATTAGCATAATCGGCATACCATGGAGCAGTACGAGAAGTATTTATGACATTTAATTGTTCATCAGGAAAGCTATCATCAATAGGTAGTGGGTCATCAAGAACATTCTCTAACCTAGACAAGTTGTCTGCAACGGGGTTCTCAGCTCCCTTTCTATCAATAATATGCAAATCAAATTCTTGTAACAAGAGAACCCATCTAATAAGTCTAGGTTTAGCATCTTTCTTTTCCATAAGATATTTAATAGCAGCATGATCAGTGTGAATAGTTACTTTAGAATCAACAATATAAGGCCTGAACTTATCACAAGCAAATACAACTGCTAAGAATTCTTTTTCAGTAGTAGCATAATTTCTCTGAGCATTGTCTAGAGTTTTGCTAGCATATTGAATAACATTTAATTTCTTATCAACTCTTTGCCCTAGAACAGCACCTACAGCATAATCACTAGCATCACACATAATTTCAAAGGGTAAATTCCAATCAGGTGGCTGAACAATAGGTGCAGAGATCAATGCTTTCTTAAGTATTTCAAATGCTTCTACACAATCATCATCAAAGACAAATGGTATATCCTTTTGCAATAAATTAGTCAGAGGCCGAGAAATTTTTGAGAAGTCCTTAATGAACCTCCTATAAAAACCAGCATGACCAAGGAAACTTCTTATACCTTTAATGTCCTTGGGACATGGCATCTTTTCAATAGCATCAACCTTGGATTTATCAACTTCAATACCTCTTTCGGAGACTTTATGCCCCAAGACAATACCTTCATTAACCATAAAGTGGCACTTCTCCCAATTCAAGACAAGGTTAGTTTCTTCACATCTCTGCAAAACTCGATCAAGGTTGCTCAAGCAATCATCAAAAGAGGATCCATAAACGGAGAAGTCGTCCATGAAAACCTCACAAATCTTTTCACAAAAGTCAGAGAATATAGCCATCATGCATCTTTGAAAGGTAGCAGGTGCATTACATAAACCAAAAGGCATACGTCTATAAGCAAAAGTACCGAAAGGGCAAGTAAAAGTGGTCTTTGATTGATCATCGGCTGACACAGGTATTTGAGAGAAACCAGAGTAACCATCTAGAAAGCAAAAATGTGTATGTTTGGATAATCTTTCTAGCATTTGATCAATAAAGGGTAAGGGGTAATGATCTTTTTAGTAGCCTTATTTAATTTACGGAAATCAATTACCATCCTATAACCTGTAATAATTCTTTGCGGAATCAATTCATCTTTATCATTAGGAACGACAGTAATACCTCCCTTCTTAGGGACACAATGGACAGGACTTACCCACTGACTATCAGCAACGGGATAAATTATACCTGCCTCAAGGAGCTTTAGTATTTCCTTTCTTACCACTTCTTTCATCTTAGGATTCAGCTGTCGTTGGTGATCACGAACTGGTTTGGCATCTTTCTCCAAATTTATTTTGTGTTGGCATAGAGTGGGACTAATGCCCTTAAGATCATCAAGAGTATATCCAATAGCAGCGTGGTGCTTCTTCAGAGTTTTCAATAATCTCTCTTCTTCATGCTCTGAAAGGTTAGCACTAATAATAACAGGATATATCTTTTTCTCATCAAGATAAGCATATTTAAGAGTATCGGGTAACGGTTTAAGCTCAAACACGGGATCACCCTTGGGTGGAGGAGGATCCCCTAGGATTTCAACAGGCAAATTGTGCTTCAGGATAGGTTCCTGTTTAAAGAATACTTCATCTATTTCCCTTCTTTCATTCATAAACATATCATTTTCATGGTCTAGCAAATATTGTTCTAAAGGATCACTAGGAGGCACGACAATAGAAGCAAGACCAATAATTTCATCTTTACTAGGCAATTCCTCTTCACGGTGTTGTCTACGAAATTTAGCGAAATTAAACGCATGAGACATATCACCCAAACCAATAGTAACAACATCCTTTTCGCAGTCTATCTTAGCATTAACAGTATTCAAGAAGGGTCTACCAAATATAATGGGGTAAAAGCTATCCTGTGGGGAACCGAGAACAAGAAAATCAGCAAGATATTTAGTTTTCCCACACAAGACTTCAACATCTCTAACAATTCCAATGGGTGATATGGTATCTCTATTGGCAAGCTTAATGGTAACGTCAATATCTTCTATCTCAGCAGGTGCAATATCATGCATAATTTCTTTGTATAAGTCATGAGGTATAGCACTAGCACTGTCACCCATATCACATAAGCCATGATAACAATGATCTCCTATTTTAACAGAAATAACAGGCATGCCTACCACAGGTCTATATTTATCTTTAGCACAAAGTTTAGCAATTCTAGCAGTTTCATCACAGAAATAAATAACATGCCCATCAATATTATCAGCCAAGAGATCTTTAACAATAGAAATATTAGGTTCAACTTTAACTTGCTCAGGAGGTGTATAGGTTCTAATATTGCTTTTACGAACCACAGTTGAAGCTTTAGCATGATCCTTTATTCTAACAGGGAAAGGTGGTTTCTCAACATAAGAAGTAGGAACAATAGGATCATTATAAGTGATAGTCTTTTCTTCAACTTTAATAGGTGCAGCTACTTTTACTTCTATGGGAGGATGATATTTAAACCACTTATCCTTAGGGAGATCAACATGAGCAGCAAAAGATTCACAGAAAGAAGCTACTATCTCAAAGTCAAGTCCATATTTAGTGCTAAATTTACGGAAAACATCGGTATCCATAAAAGATTTAACACAATCAAACTTAGGTGTCATACCTGACTCCTTACCTTCCCCGAGATCCCAATCTTCTGAGTTGCGTTTAATTCTTTCCAATAAATCCCATTTGAATTCAATAGTCTTCATCATAAAAGAGCCAGCACAAGAAGTATCGAGCATGGTGCAATTGTTATCAGAAAGCCGAGCATAAAAATTTTGAATAATTATTTCTCTTGGGAGCTCATGATTGGGGCATGAATATAACATTGATTTAAGCCTCCCCCAAGCTTGACCGATGCTTTCTCCTTCGTGAGGCCAGAAATTATATATATATATAATTGCGATCACGATGAACAAGATGCATAGGATAAAACTTCTGATGAAATTCCAATTTCAATCGTTTGTAGTTCCATGATCCCATATCATCACATAGCCTATACCATGTCAATGCATCTCCCTTCAAAGATAAAGGGAAGACCTTCTTCTTAATAACATCATCGGGCACACCTGCAAGCCTAAATAATCCACAAACTTCATCCACATAGATTAGGTGCTCATCAGGATGCATTGTTCCATGTCCTGCAAAAGGATTAGCTAGCAGTTTTTCCAACATACCCGAAGGAATTTCAAAGTAGACATTTTCATCTTCAGTAGGTTCAGTAGGTTGGGGAGCAACTCTTTGCTCTACTGGTCGGGGCGAAGATACCCCGAACAAGCCCCTCAGAGGATTACTTTCCATAGTAACAAGTGACAGTAAATTTCAGCACACTATATTTTTCCTTACCAAATTCCACCTACCAAAGGCGCTTCACTCCCCGGCAATGGCACCAGAAAAGAGTCTTGATGACCCACAAGTATAGGGGATCTATCGTAACCCTTTCGATAAGTAAGAGTGTCGAACCCAACGAGGAGCAGAAGGAAATGATAAGCGGTTTTCAGCAAGGTATTCTCTGCAAGCACTGAAATAATAGGTAACAGATAGTTTTGTGATAAGATAATTTGTAATGAGCAACAAGTAACAAAAGTAAATAAAGTGCAGCAAGGTGGCCCAATCCTTTTTGTAGCAAAGGACAAGCCTGGACAAACTCTTATATACAGAAAAGCGCTCCCGACGACACATGGGAATTATCGTCAAGCTAGTTTTCATCACGTTCATATGATTCGCGTTCGGTACTTTGATAATTTTATATGTGGGTGGACCGGTGCTTGGGTGTTGTCCTTACTTGAACAAGCATCCCACTTATGATTAACCCCTATTGTAAGCATCCGCAACTACAAAAGAAGTATTAAGGTAAACCTAACCATAGCATGGAACATATGGATCCAAATCAGCCCCTTACGAAGCAACGCATAAACTAGGGTTTAAGCTTCTGTCACTCTAGCAACCCATCATCTACTTATTAATTCCCAATGCCTTCCTCTAGGCCCAAATAATGGTGAAGTGTCATGTAGTCGACGTTCACATAACACCACTAGAGGAGAGACAACATACATCTCATCAAAATATCGAACGAATACCAAATTCACATGACTACTAATAGCAAGACTTCTCCCATGTCCTCAGGAACAAACGTAACTACTCACAAAGCATATTCATGTTCATAATCAGAGGAGTATTAATATGGATATAGGATCTGAACATATGATCTTCCACCAAATAAACCAACTAGCATCAACTACAAGGAGTAATCAACACTACTAGCACCCTACGGGTACCAATCCCAGACTTAGAGACAAGAATTGGATACAATAGATGAACTAGGGTTTGAGAGGAGATGGTGCTGGTGAAGATGTTGATGGAGATTTCCCTCTCCCGATGAGAGGAGCGTTGGTGATGACGATGGCGATGATTTCCCCCTCCCGGAGGGAAGTGTCCCCGGCAGAACAGCTCCGCCGGAGCCCTAGTTTGGTTCCGCCAAGGTTCCGCCTCGTGGCGGCGGAGTCTCGTCCCAAAAGCTTGCTTATGATTTTTTCTCGGACGAAAGACTTCATATAGCAGAAGATGAGCACCGGAGGGCCAACAGGGGGCCCACGAGGCAGGGGGCGCGCCCAGGGGGGTAAGGCGCACCCCCACCCTCGTGGCCAGGGTCTGGGCCCCCTCTGGTATTTCTTCCGCTCAGTATTTTTATTATTTCCAAAAATAACTTTCGTGGAGTTTCGGGACTTTTGGAGTTGTGCAGAATAGGTCTCTAATATTTGCTCCTTTTCCATCCCAGAATTCCAGCTGCCGGCATTCTCCCTCCTTATGTAAACCTTGTAAAATAAGAGAGAATAGGCATAAGTATTGTGACATAATGTGTAATAACAGCCCATAATGCAATAAATATCAATATAAAAGGATGATGCAAAATGGACGTATCAGTAGGCCAAGAAGGGTTCGGTCCATGGGGCAATGACTGCCATGATAAGATGGGCCGATGGTGTTATTTCGGTGGCTGAGCCCCCGATGGTGTCAGTGTGTTCGGGATCTGGGGATGTGGTCGGATCCAGACTGGTGTTGCCGCTCTCCCCTTGCCACACCACGGAAGGTTTAAAAAGCCTTTCCAGAAAGATGTTAGGTGGGACGGGGTCGCGCTTGGCGCCGATGCGAGCAAGGACGTCCGCCGCTTGATTGCTTTCTCGAGCCACATGATGGAACTCAAGCCCCGCGAATCAAGCTAACATTTTAAGAACAGCATTATGATAAGCTGCCATCTTTGGATCTTTGGCATCAAAGTCTCCATTTATTTGAGATATTGCGAGGTTTGAGTCCCCGCGCACTTCCAGGCGTTGTATGCCCATGGAGACGGCCATCCGAAGTCCATGTAATAAGGCCTCATATTCGGCTGCGTTGTTGGAGTCTGTATATAATATTTGGAGTACGTACTGAACTACGTCTCCGGTGGGCGACGTTAACACGACACCCGCTCCTAATCCTGCTAGCATTTTGGAACCATCGAAATACATGACCCGGTTGGAATACGTGCCGTACTCTTTAGGGAGGTCGGCCTCTGTCCATTCGGCGACGAAGTCAGCTAGTACTTGGGATTTAATGGCTCGACGCGGTTTGTATGTTATGTCACATGAAGGAGCTCAATGGCCCATTTGGCAATCCGGCCCGTAGCATCGCAGTTGTTTATTATGTCGTTAAGTGGTACTTCGGAGGCCACCGTGATCGAACACTCCTGAAAGTAGTGTCGTAGCTTCCGGGATGCCATGAAGACCGCGTATGCTATCTTTTGGTAATGAGGGTACCGGGATTTGCATGGTGTGAGGACAGTGGACACGTAATATACTGGCTTCGGAAGCGGGAATTTGTGTCCATCCTGTTCTCGCTCGACAACGAGCACGGCGCTCACCACCTGGTGTGTTGCCAATATATATAATAACATGGGTTCGCCGATGTTCGGCGCGGCCAGGATTGGGTTGCTTGCCAAAAGGGCCTTTATTTCCTCCAGTCCGGCCATTGCCGCGTCCGTCCACTCGAAGTGGTTGGTGCGTCGGAGAAGGCGGTAGAGTGGCAGGGCTTTTTCTCCCAATCTGGAGATAAAGCGGCTTAAAGCTGCCACACATCCCGCAAGCTTTTGGACCTGTTTAAGGTCCGTTGGCGTAGCCAATTGTGACAAAGCTCGGATTTTGGCTGGATTTGCCTCAATTCCTCTATTGGAAACGATGAAGCCCAGCAATTTTTCCGGCGGGGACGCCGAAAACACATTTTTCCGGATTGAGTTTGATGTCATATGCACAGAGGTTGTCGAATGTGAGACGTAGATCGTCTATTAGTGACTCAACGTGCCTAGTTTTGATGACGACGTCATCCACGTATGCTTCAACTGTCTTGCCGATCTGTTTCTCCAAGCATGTTTGAATCATGCGTTGGTAAGTGGTGCCAGCGTTTTTGAGCCCAAAGGGCATAGTGTTGAAGCAGAAAGTCCCATATGGGGTAATGAATGCCGTTGCGGCTTGATCGGACTCCTTCATTTTTATTTGATGGTATCCAGAGTATGCGTCGAGGAAGCATAGTGAGTCATGCCCTGCGGTAGCATCAATGATCTGATCGATGCGGGGGAGGGGGAAGGGATCCTTAGGGCAGGCCTTGTTGAGGTCTTTAAAATCGACGCACAGGCGCCAGGATTTATCCTTCTTTGGCACCATCACCAGGTTTGCTAGCCAGTCTGGGTGTTTTATTTCTCTAATGAATCCGGCCTCGATTAGCTTGGCTAGCTCCTCCCCCATAGCTTGACGTTTAGGTTCTGAAAAGCGCCGCAGTGTTTGCTTGACCGGTTTATATCCCTTCAATATATTGAGGCTGTGTTCCGCCAACTTGCGTGGGATTCCTGGCATATCAGAAGGGTGCCAGGCGAATATATCCCAGTTCTCGCA